>NC_090937.1:1647703633-1648010086 GCF_040938575.1 Ambystoma mexicanum
CCTAACGGCTCTGTTGGGCATAGATGCCCGGTTTTCCTCTTCGTATCACCCGGAGAGTGACGGTCAGACCGAAAGGGTTAACCAAACGATGGAACAGTATCTACGCTGCCTGACACTACAATACCAGGACACATGGCTCAATCTGCTACAAATTGCGGAGTTTGCCTACAACAATGCTCTGCACTCGGCTACCGGTTACTCACCTTTCTTTTCACTCTACGGTCAGCATCCTCGTGCCCTCCCCATTCCAGACTTTTCCTCTTCCGACACCCCAGCCGCATCGGCTTGTGCCCGAGACATCGTATCTGTACACGCTCAGACCTTGGTCCACTTACGTGAGGCACAGGCTTCTATGAAGGCGGCTGCTGACAAAAAGAGGGCTGTTTCACCCGTTTACGGGGTGGGGGATAGGGTTTGGCTGTCCACTCGTCATCTACATATCCCTGGCTGCCGCAAGCTGTTGCCTCGTTTTGTGGGTCCTTATGAAGTGGTCAAGGTTCTGAACCCGGTGGTGTTGCGTCTGGCGGTTCCCCCCGCCTGGCGGATCCACCCAGTTTTTCACGTTTCTATCCTTAAGCCTTGCCTTGGCCCTACCCGCTTGGTTTCTCCTCCTGCTCCCGTTTCTGTCTCTTCTCCCGATGTGTTTGAAGTCCGGGCTATTTTGGGTTCTCGCGTTCATCGGGGTGTCCTGCAGTACTTGGTGGACTGGTTGGGTTATGGCCCAGAGGATCGTTCATGGGTGGCTTCCCGGGATGTTCATGCCCCCCGTTTGTTGGCCCGTTTTCATCATGATAATCCTACGAGCCCACGCGGTCGTGGGCCTTTGGGGGGGGCTCTGTCACGTCCCCGGTCCTGCCCTCCTCCCGTCACTCACCAGGCACCATTCGTTCCCATACCCACCACCCACACCAACAGGGAAGACACGGCAGGCGGGATGTCCGAGGGGGCAGAACCACCTCTTTCCGCCCATTTCCGTGCTGGCGCTTGCCATGGCGTCTCATACAAGCCCGACGGCTCCGGCGTCGTCGACTCCAGCTCCCGCGCACGGGGGACTCTGATCGCGTCTCGCTCAGACGATCACGTGACTGGTCACGGGATCGCCTGTAACCGACGCTGGCGTCCACATCGGACGAACACCAATCACTGATGGCGTACGTCCATCACATGACGCTCCTGTGCAGTCACGTGCCCTGTCACGTGACCTACCTTTTCTACAAAAAGAGCTGAGAGGAAACACTCGGTGCTTCACAGCTGTTTCCACCAGAGACCTGTTCGGCATTATCCTCGTTCTTCTTGATAAACTTTGGAACTCGACCACGGATCGTTACTTGGACTTGTCTTGGATTGTCCTTTTGTTTCGACGCATCTACTGGACCCTTGGAACTCTTGACCCCTCTTTTCTGGCCCTGGAATTGCTCTGGATTACCCTTCTGTTTTGGCAAACTTCTACCCACGCAATTCCTGGCGATCACGTTTTGTCTCCTGAGTCATTTGGGGTTCACCACCTGGACCTTGGATGGACTTACTATCTGGTCACGCTCTGGCTACCGGTGTGAGTTGGAGGAAGTGCTGTACATCCCAGCCTGCTGTCGGTCTTCCCTCGTTGTCTATTCAGGTTTACTACCTGTCCTATCATCCCCAGGGTAAGCTTTGTCATTATTCCTTGTTTGCTTGCACTGCCATTATTGTTCATAGCATACCTGATCCTAACCTTTGCCTTACAGCACTCAGGGGTCCTTCCGGTGTTCCGGGTATCTGATTGACGACGCCACTCATCACCTGTGGCCTCAAAGATTGCTAGGGCAGTATTCTTTACCTGCTCGAGTGATACTTGGGGACGGAGGTAGTTTATAGCTGCACGACCATCAAGGCGAATCACCAAGATCAGAACACTTATTCTCCAAGATGGTGCATTTCATTCCACTCAAAGGCTTGCCAACAGCAACAACTCTGGCCTGAGAAATTCTCGAAAACATCGTCCGACTGCACGGTTTTCCTTCAGTGCTAATTTCGGATCGAGGTAGTCAATTTATTTCTCATTTTTGGCGAAGTTGTTGTCGGTCGGCTCAATTGATGTGAGATTATCGACCAGTCACCACCCTCAAACCGACGGACAAACCGAGAGGACCAATCAAACTCTGGAACAGTATTTACGCTGCATGCTGCAACAAACTGAAAAAACTTGGAAAGATATCCTTTGGATAGCCGAATATGCATACAACAACTCTGTCCACTCAGGCACTGGGAAAACCCCGTTTTTTCTTTTATACGGCTGTCACCCTCGAACCTCAGAGTTGGATCCACCCCAAGATCTTGGAACACCAGCAGTAGACTACCTGCACTCTACAATCACCCAAGCTTTTAAGGAAGCCGTTTCTCACCTTCAAAGGGCTAAGGAACAATACAAGAAAGGAGCAGATCAACATCGGAAGGAAGCCCCCCAATATCAAGTAGTGTTAAGCTGCGCGTCTCTGGAGCGCTGCGTACCTGAAGTTTCAGTTGCTGGTCTCGCCGGTGATGCCAGACTGGTAAACCTCCAAACTGAATGCAGAAATTGTAACGCTAGGAAGCGACCCCAACCCAACCCTAATGGAAAAGGGATGGATTGGAATTACCTCCCAACGCCACTGGGTCACCTCCCTGTGGATTAAAGTGACGTCGGGACAGTGCAAGCACTGACAGGGAGGTGATGAGGTGGTAAGCTGATCAGATCCGGTAGAGGTTCACAACTGGAGGATGAGAAGTCCACAAAAGATGTCCAGGCACGATCCACCAAGGCAGTTGAAAATCAGGAAGACTGGTACCCAGAGCCAATAGACAAGAGAGATCCAGGTAAACAAGGAGATCAGGAAGAGAGTGGAACCAGGGAACAGGAGGGCCCAAGGAGAGGGAGAGGAGCTGGAGGACAGGAACCACAAGGAAGGGACCCAACAGGAATTAAGGGAGCCAAGGCCAGAGAAAAGGACAAGGAAGCAGGAACCAAGGAGCAGGAACCTCATGCCAGGCACCAAGCGATGGTAAGTGGGAAACAAACCGCGTTAAGACGCGATCAGCAGAGGGCCGGACGCTATTTACAGCGTCCGGCACGAAAGCGAGGCGTGGAACGCTAGCGAGACTGTGCCTGCGTACTGGCCGAGCGGGCACCAGAACGAGGCTTGGAACACAAGCTTGACTGCCCGTTCCTGGTTACCCGCGAGGTCCGCGCACGTAAGTGAGCGCCGGCCTGCTGCCTACAGCCACGCTTCCCAATCTGGTAATATGGGTATAACTGCCACGTCCGGGAACGGATGCGATGAGAAGGCCAGGTAAGTGTCCTAACACCATACCCCCCTCCAGAAAGGCCGGAAGAGCCCGGCTTCCAAGGAAAACGGGCATAGAATTCCTTCACCAAACAAGGGGCATGAACGCTCTCAACAGGTTCCCAAGTGCGGTCACAGGCAGGATAGCCCTTCCAGTCAACCAAATACTGCAATTTACCCCTAAAGAAGCGGGAATCACATATTTCTTGCACCTCGAATTCAGGGAAACCTTCCACGTCAATGGCAGCGGGTCGGGGGCAGGCACGATGGAAGGGATCCGAATGATATGCCTTCAAAAGAGATACATGAAAAACAGGATGGACCCTCCAGGATTCCGGCAACTGAAGTTCAAAAGCTACCGAAGATATCCTCTTGACAATCGGAAAAGGACCCAAAAACTTGGGAGCTAGTTTCAAGGGCACGTTCCGTGCGGGCAAATATCTGGAAGATAACCACACTAGATCACCCACCCGGAATGGTGGCTCGGGGCTTCGATGTTTATCGGCCTGTCTCTTCATGGCCTCACGTGCCTTGGCCAGGGTACCAGCCGCTTGACGCTGCCGATCTTGGATCTCGGTGACAAGGCGATCAGCCGAAGGAACATTACTTGACTGTACTGGAGTAAAAGGCAGCAATCTGGGATGAAGGCCAAAAGTACAAAAAAAAGGACTGAGTCTGGTTGCAGAATGAACTGTATTGTTATACGCAACTTCGGCCAAATCGAGATGCGACATTCAATTTGTTTGGGAGGCATTGGCAAAACAACGGAGGTACTGCTCCAACGTCTGGTTCATCCTTTCTGTCTGTCCGTTGGTCTGAGGATGGTATCCAGAACTGAGAGCCCTCTGGATGCCTAAATGCTGGCACAATCGACCCCAAAAGGAAGAGATGAACTGAGAACCACGGTCAGATATTATCTTGACAGGTAATCCATGCAGACGATAAACATAGTGCAAAAAGGCACGCGCTACTAAAGCAGCCGTGGGAATTCCAGGGAAGGGAATGAAATGGGCCAATTTGGTGAAACAGTCGACAACAACCATGATGCAGGAATGACCTTCGGAGGGCGGAAGGTCGACAATGAAATCAGTGGCGGTTGTATGCCAAGGAAAAGGCGGAGTCTCCGTGGGATGTAAAAGACCTACAGACTTCATGCGTGGAACCTTGACTTGGGCACAGATGGAACAGCATTCCACATAACGTCTGACTTGAAAAGCCCATTTAGGCCACCAAAAATGTTGAGAAATGAGTTCTTGCGTAGACCGAATACCACGATGACCCCCTATCTTGGAATTGTGAAAGCTTTGTAGAATCGTTTTGCGAAGCTCATCCGTGGGTAGGTACAACTTATTCTGGAAAAAAAGCAAACCGTCCTTCTCCCTTAACTGGCGACGTCTCACCAACGTATCCCGTGAAGAGTCAGACAAGGTAGCTTGCACAACCCTCTGCAAGAACGACGGCAAAGCCAGTAGAAAATGCTTGGGAGCGATCACAGGCAGGTTCCGTCCCTCATGTTGCACATCAGCAGCCAAAGAACGAGAAAGAGCATCCGCCTTCACATTACAATTACTGGGTACATAGGTGACACGAAAATCATACTGTGAAAAGAAGAAGGCCCATCGAGCTTGGCGGGAGGTCCGACACTGCAGAGAGCGTAGAAATTGTAGGTTTCGATGGTCAGTGCGTACCTCAACTGAAAAGCGTCCTCCAAGAAGATGATGGCGCCATTCTTCAAAGGCGGTCTTGATGGCCAGTAGTTCCTTTTCGATAATGGGATAATTCCGTTCACTAGCCGTAAGTTTTCTGGAATAGTAGGCCACAGGAAACTCCATCCCAATGCTAGGATCCATCTGAAGTAGAACGGCTCCCACAGCAAAATCTGAAGAGTCGGCCTCCACGATAAATGGCTGGTCGTCTTGGGGATGATGTAAAATAGGCGCGGAACTAAAGGCTTTCTTTAGTTGCTCAAATGAGGCGGCAGCATCATGCCCCCAAACAAAGATTCTCTTACTGCTGGTCAAACAGGTCAAGGGTGCAGTTAATTGCGAAAAGGATGGAATGAATCTCCGGTAGAAATTAATGAATCCAAGAAAACGTTGAAGAGAATTTCTGTCGCTGGGGACCTTCCATCCTAGGATCGCACGGACCTTGGCTGGATCCATGTGTATACCCGACGTACTGATCACATATCCAAGAAATTCAATATGGTCTTGGTGAAAATGACATTTCTCCAGCTTAGCGTAAAGGTTATTTACACGTAGCCGCCGAAGTACCTCTTTTACTTGTACTATGTGTTCTTCGAGATTCCTTGAAAACACCAATATATCATCCAAATAAACCCAGACTGAGGTCCCGATTAAATCAGAAAATATATGATCCATTAGGCGCTGAAAGACTGCTGGGGCATTACATAGCCCAAAAGGCATAACTCTGTATTCATAGTGTCCGTTTGGAGTCTTGAAGGCCATCTTCCATTCATCCCCGGCCTTTATCCGTACCAAATGGTAGGCTCCACGGAGATCAAACTTGGAAAACATTCTTGACTCACGTAGAGATTCCAAGATGGATCGAATCAAGGGAAGTGGGTATCTGTCCTTTCGAGTAATGTCATTTAGTTGGCGATAATCAACACATGGGCGCAGAGTACCCTCCTTCTTCCTTACGAAAAACAGTGGAAATCCTGCCGGTGAATTAGAAGGGGCAACATACCCTTTCTGAAGACATTCATCAAGATACTCCTGCAAAACCTCTTTTTCTTGAGCGGTCAGGGAATACACCTTGCCGTGTGGAATCACAGCATCGGGCAATAGGTCGATGGCACAATCGAAAGATCTGTGAGGAGGTAAGGGTATGTCCTTAGGTTCAGAGAAAACCTCATGAAATTCAGCATATTCAGAGGGAACTGAAGAAACAGAGAATAAGCGTGACACACCAACCCCCTCAGTCTGGGTGGCGATTGAAGATTGCGTCGAAGAAGAACTGACATGGCAACAGTCCTGCATGCAACGATCAGAGCTGAAGACCAAGGTCCGAGTCTGCCAGTTGATGTTGGGGTTATGATGCAACAACCAAGGCAGCCCTAAGATGATCGGATAAGAGGGAGTCTTGATAATATCCAAAGAGATCTGTTCATGATGTTCTTCAATCCACAAACTTAGTGTATCGGAGTGTTGATGGACCGGACCCGAAGACAACGGGGTACCGTCAATAACTTCCACCACCGAAGCACAGTTCTTTTCAATCAAGGTGATACCATTCTTGATGGCAAATTCAGCGTCCATATAATTTCCAGAGGCTCCACAATCCAATAATCCTAGCATCTTCATGGGTTCTCTTCCTGACCAAGAGACCTTGAGTGTTAAAACCATAAGCACGACTGACTGCATGGGTTGTCGGACCTGTACCGAATCGGGAAGGACTGAAGAAGAAGAGGGGCCCATCGTCGCCTTTCCCCTAGACGATAGGCCATTCAGTTTTCCGACTTTCGAAGTGGTCTTGATGGACACGTACTGAGATAATGGCCGGAAGCCCCGCAATACAGGCACAACCGTAGGTCACGCCTACGTTTCTTCTCGGCATCAGATAGAGGACCTCTGACCGCTCCTAGTTGTATTGGTTCAGGAGTTGGTTCAGACGAGGTAGATGCTTTGGCTGGTACTGGAATGAATCTTGACATTGACCTTTCCAAACGGCGCCTCTCACCCCTTCTCTCAGACAACCTGTGATCGATCCGCATCACCTGTTCTTGCAATGCTTGCAGGGTTTCAGGTTCAGGAATATGGAGAAGTTCATCCTTATATTCATCTCTCAACCCCCTATGAAAAAGGGTCTTTTGAGTAATCTCAGGCCATTGTGAATCGGTGGCCAGCTGACGAAAACGGCTGATGTAGGCGATTATATCGCTGGATCCCTGCTTCAGGTCCATGAGCTGATTTTGCGCAGCTGCGGCGAGGTTGGGAGACTGGAACACTTCCAAAAAAGCCTTCTCAAAGGCCCCAAAGTCGTCCAGAACTGGACTCTTGGCAGCTACCAAAGGAGTGGCCCAGGCCAATGCGTTTCCGGTGAGATTTCCCAGAATATACCCAATCTTAGCCTTATCCTGGTTGAAATGCGTAGGACGACACAAAAAATGTATTCTACAATGATTGCAAAATTCTGCCACCCGTCTAGGATCTCCGTCAAACTTTATTGGGGTGGTCTGAGCCATCACAGACTCTGCAGAGGTACTGGGGTTAGTCCCTTGAGCTACCAGCTGACGGAAGGCCAAGTTCTCCTGATGCAATACAGACATCTCGGCGCGTAAGGCCCTGATCTCATTCCTCAATTCTTCAGAATCCTCCATTTCGGAATCGGAACTGGTTGTTAGGCGTCTTAATCTGTTAAGCTGGCCGTCTCTGGAGCGCTGCGTACCTGAAGTTTCAGTTGCTGGTCTCGCCGGTGATGCCAGACTGGTAAACCTCCAAACTGAATGCAGAAATTGTAAAGCTAGGAAGCGACCCCAACCCAACCCTAATGGAACAGGGATGGATTGGAATTACCTCCCAACGCCACTGGGTCACCTCCCTGTGGATTAAAGTGACGTTGGGACAGTGCAAGCACTGACAGGGAGGTGATGAGGTGGTAAACTGATCGGATCCGGTAGAGGTTCACAACTGGAGGATGAGAAGTCCACAAAAGATGTCCAGGCACGATCCACCAAGGCAGTTGAAAATCAGGAAGACTGGTACCCAGAGCCAATAGACAAGAGAGATCCAGGTAAACAAGGAGATCAGGAAGAGAGTGGAACCAGGGAACAGGAGGGCCCAAGGAGAGGGAGAGGAGCTGGAGGACAGGAACCACAAGGAAGGGACCCAACAGGAATTAAGGGAGCCAAGGCCAGAGAAAAGGACAAGGAAGCAGGAACCAAGGAGCAGGAACCTGATGCCAGGCACCAAGCGACGGTAAGTGGGAAACAAACCGCGCTAAGACGCGATCAGCAGAGGGCCGGACGCTATTTACAGCGTCCGGCACGAAAGCGAGGCGTGGAACGCTAGCGAGACTGTGCCTGCGTACTGGCCGAGCGGGCACCAGAACGAGGCTTGGAACACAAGCTTGACTGCCCGTTCCTGGTTACCCGCGAGGTCCGCGCACGTAAGTGAGCGCCGGCCTGCTGCCTACAGCCACGCTTCCCAATCCGGTAATATGGGTATAACTGCCACGTCCGGGAACGGATGCGATGAGAAGGCCAGGTAAGTGTCCTAACAAGTAGGAGATCAAGTCTGGTTATCCACCAAATATCTACCTCTAAAAGGACCACGCACATTCAACCCAAGATACCTTGGTCCCTATTCCATCACTACCATAGTAAACCCAGTAGCGGTCAAGTTGGACTTGCCCCCTCACATGAAGATACATCCGGTCTTCCACGTCTCTCTTTTAAAACCCGTGCAACCTCAAACCCGACTAACTAAATCCCCAAAACCTATCCTAGTTGATGGAGAACTCGAGTTTGAAGTCAAAAGCATCCTGGACTCCAAGATCTCCAAATCTAAGCTATTTTACCTAATTGACTGGAAAGGCTACGGCCCTCAAGAAAGATCCTGGGAACCTGCAGAATATGTCCACGCTCCTCGTCTAATCAAAAGATTTCATCAAACATTTCCTGACAAGCCAAAACCCCCGGGGAAGCCCGGTTTGGGAGGGGCCTTGAGGGGGGGTATTGTCATGATCTCTGCTTCCAAAAGGCCAGCACTTACCCAACTCCCTTGGAAGCAGACCCATAACCCAGGTTCCGAGTGCCAGCCAGTCCCAATTGGGACCTTTTGGACCCTGTCCTGGCGCCAGTGGCGCCAGGCTCATAAATATGCCCAGTCGCAGCGCTGCAAGCGCCGGGCTCATAATGCTTGGGTGGACTTACCTGCAGCAGACCATGCTGCTTACTTACCTGCCAGTTGAACCCCTGATCCTCTTCTGTTTGGGACTACTTTTCCTGTTGGGTGGGGCAGGAGCCACTCCCTAGGTTCAGAACACTGGAACTCTTCTGGAAAGCAGGAACTCTTTTCTTACCTAGGCGTGGCTGTGGAAGGAGACACCTAAGCACTACAGGAGGCTATTTAAACCACACCCGATGGATGAATCTTGCTTTGAGTTATTCTGCATCCTCTGCAGCAGAACGCTCATCGTGTCTTCTGCATCTGATCCTGGGCCTAAAGGAAAAAGGCTTACCATCCTGAATCCAGTCTTCAGCAACATCTATAAAGACAAGAAAGAACAGGTTAGCACTACGGTCTTCAGTGACAGCGCATCTCTTACCTGGTCCATCGGCTGTCATCAACGCCTCGCGCAGCATTCCTGCATCTGAAAGACAAAGGCTTACCTACTCTTCACGCGCTCCGGAGGTCATCGCACTGCATTCCGGCATCTGAAAGACAAAAGTTTACCAACTCTTCGCACGCTCCGGAGGCCTTCGGCGCTGCATCCCGCATCTGTAAGACAAAAGAAGGTGTGTTTAAAGACATTGGGTAACGTTAAATACTCACGTGCCATTACTCCATCCACGCCGAACTCAGTGGGCATTCCGGCATCCTTCAGCAGCTCCGAACTGGTACCTGCAAAATAAAAGGACAGTTAGTGCGCATCGTGAAGCAAGCAACAAGCGCTTACTTACGCGCTTCCAGGCGCTTCTATTCCGCATACGGGTCCATCCTCAACTCACTTCAGCCAGTCAACCACCATCGCCGGAACCCTGCAAAATAAGAGACAGCATTACAAAAGACTTTTAAAGACATTTGAAATATTCGGAACTCACCGTTCGTGAAGTAAACGATGGACAGCAGTCCTCTGAAGTCAAGAGGCCTGCGCTACCTATCCAGTGAAGAAACTGGTTACAGCACCCTGCCCCGAGGCAGATGGAGAGCTCGGCGTTCACTTACCTAAGGTGAGAGCGTTAACCTTTGGGGTTCTACAGGAGAGGAGAAAAGGAAAGAGATAGGGACACCCCAATAACCCCAGTTCATTAATCCCATATTTTCTATCTGCAGACATCTTACTCTTCGAGTCAGGCATACAGTGCACAGAGGTCCAGCCAAAGAGCCATCCGGGTGCTACACATCACTTTTGAAGATACGGTAGTCGCCCAGTCAAGACCGGTGCCTCTGCGAGAATCAGGTGAGCGTTACACCTTTCTGCTCTGTGCACCCATCCGCTCCGCGCACTCATCCGCTTCACGCACTCACCAGCTCTATGCAGTCGTTCTTTCCACGCACTCATCTGCTATATGCACTCATCAGTTCTACAAAGTCATTTGCTCATACTCACTCATCCGCTCCGTACACTCATCCGCTCCATACACTCATCCGCTCCGTACACTCATCCGCTCTATGCACTCCTGTGCTCTACACACTCCTCCGTACTTACGCACTCATCAGCTCTACACAATCGTCCGCTTTACACACTCATCTGCTCTATGCACTCCTGTGTTCTACACACTCCTCTGTACTTACGCACTCATCCGCTCTACACAATCGTCAGCTCTACACACTCATCTGCTCCACACACTCATCCGCTCTATACACTCATTTGCTCAGCACACTCATCCGCTCAGCATACACGTCCGTTCTGTACACTCATCCATTCTGTACACTCATCCATTCTATACACTCATCCGATCTACGCATTCATCTGCTCAACGCATTCGTCCGCTCAGCGCGCTCATCCGTTCCATGAACTTCATGCATTCTAACGATTTCATCTGCTCCATTCACTTCGTTCGTTCATCATGGATTATCGATTCATGCCATGGCACCTGTCATACGCACTGGATCTGTTCCGTTCTCTCTATCTATTTCATGCACTGCTTTCGTCTCATGTACTTGAATCTTCTATTCTGTACTTTCCATTTATGCCATGCACTCATACAGTCGGAATCATGAGTCTGTGTATTCATCAGTCTCTTGTATTCATCTTTCCATCCTCTTTTCTTTATTCATTTCGCCCGTTTTTGTTCATTTTGTCCATTGCACTCATTACATCCGTTTCATTAATTTAAACTTCATTACTATTTCTGTACAATTTATTCTTTTTATCCACTTTACTGCTTTGATCTGCTTTTCTCGCTCTGTTCTGTTTGTCCTTTTAGTTTACATTAGCGGTTATTAGTTGTCGATTTTCTTACATGGATCTTGATGTTATATTGTTATTTGTCTTATTGTTATTCAGGAACTAGTAGTTTGTTGGATTGGTGTCATTGAGCTGCTGTTATTCCGTTTTGGTTAGTTTGCGTACGGGTTAGTTTTAGGGGAAGAGCCAAGTTTTCAGTAGTTTGCGGAAGGACATTAGATCTTCTGTAAGGTGGATGTGGGGTGGGAGTGCGTTCCACAGCGTGGGGGCCAAGGCTGAGAATGATGATCCACCTAACCTGACTGAGTTTGTTTTAGTTATGACTAGGCCGGCTGAGCTTGATCTTAGAGGACGTGGAGGGTGATAGGGTTTTAGCTTGTCGTGGAGATATTGAGGTCCGGTTTTATGGAATGCTCGATGAGAAATGCATAAGGTTTTGAAAGTCACCCTTCGGGCCACTGGAAGCCAGTGCAGAGTCTTCAGGGCTGGGGAGATGCGGGCTCTCGGGCCAAGCGCGAGTAGCAGTTTGGCTGCAGCGTTTTGGGCCCTTGAAGTTTATTCAGTTGGTAAGCGTGGACTCCGAGGTAGAGGGGGTTTGCATAGTCCAGTCTTGATATAACAACTGATTGGACCGCAGAGAGTCTGTTGGGAAAGGCGAGATATGGAAAGATGCGCGTAAGAGTTTTAAGGTGGTAGTGGCAGGACTTTGAGACGTTGTTGACTTGGCGCGAGAGTGTTAGGTCAGAGTCAAGGGTGCATCCAAGGTTTTTTACAGACTTAGAGGGAGTCAGTGAGTTGCCCATGGTGCATGGCCAGGGTAGCGGGTGTGGAAGAAGTTCAGAGTTGCCACATACCATGATTTCGGTTTTGGAGGTGTTTAACAAGAGGTGGCTTTGGGCCATCCAGAGCTCTATGTCAAGGAGGCAGGAGGCGAGGTCAGGTCGGCAGTTGGGTTTTGAGTTCAGGAGTTTTAGAATTAGTTGAGTGTCATCACAGGATGTTGTGTGAACAAATTATTGGTGGGAGGTTGATCAAGTAGAGATTGAACAGGAGGGCAGATAGGCATGCTCCCTGTGGGACTCCTGTGTCGACTGGTCGGGTTTGGGAGGAATAGGCAGAGAGTATAGTTATTTGGTACCTATCTTTGAGGAATGAAGCTATCCATTTGAGAGCGGTTCCACGAATTCCTAGGGAGTGGAGGCGGTCAAGGAGGATTGAGTGATTGAATGTGTCAAAGGTGGTGGATAGGTCAAGAAGGATAGGCGGATAGGTCTGCCGTGATTTTAAGGTCATCCCAGATTGAAGTTAGGGTGGTTTCAGTTCCGTGACAGGCTCTGAAACCTGATTGCGCACGTTCTTGGTATTTATATAGTTGTTTAGTGGTCTTTAAGTCAGGTGAGAACTATCTAGGGAACAGGCCACGGCGGGCCGATGGTTTGCAAGAGGGGTGTGAGTCGCATTAGTGAGGTGTTGAACCATGAGTCAAAGGTGTCGGGGGTTAGTTGTTTATTGAGTTGGCAGGTAGGTGGAAGGGACTGGAGGAGTGCGTCGGCTAGATCAGGAACGATTATTAGTTTATTCCTGCATTTGCATAGTATCGGAAGTTCAGATTCGAGTACAGGAAGCGGGTCGGGGGAGGAAATGGCGAAAGAAACAATGAAGTAATCGGACCAGATGATAGGTGTGGGGGGGGTTTAGATGTATTCGGTTGTGGGAGCTAAAAATGGCATCAAGAGTGTGTCCTTTATAGTGAGTCGGGCCGTTTATGTGGGGTTGGAGGTTAATCGCGTCTAGACCGTCAACCAGAGAGTGTGTCATAGGGTTGGTGAGGATGTCGAGCCATATGTTGAAATCTCCAGAGGTGGTTTGAGAATTGTCTATCGTAGCCAGGTGGTCTGTAGATTTTTAGGAAGCTGTGTGAGGACAACAGGGAGAGGGATAGTTTAACGAGGAGTGATTCGCAGGAAGGAATGGATGGTTGATTGTCGATGATTGAGGCGTGGAAGTGAGACTTGAAGACAAATGTTATCTCACTATCAACCATCAGGCAAGGTATCACAAAAGCATACAGTTCACAAAACAGATTGAAATTGAAAACTCAGTGCAGCTGAAATCACACATTGAAAAGTTGCATTTTTTTCTGGTTTGCAGTTTTAAATGCAAAAATGTTTTTTTTTTTCAAAAAACTGGTGAAAAACATTGAATCGGAATGCGGTTTATGGGCAGGGGAATAGATGCACAGCGCAGGGATATTTTAGAAGGGGAAAGGAGGGCTATAGCTGGAGAATTGAGAGAGATTTGGAAGGTAGAAGGAGGTTCATTTTTAGGAAAATAGAGCAGTGAAAAAGAGAAAATCGGTTTTAAAAATGTTACTTAAACTAAATTATTTAGACTATATTGTTAAAGAAAGCCATGGTACGTTCAAAGATTGATTTGCAACATCAACCTTTTCAAGCTGTGTTCTGATCTATTTGGGAATTAATTTAAATTACTCCAAATATTACTGATGAGTTACAAGGTGAGGTGAATAAAAGAGTTGTGCTAACACTAGGAAACACAAACAGGGTGCACAGAAAATTGGAACAGTCTATACAAGTTATCAGGGTATGCATAGGGTTTCTTAGAGAGTGGCACAATGACAAAAGTCAAGATGGGGTAGACTATGTGTTATAGGATTCGGAGGATACTCACAGTCTGCTCTTAAATTTGGGATTAGGAACAGTCAACCAGGTTCTGCACTCCAGCGCTCGGGCCACCAGGTAGCAGAACAACAGCTTGGCCTGTCTGGTCACTGGATAATCGGGACAGCTGGATGGCAGGGTTGCAGCGGGCAGGCTGGTTTAAGAATGCTTCCCAAAAGAACACCACAGCTTTTCCCTTTGGTTATTGGGATTGTATTTAATGGGATCTCTGGATTGAGACCTTGCTGGGATGGTCAGCAATGCTTTGGCCTTGCAGTGGAGTCGGGAATCAGATATGCTCTGGCTTTGCAGCTGGATCTGGAATTTGGCAAGGTGAATGTAGAAGATCAGGAACGCAGTCGCAGGAAATTCAGGAGAGTCTGTGTAGAGTGCTGTCAGCCACCCTTTTTGCAGAGCATAGTGACATCATAGAATTATATGGTAGGGTAGACTTAGCTAAGCATGCCTCGAAACAACTGTATTGGTCAGGGGTGATAGTTACTGCCTTCCTCTTAGCTGGTTGGGTTTCAAGGGCATGATGTCAGATTTCTGATGTGAGTTTTACAATGTCCAGAACATCCCACAATTACTTTATCTAAAATCCAGTTTTGCCATAAAAATTACATTAAAACAGTTTTTACATTCCTCCGAATTTCTGTTGCAAAAATAACCGTCATCAAAGTTTCTTAATAAAATAGTCTTTTGAAACAAATGGGCATCCTGGGAAATGTTGTGTTCTTCAGCTACCACCAACTTTCACTTCAGCCCTGTCACCAGAACTTCCATTATAAGAGGCCTCACTCCAGACCAAAGTCTGCCAAGGTGCAATTAGCACTTGTCTGTTCAAGCATATACTGTGAGGGGCGTTCTGTTGCTGGCACCCCCCAAGCAGAAACCTGTTTGGGGCTGATTTCCCCCATGCAGCCAATGCAATTTAATTCCTTATTTTATTTATTTTTGTTATAAATCAGAATAAAGCCTGTTGAATAAGATCTCCCATATATGTTTCACAGCACAAAACCCCTTCACATTGCTAGATAATGGCAGAGCTTTATCCAAAGTATTTTTCTTTATTTGCAAAAGTACATTTAAACATGTGGTGACTGCTGGCATTTTTCTTTCAAATTCGGTTTGTCTCTTCCCTTTGAATTCCCACATTGTTCTGCAGTCATAATTAGTTTCTTGTAGGCAGCAATTTCATTAAACACAGATGCACTAAAATTGACACAAGCCCAGAAAACCAGGGCCTTTTTGACGCATTGACCCTTGACATTTTGTAGCCAAAATGTAAAGCGTTTCCTGTGTAGCTGAAGTAAAGCTTCTTTTGATTTCTTCAAATCTGAACAACAGCCTGTCATTCAGGAATACTGCTCTTGTCTGCTTAGAGCACAATGTGACTGTGGCTAAGCATGGCAAGTTCTCATTAATAAAAGTATTGTGATGAGGAACAGAGGAAAAAGAGCATCAAAGCGGCATCATTTTTAAAAGTAAATATTTCCCTTTTTCAATAGGAACTTTGGACTTGCAGCAATCAAGCGCTGCTTTTTCAATCCCTTTCTTGTGTACATGTAAGAATACCCTGGCAGGCTTTCTCAGTGTATCACCTTGTTCCATCCTGCCCAATATGTGCTTGGCAAGATGGTGCAGCCATCCTTTTGTAGCTGAAAAATGCAGTCTTGGTGTGAGGCAATGGTGCTCACAGGAGCCAGCGTAGCCATTTTGCTGCTTCTGCTGAAGTGCAGCTTAGTTATGGAAGGGAGTACAGCTGAGTGGGTAAATATATCCCAAAACTCCCCCCCCCCCGAATCTTCGGAGATTCCTTGTTGAGGGAGAGTAGGGCAAAGTGGGATTCATCGGTTGGGCAAAACGGGGTTCATCAGGTGGACAAGACGGGGTTCATCAGGTGGAGTCCTTCTATCATCGGGGAGCGGCACTCCACAATCCTCCCGTTGTCTCTCGTTGTAGTGTGGAGTGACACCCCGGCTTTTCCTTTGTTCCTTCCTTTCCCGGTCCCCAGGGAGGTCCTCCTTGGTGATGACTGGGCGTAACTAGTACGAATCTATTAAATAAATCAGAACCGGTTACTACATTTTCCCACTGACTGCCCTCCCAGAAGGTTGACAGCAGTGGAACTCACATATATTTAATAATGACAGTACTTCGGTAATAAAGGTAATTGATCCGTCCCATGACACAGATAACTATGGATTTGACAAGAATTTAACATACTCCCTGTTAAAGAATTATACCTCTAAATCTATCTGTTCCCTTTTGGTTCATCTTTGTCTGGTTCTCATTCTCCAGATGTCTCCTCTATTTACTGCAAAGTTTGCCTGGGGTGACAACTTTTTAACTGATTAATATGGACCCATTTCTCTTCTGTCAGTTCTCCTTTGGGGATGCAGATTCCGTAGGCGGCAGGTGAAATTTGATCTACAATTTCAAAAGGTCTGCGCCAGCTAGGGAGATATTTCCGCTCCTTGGTCTGGTCCCTTTGGAAATTATACAAGTAGACCCTGTCTCCTACTTGGTATTCTTTTTTGGTGTTTTTTAGGTCATATTGAGTCTTCATTCCCTCTGCAGATTTTTTCAGATTCGGCTGAGCATACGCAAAAGCATGTTGAAGGTGTTTTCTTAGATTCTCAACATACTCATGTGTTGTGGAGGCATTTATCAGTGTCTGCTCTTGTGTTCTATAGAGCAGATGCTGAGGGAGCACCATCCTTCGCCCAGTCATCAGCTCAAATGGAGACATCTTGGTCGCAGAAGAAGGTGTAGATCTGATAGCCATCAGGACAAGCGGTAATCGGATGTCCCAACTTGGCCCAGCCTCTGTCACAAACTTCTTTAGAATACTCACAATTGTTTTGTTTTATCTCTCAACTCCCCCACTAGAGGACAGCCGGTATGCAATGTGAAGTTTCCTTTTTACCCCAAGTATCTCACACATCTTTGGCATCACTTCGCTGGTGAAGTGACTACCTCGGTCTGACTCAATACTTTGGGGTAGGCCAAAACGCGAGAAGATGTGGTTGATCATCAGGACGGCTGCTGTTTCTGCCTTGCAATTTGGGGCCGGGAGACATTCCACCCATTTGGTAAACAAGCATGTTACTGTTAACATGTACTTGTTCCAACCAGAGGAGCGAATCACAGGTCCAATGAAATCTACTTGTAAATCCAACCAAGACAGTGTCATCCCCCTCTTCTGGAGGGGAGCTCGGTGTGTGACTGAAGTTGGCTGAAATTGTGCACACACAAGACACCCCTTCAAGTATGGGTCGAGGCCCTGCCCCATGTGTGGCCAGTATGCAACCTCTCGCAAGATTTCTAAAGTAGTGTGAAACCCCTGATGACCGGCGGTGGCCACGTCATGCGCGTGACTAAGCATCAGCTTTCGGAATGAGGTAGGTACCACCCACTGGTCACAGCCAGAGGTGGATCTCCTTACCAACAAACCGTCTTGGATTCGGAACATTTTGGGACACTTCATCAACACTCTGAGGTCCTCTTTCCCAATGTAGTCGGTATCCGTCAGGGTAAAGTTCACAGGGTCCTCAATGTGCTTATAAAATATTCCAATAATCGGATCCCCTTTTTGTGCCCTGATTAAATCAGCATCTGGGGTCTCCTTAATCCACTGCGCAGTTGAGAGTTCATTGTGAGAATTTGTCTGGGACCTAGTGATAGCAGTGAGCTGGATTTCCGCCAACAGGGACTTGATCTCAAGGAGAGCCCCCTGGATGGCTCTAGTTTTGGTCAGCTGATCAGCTATGTAATTTCCAGTTTTGTCTGGCCCCTCTATTCTGGAATGACGCTTGATCTTCTTCCAATAGATGGTCATCCCACTAGAGGTGACCAGATCATCAATATTTTGTATTAGCTTGCCACATTTGAGAGGTTTGTTATTGGCACATAGCATGTACCTAAATGGCACTGTTATGGTCCAAGGTCCTCAGGCCAATCACCTCCTCTTCGATAGGCGGTTCCCTTGCCTAATCAACTTCCTTTCATCTCCGGCTGTCCCCTCTTATTCCTTGGTTACCTTGCCCACTCCTTCCTCCTCCTCTGCCCTACTTCTGGCTACCTCCACTACTCCGCAGGGCGTGCCTCTGATTTGTACCCTTCCCCAGAATGTCTTTAAGGCCGGCAACCTTCTTCATCTTGCCACTCTCAACTCTCGCTCTGCTGTCAAACACTCCTCTGACATCTGCCATCTCCTTGAAGACCTAGACCTTGATGTCCTTGGTCTTACGGAGACATGGTTCACCGCCAGCTCTGTCACAAGCTTTGACACTCTCCTCCCTGATGGTTACAAGATCCTCTCCGCACCCAGATGCACTCGACCTGGAGGCGGTGTAGCCCTGATCTTTCCCGAGTGGATTCCTGCTACTTTCATTCCCACCCAGATTTACTCTTCTTTCGAATGCCTTGTCTGCATGCTCACAATCTCTCCTAGCCACTCTCTTCCGGTTGCTACTGTCTACCGGCCCCCTGGGCAAATCACCTATTTTCTGTCTGAGTGGGCTGACCTCTCCTCCTCCCTCCTATCCTCAACCACTCAACTCCTCCTCCTTGGTGACCTCAACATCCACCTTGATTCTCCCTGCCCCTCATCTCTGCTCTTTCAAGACCTTTGCGATTCCCTCTCCCTCATTATCCTCCCCTCGGGCCCGACACACTCTGCAGGTCACACACTTGATGTCTTGATCTCCTCTGGCCTACCCTCTCTATCCCTCTGACCACTCCTCTCTTCTGGAGTGACCACTGCCTTCTCATCTCTCACTCCCTTCCCCCCAAGCCAAGCCCACCCAAATACTGCCACCTACCTTCTCGGACATCCGACCTATGAAGCGTGTGTCAGTTGAGGCTTTTGCTTCCATCTTCTCTCCCCCCCTCTTCCTCTGCCTGACTCACACCCTGACACAACCCCGTCCCTTCTCTACTCTTTTATACTCTTGATGCTCTTGCCCCTGTCATGAAGATCTGCTTGAAGTCCAAAGCCAAGTGCATTTCTTGGTATGACTCCGTCCTAGCTACACTTAAACGTAAGTTTAAGAGATGAAATGGAGGGCTTCTTGTTCAACTACTTACAAGGAAAGGTAACCCGGTATACTACTGTCTAATCACAATTAGCAGTGTATACTTTGTCTATATCCGGGAGGATAGTGATAGGAGTACAGGGAGACAAAGTTATGAAGCAGGTACTAGAGGTGTGTGGTATAAACACTCTAAGTAAAACATTAGGAGGGACCAAGGAAGGTTAAAAAAGTCAGTATCAAATTTTAATAATAAACAGTCCGTCAGATTTAAAACATCCAATTAAATAGATAGGTCAGTAACACAGAAATTGTCAAATCCCATGTAAAAAGCAACAATAGGGAATACGTAGCAGGCTCCGATGGCCAGTTAAAAGTAATGTTATAGCAAAAATACGACCACTGAGGGTACTTTTCAACCTAAATAGAATGGTACCCATCCAAATATGGATAAATATGTCATGAATTTTACTCTCTGTTTAAAGTTCAGAGATATGCCTCGACATGTTTCTGTTCCTCTAAAACAAAGTGTGAAACATTCATCAGCAGGGAATAAATTACAGTATAGCCTATTTGACAATTGGGATGGTAAACAATACCACTACAGTATCCCAGCACCTGCAAAAGATAAAAACAACAAACATCAAAGGTTAGCTATTCAATAGTTATATACTTTGGAAGGTTCAGAAAATGAACTGGGCAACCTATCAGGGGGGATAATTACCTTATAGGGTGCCTGTGGGGGCTCTCTACTAACATTAGTAGGTATAGGGTAATGAGAATCACGGCCCTAAAAAAGAAAATAAATAATATATAGCCAATATATCAGCTATTAAAAAGCCTAGTAGTACACACAGGATAACAGCGAACAGTGTGGAAGAAGACACCCATTATGAGTATAAGCGTCAAAGCGTCTCATCGTGGGAAGGGGAACCGTAACGGTTGACTCCCACATGCAAAAAGGGACATATGCAAACCGGAGGTGGATGAGCGAGACATGCTACACAACAATGTAGGCAGTGTCAACGTCCAGAAGGTGTAGGGCTACCCGGACAAGGCATATTGGAGGTAACATACCACTATGTCACAGTGCATAGAGAGGAAATAAGTGGAACCGGTGTTATACTAACATGATAAGCGAACAACAACACGGGGCAGGGTGACCAAGCGGTGAGTGGCGTGCTCGTGATCAAAGTCGGGTGTGCCCGATAACCCCACAAATGCCCAGAGGCATCCTACCTTGGTAAGACCATAGGAATGTAATCAGGGGCAAATCACAGTATTCCGCACTGCAGATAAAGTAAATGCAACAAAGAAGTGCGATCAGGTTAAAAAATATATACGATCGAGTCGCAACAATGGTAGTGGGAGAAGAATAGAAGAGCGAGCAACAAAATGCTGATCGTCTGTAAGCAACGTAACTTACCAAGTGCGGGGGAGTGTGCGGCAAGCAGGTATCTCGCCCTCGAGGATCTACATAGAGTATCCAGAAACAGCGCAATGCGGCCGATGCAGGTTGGTTGTCAAGGGAACCCCAAGATAGTCCTACTACTATGTTTGTGTATCCTTAGAAGGGTGCCGTAATGAGTGAAACCCAGCGGCCATCTTACAAGGGAGTGGAAGAGAAAGTGTGACGAAGGTAGGGGTACAGCCAACGCCAAGTCTGTAAAAAGTGCCCAAATCGGTTGGTGGAACAACAGAGACTAGAAGGAAGGGGTCTCAGAAAATCAATAGAGGAAAAAAGTTGTTTGGGAAAACTAAAGGATCTAGTAACCAAAGCCTTAGATCTCCAAGGTGGAATTGCCAACATTAACATCAACAATAGGTTCTTAAATTGTAGCAATGTATACACATATATTTACAAGGCCGCTAGATATTGTGCCAATCAATCGACTCGTTGAGCCCAGTGACATCACCATGTAGGGTAAAAATCATCTTTTGTTCTTTTTTGTTCATCCTCTGCCAAACTGGCCTGTCGCCTGCTCCAAAGGCAATACCGACTCTCTGTACTCACCAAGAAAAGACTCCACATTCAAGCCTGTGTCTCTGTGGCAGCTAACAACTCGGCCGAACTCTTTAAAATCTGCAAGGAGCTTGCCAACCCTGCTGCAGTCTCTACCCCGCCTCTTGCCTCCCAGGATCTCTGCAACGCACTTGCCTCTCACCTTATCTTAAAACCCATGACATCCTGTCTTCCCTCTCCTCTCCTGCCCCTCCTCTTCCCACTCAGTCTTTGCCTGCTGTCCCCCCCTACCACCACCACACCCCCTTCTCTTCCTTTACTGTTTTCTCCCCTGATGAGGTCGCTAGACAAGTCCGATCTATGAAAGCCTCGTCAAAACAGGTTCATCCCTGTTCCTCTAAAACCATCAAGGATCACATTGACACCCTCGTTCCGGCCCTTGCCGATTTCTGCAACCACTCCTTTGCCTCTGGTTCATTCCACTCCCCTCTGAAGCACTCCCTTGTGCATCCTCTTCTCAAGAAACCCACAGCGGATCCTTCCTATCCAGCTAACTTTCGCCCAATCTCCATTGCTCCCTTTTTGGGCAAACTCCTGGAAAAGCTGACCATCTCTGAGCTTAACCTTCATTCTGATTCTGTTGGCTGTCTCCATGACCACCAGTCTGCCTTCAGAGCGGCCAGAAGCATGGGAACTGCTCTCCTGAACATCAGTGAAGATCTGCTCTCCAACCTTGACTCTAACATTCCCTCTGTCCTCATCCTGCTCAACCTCTCCGTGATAACCTGGGTATCAGTGATCAGACTCTGGCCTGGCTGACCTCTTTCCTCTCTGATCGACCCTCCCAGGTCTAACTTGGGTCCTTCCTATCATCTATCTTCCTCTCTACCTGTGGTGTTCCCCAGAGGTCTAACCTCTTGCCCTGGCTTTTCAACCAATACCTGGCAACTCTCGCACATTGCATTGCCATTTTCTGCTCAAATTTCCAGTGCTACGCTGACGACATTCAACTGATTTTTAGGCTGTCCTCAGCCACCTCCTCTCCCTCTCTCATCTCTGATTGCCTAACTGCCATTCAAGATTGGTGTGCAGCCAATGATCATTGTCTAAATGCCAGCATGACTGAGATCCTCCTCATTGGCACATCTTCACCATCCTTTCCCCTCACTCTCTGGCCAGCCCTCGTTGGCCCTCCTCCTACCCCCGCCTGCGAGGCTAAGAACCTCAGGGTCATCTTTGACTCCACACTTTCCTTCTCCGCCCACATCTCTGAGGTCTCTAAAAAGTCTAGCTTCCAACTGCACCTCCTCAGATGTACTCTGCCTTTCCTCTCCTTCCCCCAGAAGCTCACTGTCTCCCAAGCTCTGGTTCTCTCTAGGTTGGACTATTGTAACAGCCTCTTTTTAAATCTACCTGCCTCTACTCTCCGCACTCTGCAACTAATCCAGAACAGGACTGCAAGACTTGTCCTTGGCCTCAAGCCCTGGTACCGTATCTCTCCAGCTAGCTCTGAAATCTCTCAATTGGCTCCCAGTGGATGCAAGGATTAAATTCAAAACCCTCTGCATTGTCCACAAGGCTTTCTGTGGCATCGGCCCAAAATACCTTCAGCTATGCCTCCGGAAATACCTCCCCTATCAAGCTCTCCGCTCCTCTAACTCCCTTAGGGTCAGTCGGTCTTCGGCTGGGGCCTCCATCTGGAACAACCTCCATGCCACTCTAAAACTTTAGGATAACCATCTCCGGTTTCGGAAGCACCTCAAGACCTTCCTCTTTGCTTCTACTTCCCCCACCCCCTCTCCCCAGCTGATCTGCTCTCTCTTGGCACTGTGTACCTGGCCACACTCTGCCCCCGGGGCCCAGGTACCTGCTCACCCTGCCACCCACCTGCATTGCCTCCTAGTCACCCCTTGCAATAGGGACTGTATCTGTACCCATACAGTCCCCCGCTGCCCCCCATTTCCTTCTTTTTCGGCACGTATTCGACCTACCCAGTCTGCTGCCATAAACACAGCACTTGCCACTTGCTGGCTGCACTACCATTGTTTTACTGCCTCTTATCTATTTATCAGTATTTATATTTACTCTGCACTTTCCACCCCCCATAAACTTTTCCCCTTTCCCATGCACTTACACGTTCTCAATGTCACTGGGCCTAGTAAGATTGCTGTTTGTTCTCCCCTGTTCCTCTCCCTTGCCTTGTCACGCTCTGAAACACTTGTGTACGAGCGTGATACAAATAAAATATATCATATCATGCCTCTGGTTTTCCAATTAACCAGGTGCTCCACGAACATAATCTGAGTTGGTGATTATGACCAGTTCGTGGAGTTGGTGTTGGACGACAGTGGGGATGGCCTGATGAACTGCCATCAACTCTGCCACCTGACTACTGCAGGGACCGATTTTGTGTCCGGCGGAGGGTTCCGGGCATCATTCACCCAGGCATTCCCAACACCGGCCACCAGTTCCTTTTCCCCATTGTTGTCAACATGGTAGGAGCACCCGTCCACATAAACTGTGGGCATTCCCTCGCACTTGTCTTCTTCATAAACTTTATGCAGGGAATTCAGGTACGGCTTCATGTTGTCCTGGGTTTTAAGACTTTCGTCCTTGAGACAGTTTTCTCTGGCACAATCATGCAAGTTAGCCGGACCTTGAACGACGGTACTCTTCTTGTTTTGGCCATATCTGACCTCCACAGGAAAGCCTTGCATTGACAGAATCCAGGAAGTAATTCTGGAATTACTCACATTTCCGGCCCTGATTCTGTCACTTTGAAGGTATGCAGAGGCTGGTGTGGAGTCTCCACTATGATGTGTTCCCCCTGGATAAACGGGCGTTAATTCTTCAATGCCCACACCGTTGCCAGGAGTGCCTTCTCACAATCGTTGAATTTTTCCTCCACAGAGGATAAAGTCTTGCCTGCATAGGAGAGGACTTTATTGACCTTGGGCCTCATTCTGAGTGGGGCGGTAAGGGATACCGGGCACTGGTAAGGAGACCGGTGCAGGTAATACCTTACCGCCCTACTACGAGTTCCCTTAGCGGGTCCCTCCTTTAATGCCTGGTCTGACAAGGCATTATGGACGGGACCCATTAAGGGAATTCAGAGCCAATAACGGTACCGCAATTTGCAGTACCGTTATTAGCGCCTTGCCCATTCCCATTGAGCCCTATGGGGGCTCAAATGGGAATGGGGAATAGCTTTTTCAATGCGGATTTACCGGTCCCGCAAAGGTCGGACTACACCGGTAAGTCCCCATTGAAGGAGACCAGTGCTGGACACGTTATTGGTGGCAGTCATGGCGCAAATAGCGCCATGACTACCACCAATCTCGTAATGAGGCCCCTTGTCATGCCTTTGATATAATACTGCTGTCAAGCATGTATTCGAGAACCCAGTCTCCAAGAAGAACTCCTTGATTTTGACAGGGTAAACTAGATAAGGCGCTTGTGAGAGGCTTCTTTTGGGTTGTTTACTGCCTCAGCTTGTTCTGCACCCCACTCCCACCTGACCCCCCCTCTTCAACAGATGGATCAGGGGTCTTGTGATCTCTGCGTAATCCTCATTGAACTTCCTACTGTAATTAGATAGTCCAAGGAGGCTTCTTAGCTCACGCAGCGTTGTGGGATCTTTAAGTTTTAGGAGTGCTTCCACTTACTTCTCCTGGGTACAGAGATCCTCAAGAGTTATTTCATGTCACAAGAAGTTGACACAGATTCTGCACCACTGTGCCTTTTGAAAGGACAGTTTTGCTCCGGCAACCCTCAACTGGGTCAGAACATAACGGATTTCCGCTATACGGTCCTCCACAGTTGAGCTTTTTATCAGGACATCATCCACATAGGCCAGGTTACCCCTTTCACCCAAGTCAGGCATGGCCTTATGTAGGAAGATGTTGAATTCATTACCGGAGTTTATGTATCCAAAGGGAGTCTGGGTCCACATGTACTGCTGCCCCCCGAAGGTAAAGGCCAGCTTGTATTGGTCATCCCTATTGACGGGCACGGTCCAGTACCCATTTGTTAGGTCAATGGCAGTGTATACCTTTGACCCCTGGATCCGGGCCAGCCCCTGGTCAATGTATGGGAGGGGACATGTGGACCCATTTATTTAGCTCCCTAAGGTCTGCGCAGAGTCTCCATTGGCCATTTGGTTTTAAAATCCACAGCAGCGGATTATTAAAGGTGCTGTGGACTGGACGAATTATCCCCCGGAACTCGAGGTTTTTGATGATTTCTGTCAGGGGCTCCATGGATGCGAGAGGCAAGCAATATTGCTTCACAAACACTAGAGTCATTCCAGCTCAGTGGGATTTGTTGGTATTGGGTGGATCTCTGTGCGACCACAGTCGTACGAGTCCACAGCAAAGAGATCTTGAAAATATAAGAACACCTGTTTCAACTTTTGCTTTTGCTCCGGAGTCTCACAGGCATCAGCTAGGTTGACCCGCTCTTCAACCATTTGCCTGAAGCCTGGAAAGACTTCTGGTTTTGCTATCTCAGTGGCCTCCTCCAGCTGGGTGGAGAGGTCTCTGGTTATAGTGTTGACTTGGACATAGGGTTTACGGTAGGAGAGGCAGTCATTGTGGACCTGGAATATCACCCCATCCTGCCTGATGTCACAAGTTAACTCTTCCTTCCCGTAATGGCAGGAAGAGTACACCAGGAAATTCCCCCCTTGCCGGGTGAAGATCCTGTCTGGTGGTAAGTCATTGTCACTCTCCGTGTCGAAGCAGTCATCGGGGATTGGTCCTATAAATTCATTTCCTAGATCATGGAAAAATGTCGGTCATCAACCGCCATTCCAATAAAGGTGTCTGCGCCCACAGTGATACTCCTGAGGTCGCTGTTATCCATCACTATTGGAATGGTGCTGTGTTCTACATTGACTAATGTTGTTGGGTTTAACCCCAACCCCTGCTGTTGGAGATGGGCATTGAGGTGTACATATGCATCAGGATTTTGCAGTTTCTGTCCTCTTTTAATTTTTAACTCAAGTAGAAATAGTCGGGTCCGTCTGGGATGGCGACTTCCTTGCCAATTTGAATTTCAACTGCATACAGCAGCAATTGGACTGACCAAAATTATTTTTCTGAATCATCAAAGTCCATGGGATTGCCCCCTAGTCGGGACCAGGCTTTGTAATTCAACAGGTCCAAATGAATGGCAAACCGATTGAGAATGTCACTGCCTAACTAGAATGCAGCAGGCACATCTCACACAACCCAACAATTATGTTCTATGCTTTTGTTACCTATAGAGGTTTTGAGCATACACTTGCTATGCAGGAGATGTTTGAAATTGGGAGTTTCCAGGCCCATTTTCCACTTATTGATCAATTTAAATGTGGGAATGGCTGGATCTTTTGGGAGCTGTCTGAATGTGGCTTCGTGGATGAATCTCTTACTGTTGTTCACGCACACTCAGGTGAGAACAGACTCTTTCCCCTCATTTTACTGAATAGGGATGAACAGTTGTTCTCTAATTTTCTGAATATCAGCTAAACTTTGAGCTGGTTTCTCATCACCTTTGACTATAGAATTCGGATTTTCAGATTGGGCATCAGTATAACATTTCAAAGTATTTCTTTCCAGTGTGGAATGCCACTTAAAACTGGAAGGAAGGTTGATTTTGAGAAATGGAGAGGAGTTCCCATCACCAGTTTGCTGTCCTATAGCAATTACTGTCACGTCAAGGATTTGATTATTCTGGAGATGAAACTCAATATGATCAGATTTTTGTTCAACTATTTGGCATGTGCCATTTAAACTAACATTGTTGACACTATGTTTTAATTTTATTGGCATGTTAGTCTGAGTCCAGAGGAACTTGTTCACACAGTCTATTAGGGGTGACAACCTGTGCAGGATGTAATTCCCTAGTAGACAGGTTGTGCCCTCTGGAGTCACGACTATGACCGGGTATTTCACTTTGGCCCTCATTACGACCCTGGCGGAAATCGAAAAACGATGGCGGAAATGCAATACCGCCATCGAATAGCGCTCGGTGCGACTATGACCCGTCACCGCAAAGTACGAAGCCATTAGCGACACCGTAGTGAACGCCAACGCTAACTGCACCAAGCACGCGCGCGCGCGCCATGCCAAACCGCAAACACCACCATGGTGCAACGGTACGCCAATTCCGACCCTAGCGGACATGTACCTAACGCCATCAGGCATGGCGGAATGTACCATTCCGCCATGGCGAGAAGTACGGCATCGCGAATCAACCGTAAACGGCCCCACTGAGTGCCTGTACACCGCTCCCTGCCCACAAAGTACAACTCCCCGTAGGTGCAATGAAGCCACAATGCAACCATTGAAATGTACAAGTCACCCATGCATGCCAACGAACAAAAGAAACACAACAGGGGCCAATGGGAGCTGCAGGGCACAGATGGCACGAATACAGAAGCCATCCCAATGGACATGACCACAGTCCCCCACCAAGAAACGCACGCAAACACAGGCACCTGTGACCAGCAATATTCCGAAAATCACATCATTCCACCAGTCCACCTGGCTGACCGGCATCTGTCACACAAAACCCAATCCCCCGCCCCTGAGCATGACAACATTCAAACTGTCATATTGCCAGCCCCCATCCCTGACCTCACTGGGCTTCGTAGGCAAACGCGGCCAGTACAGTACCACGCAACTAAACCCCGAAGCCGGAACCCGATGCAGATCTCCTCACAATACATCGCCCCCCAAATAGGCATATGCCACATCACTTGCAAAGAAAAACGCTACACGGGCCAAATCAGAATAGATATTTATGCACATCAAAATCACCAAGCACATACAGCCATCAGGCCATGAAATCCAAAACACCAATCACCATTGTGGGCTGCTTCCGCAAGAAATGACCAGCCACTACCTGTGTGTCGCCCTGTTCCCCCATGGTACACAGAGCCACATTCACGTCCGATAAGGCAACATGGAAGCGCACAGAACCGCAGGGCCGTCCCAATGGGGAGGCACTAGTCCAGCTGAAAGGCCGAAATGTTGCTCCGAGCCACCAGTACTGCGTAAGGGCATGTGGCCCATTGGCGATCGTCCCATAAGATCGTAATGCTGCTCCACTGATTAACACGAAGCAGCAGGTGTCGGGAGTAAAATCCATCTGCAGGAGTGGCATACAGATGGCAGTGGCAAAAGGGGAGGAGATACCTGTCAACCAAAAGAAAAGAAAAAGAACAGAATGGCCATCAGAACTACATACCAACAACTCACTTCAATGATCACACGAAATCCACAGCCATATGCATGCTAGCCCACTCCAAAGGAACATCACCACCCCAAAACCACTTGCGACTCATAACCATCTATATCGAGGTGCAAACACCATCGCAAATGAGTGTCTGAGGGCGCCTCGAGACAGGGAGGGCTCAACAAGGCCAGATGGACGATGGTCCCTCTATGGCAGCCCTGCATCACATAGCGTAGGGGAGGCGGATAGATCCCAAGAAGCCCTGTACATGGCTAACTCTGTATCAAATCACCTGCCCATGCATCCATCCATCATTCCCTCATCCCGGGATCAAAATGCCTGAATAATTACTCACATGACATTAGAAACATCCATTGAGTCTGTGCGTTATGCAGCCTGCTAAATCCACAGTGCCCCAGCCCGTAATTCCAGTGTTGTGAAGTAACATGTATTTGGGAACGGACGGCCTCATCGCCCACGTAGCTATTGCGCATCCCAAACTATTCATATCAATCATTGCTCCCTCGCCATGGGCCCTGTCTCAAGGACATAGAACAATAGAACGTTACATTTGCAGTCAGACCTGTGGGCATCTCCTCGCCGCTAGCTGGAAACCGAAAGCGCCGCCCTTCGAATTCCTCATTTGCAACATCACGTCGAAAAGGCATCTGTGGCCGTTTGAAATCACTAATCATCCCATCGAGTGCGGCTGTGTGTGAAAATGGCAACTGCCTTCACCCACGAATGGGACGCCCCGCCCGTCGTTGCAACTCGGTACAGTGATGCATGAGGGCCCACCGTTACTCGAGTACTACGTCCCACTGACCCCTCACAAGTCTGTTCGCGACTGCACAGATAGTATGTGAAACAATGGGACCACAGCAGAATGAACATATCAACCAATCTTACACGGCCATCGGGTACTAATACATGATTGCAATAGCAAGATACAATTCCCCGAATTGCAGCGTTGTGCGCGGGACGTGCTCGGCCAAAGGGGAGAGCAGTTTGCACAGGTGGAATCAATCACCACAGGTGGAGGCCATACAGCCTGAAAACACATAAATTGCACAGCCAGTCTCCTCCCACAACCACACCGAAATGCTACCGGCAGGACTCGCGATGTTGGCCCTGGGGGACCTGATAGCACTGCAAGTGCTCCGACTCCAAGAAGTAGACGAACACCAACTACAACCAGCCGCACGGAGGAGACGCAGGAGGAGGAGGAGGCCAAGGCAGGGCCAGCAAGGCCCACCAGCACAGCCACTACCACCACGCAGGCAGCCCGCAATTCAACGCCTCCGAGCACATCCGTTCAACCTCACTGATGAGCAGATCCACACCCTCTACCGTCTGGACCGGGACACCATAGCCGCCATTGTGGACATGACACAGGCTGACCTTGTCAGCATGATAGATAGCCCAACCGCCATCCCACCCCTACTGAAGGTGGTGTCTGTACTCCACTTCCTGGCCACAGGCACCTACCAGCACACAGTCGGACAGTTGCATGGCATTTCTCAGCCACTGTTCTCACGGACACTATTGCAAGTGCTCGATGCCCTCCTGAAGCACGCAGACGACTACATCTCTCTACCACGCTCGGAGCAGGAAATTACCAACACAAAAGTGGGATTCCATGCACTTGCCGGCATACCGGGTTGCATTGGTGCCATCGACTGCACCCATGTTGAATTGGTCGTCCCACATGCCATGGAGGCCCAGTACCGCAACCGAAAACAATTTCATTCCCTGAATGTACAGATGGTGTGTGACTCCAACAGGATCATTACACATTGTTGTGCCCGATTCCCTGGATCAACCCATGATTCTATGGTCTTGAGGAACTCTACAATACCACGCTACATGGAACGACACGCAGGGAACAGATCCTGGCTACTCGGTGAGTCTCATTACATGCATGATGATGTGGGGTATGTGAATTGGCATTGACCTGCCAGGAAGGGGGGGGGGGGTGTGCGTACGTATCAATGGCATTCCACATCATACGTTTCTCGTCCACATACAGGTGATGCTGGATATCCACTGAAGAGATGGCTCCTCACACCAGTCCGGAACCCACGGGACCAGCATGAGGAGGACTACAACCATGCCCACTCACGTACCCGTGTAGTCATTGAACAGGCATTCGGCCTACTGAAGACCCGTTTCCGCTGCCTCAGCAGGTCTGGCGGGGCACTCCTGTACCGCCATGAGAAGGTTGCAAAGATGGTGATGGCATGTGTCATGCTCCACAACATGTGCGTACGTAGAAATGTGCCCATGCCCCCTGACGCAGAACTGCAAGCACCTGATGATGGTCATGATGAGGGTGGGGATGTGGCAGCACCTCATGGAGTCTGCGAGGCACCGGAGGGCCGTGACATTCGTCAGCATCTCATTGATGTATGCTTCTAGCACTCACGCCTGGTGGCTGATGCATGGACACGGGACTCGTGGCACTGCGTGTGTCTGGGACATGCACAATATGGACTGTACGCCTATGATGGCCTAGTACACAAAGATCAATGTCCACACTTCTCATTGGTTGATCGTGCACTTTTTATGGCATATGTGATATCATGTTGAACACCCTATCGACCCGCCACCCAAGTGAGCCCAACACACCCCCTCCACCCTCCTACCTCCCACCCGAACACCAGTGTCCAAAGATGCTCATTGTCAGTGGGCTTCCGCTATTGCATGCCCCCTCTGCGGGTATCAGGGGCACCCCTGCCTGTGGAGCGCAGGTTCCTTCCAGATCTACGTTGGGGGCTGCCCTGGACGGAACTTGCAACGGATGATGTGTCTGCCTGCTCACGTCCATGCATGTCCCTAAGGGTTTGCGAGAGCTCAGTGAGCACACGGCGCACTGCGGCAAGTTCGGCACATACGTCTTTGGACGTCGCATGCAGTTCCCCCCTCAGGCTCTCGGTGCTACTCTCCATTTGGACTCTCAGGCTCTCGGTGCTACTCTCCATTTGGACTCTCAGGCTCTCGGTGCTACTCTCAATTTGTGGCCTTAGCGTCTCTGTACCTCTCTCCATTTCTGCCCTAAGTGTCTCTGTTGATGTTTCTATGTCTGCCTTGGTGCCCCCACATTCATCGGCATGGCCCTTGAGGAGTGTGGCCATTTGCTGCTGTTGGACGATTAACTTGTCGAGGGACTGTTGCCTCTGCTGGGCCATGGCCATTTGCGGTGGTGTCACAGAGGGGCTGTTGTCCTCATGTTGCCTTGCCACAGGGCTTGTGGGGGATGGCCAGTCGTCGTCTTGTGGCTGCACCTGCGTGGTATCCTCATGTTGTACGGGAGGGGACAGACAGGGGGATTGGGACAGGTCATGGATGGATCTGACCTCGACATCCCCGTCTTCTGTGTCCGAGCATGCTGCCATCAATGGGGTGTCACCTATGGTGCTGCTGCCACCAGAGGCAGTGCCTTCTGTGGCATCCATTGGGGGGACCTGTGGTGGTGGTGTTGTGGCCATGCTGGCTGCTGGGGTGCCTGTTGATGTTCCCTCCTCTGTGCTGCCACCTGATTTGTGCTGCTGCCGTGTCTTGATGCGTGCAGCTGAGGTGGAGGGTCTCTGGCCGTTGGTCTTGGCCCTCTTTGCAGGTGTGCTGGTAGGGGTGTCCTGTAGCTCGTCGTTTGGATCGGACCCTGTGGTGGAGTAAAGGAGGGCGAGGGTTATTGATGGGTCAGTGGGAATTGGAATGGCATTGTATCACATGCATTGGGGTGGTACCTGAGGGTGATTTGGGTCGGGGTCTTGGAGGTGCTTTGATTTGTGTGTGGAGTGAGGGTGCAGTTGTTTGGCAGCCTGCAGTTAGGGTGTGCCTGCTGCACGTGTAGTGCGTGTATTAGGGGTTTTTAATTATTTATGTATTTATTGTGGGTTTTGACGTGCGCTTTCAGGCCGATGTGTGTGGACGTTCTCCTGGACATGTGTTTCTGTTGCACTATGTGGACGCATGGTACTTCACATGGTTGGACTTTGTGGATTTGGCATTGTTTTATCTGGCCCACCTACCTGAATCTTCGGATGTCTGCACTCCTTTCTCCATCCCTCCGACTCCCTCTATGCTCTCCATTCCGATGGTGGAGGCACAGATTTCTTCCCAGGGGGTCAACTTGATGGGTGATTCAGGACCTCCCCCGGTGGCTGTGGCAATGTTGCGGTTGGCAGAGAGTATGCTGCGGACGCGTATCCGCAGGTCGTCCCATCGCTTGCGGCATTGCTGTGGGGTGCGGGGTGCGGTCCCCACCGCACTTACCCGCTGTGCCACCAGAGCCCATATGGCCTTCTTGTTTGCAAGTGCCGTCCTGGTCATTTGCGTGGAGAAGACGACGGCTGCATTCTCCTGGAGGGTCTCTGTTAGCACGGTGAGTTCCTCACGGGAGAAGTGGACCTGCCGCTTGCGGTCGCACGCTTTCTTCGCTACTTTTCCCATTTTTCGTGGTTTCGCTAGGGTGGTTGACGGGTTGGGGTGTGTTTCAGGGTAGTGATTTTAGTGGTTGTGTGGTTTTGGTGTTTTTATAGGTGTACGCCGGGATGTTTCCCGTTCCGGGCCCATGTTTTAACTTCCGTTTCCGTATATTTCCGGGCACCGTACTTTCCGGTAGGCGCACACTGCGGTGACCGCTAAGTGGGGTGGCGGTATTGCACCTAGGGCGCCGTACGGCGGCGGTGTGGGCCGTTTTGGGGTCATTTCCGCCATCGCGGACTTTGCACTTCCGCCGTGGCGTGGTGCTCGTGCCCGATGGGTCGGAATGGGCCGCACTTTGCTCCTTCGTACAATGGCGGAAACGCTATTTATGCTGTGGCGCTCCGGTCAGTCGCTTTCCGCAAGGGTCGTAATGAGGGCCTTTGTGTCACCCAATTTTCTTTTTATCAAATCCGCTCTCCCCTCAACAGGAATTTTCATTCCAGTCAAAGTTTTGCAGTTGTCCAGGAAGAGGGGTGAGAGGGATCTGGTATCTCTCCCCCCTTCATGAATTTAGCTGATCAAAGTCCCTTTTTGACAGAAGAGTGGCTTGGGATCCAGTGTCCACCAGTGCTGAAAATGTACATTGCCCTTGCACTTGAACCGGGGCATACAATCTACCCCCCTTCTCCTCCAGTGGGCAAAGGTAATGTGCATTTTGGGCAATCATGGTGGTCATTTTCTTTATTTTTGACTCTGAAACGGTGGCATTTCGAGCTATTTTCTGTGGCAGAGTCTGGGGATCTGTAATACAAATTTGACATCCTGAAATAGTGGAAATTTTGGAATCCCCTGTTCCCTTAGCTCTGTGCTGCCCCCGCTTACCGGGTGGCAGTCACTACAACCAATTTGTGGGGAGGATCCCTCCACTAGTATTTTCTTCACAGGCGGACAATTCTGGGATTCAGGGATGGGTGACTCTGCATCAGTCCCCACACCCACTCAGTCTTCTTTTGTATCTCTTGGGAGCCATTTTTCTTTGGGAGGAATTCCCCTGTCCCTGAAGGAGAAGATTGTTTTCCAAAAACCTCTAAGGATTCTTCCCCTTCAAATTGGAAGACACTAACTTCCTCCCCAAAGTTCCCTGGGTTGCAGATTTTCCGGCGCCAGAGATTTTTGTTCCGGTTCCAGGGTGTCCAGGGACTTTTCACGGGTGAGGAAGGAAGCTTCCTCTAGGGCTTTACACCCTCCTTCCCCCCGTGCCTCCTGTTAGGAAAGATTTGTCATGATGCCCGCTCCCGGGCAGCCGGTTCAAGCCCTGCGTCCCCGAAAGTGGACATCCAGTCCCCAAGGAAGGACCCAGCAACTCCATATAGGGGCCCTTTGGACAGTGTCCTGGCGCCTATGGCGCCAGGCTCATAAAAGACATCAGTCCTGGCGCCATAGGCGCCAGGCTCATTATGGAAGTGCTTGGGTGCACTTACCTGATGCAGACCATGCTGCAGGATCCCGGCCTCCTTGAGGCCTGAAAGGAACTACTTTACCTGTGGGACTAATTTACCATCTGGGCGTAGTCGGGGAAGGATACATACCTGATTGGAGGAAGGATACATACCTGGAACTTCTTCCAAGGCTATTTAAACCCCACCCGAACAGCCACACGTGCTTCGCGTTGTTCTGCATCTAGCAGCTGGACGCTCACCGTGTATGCTCCTGCATCCTGACTTCTGCCACGCCTGCCAGCATCCTGGATCACCTGCAAAGGAAGAGAAGAAGAGAACAGAAGAAGGAAAAGTCCTTACCCACTAAATCCGCATCCCAGAGACATCTCGCCGACAATCCTGAAAAGGAAGACTTTTATTTAAAAGCTCATTGCGTCGATCGCTGCAGCGCCGCATTCCACTCACCTTTACAGGGCACCTCCATGTTCAGCAGCGATCATCCGGATTCACAGTCACGCCCCTGCGCCTAGGGAGAAAAAGACGAGAAAAAAGGTGAGAGAGAGAAGGGAATAAGGAAAGCTAAATCTCCATGTTAAGACTTACCTGTTGATTCATTCCCTCTTCATTTCGGGTCCGCGCCGCATCCTGGCATTTCCGGACCCCGGCCCCTAAGGGGAAAAAGAGACATCAGCGTTAATGAGCGAATGAAAAGACATTACCAAAAAACGCTCATTAAAGACTTACCTGATTTCTACAAGGATTTCACCTCTCATCTCGGGTCGGTGCCTGTTCCCCGGCATTCCGTACCCCGGCCCTATGGGGAAAAAGACACTAGCATTAGTACATTAATGCATGGACACAAGGGGAACCTCTTATCAAAAAACTTACCTGGAAGCCAAGCAAGTTTGGTTCTCAACAATCCGAAAATCCAGTGAAGTAACTGGATACCAACGCGCCCCTGCATCAGAAGCAGGATGGAGAGCTCGTCCTTCCAGACCCTAAGGTGAGACGCTACGAGGAATCACAGAAGGGTTTCGAGCAGGGTGAGAGGGGAAAGTGGGAGGCTGATTGCATTACCCCGCAGACAGTTAATCCCCTATTTTCGCCTACAGAAGGATACTTCTGCGAGCCAGACAAGCCAGATTTGGGGGCCCGGTCCAGTCCGTTTTCCGGACCCTGCGCATCTCCTTAGAAGAGGTCACAGCAGCGCGAACCAGGCCAGCGCCTCCGTGGTAGTCAGGTGAGCGTTACAGAACGCGAAGCCTTCCTACAAATTCCCACCCAGGCGCTATGGAAAGTTCTGAGACTGATCAGTTGGCCCAATTACTGGGGGAATTACGGGCCGAAGTACATGCCACTCGTCAAGAGACTAATGCCATCAGGAGGGAATTAATAATATCTAAGGAAAGAACTGATGACCTGGCCAGACAGCTTTCGCAAGGTCAACCTGGGCAAACTCCTTTACCCGGTTCTGGAGGGAACCCCGCTCCTCTGGTTTCCAGTAACCCTGTGCAGATTAATCTACCTGGAAACATGCCGCTGGCCCCACCCAAACGCTTCGCTGGGGACCCCAAACGATTCACCGTATTCATGAATCAGTGTCGTTTGCACTTCCTATGCAGACCTGGGGCCTTCCCTAATGATCAGACCAAGGTAGCCTTTGTATTGTCATATCTCAGCGGCTGCGCTGCCGATTGGTCAGTTCCACTGGTTACTCAAGATGACCCGATTCTCCGTGATTTTCAAAGGTTTCAAGCTAGCATGGAAAGGTTATTTGCTCGACACTCTAGGGGGCAGGCTCTGGATGACGAACTTCTATCCCTGCGACAGGGCAATCAGGACCTCCTATCCTATATTGCAACCTTTAATAGACTAATTGTGGAAACGGGATGGCCAGAGGATAAAAGAGTCACGTTGTTTTATCCAGGCCTACGCGGAGAACTTAAAGATGTCTTGGCCCAAGTTGTAAATCCGCCCCAAGAATGCACAGAGTATATAGACTTAGTGGTCCAATTGGATCACAGACTTCAAAACAGAAAAGCAGATCGGTCCAGGTTTGAGACCCAGGTGTTGGTCAAGACCCATGCTAATCCCAAGGGAGTTGATGTCTCTGAGCCTATGCAAATTGGAGGGGTTAAAGGACCCTTAACTCAAAAGGAACGTGAAAGGAGGCGGCAGTTAAAATTATGTCTTTATTGTGGGAATTCTGGACACTTTCTACGAGATTGCCGGGCAAAACCGCCCCGAAAGGCGGTAGGAGCCGCTGATAAAAACCATGAAGACTCTGTTTCGGGAAACGACTGCGCCCGACAAGTGTAGGGGTCCGCTTGCCGAGCTTGAAAACTAACTCTCAGACCTTGCATTTCATTGTGCCAATGGTTCTCGTAGATCCAGAACAGCCTAAGCGGTTGCATGCAATAAAGGCATACATCGATAGTGGGGCTATTGGAAACTATGTGGATCGTGAATTGGTCTCTAGGATTAACCTCCCTCTCCATCCTAAAACCAGCAAAGATGTCATCACCACAGTCGATGGAACTGAAATTGCCTCTGGACCGGTAACACATTCCACTACTGAGGTGACTCTTATTGGTCCCGACGGCCATCGGGAGGGTGTTGTGTTCGATGTAATCAGGGCTCCACAGTTTCAGGTTATTCTTGGAATCCCTTGGTTAGAGACACATAATCCTCAAATTGATTGGCGAGCTAAGAGAATAACCTTCCCGGATTGTACACAAACCTACTACCCAGAAAATATGAAAATTAATCTAGCATCTGTAACCTCTGCCTCCATGCAACTACCTCCGGAATGCCAAGACTTTCAGGACGTCTTCCAAAAGGAACAGGCCAACACGTTACCTCCTCACAGATCGTGCGATTGCCAAATCGATCTGGTGCCCGGTGCACAACCCCCTTGTAGCAGGATTTATGCCCTTACCGAACCTGAGAATCTGCATTTGAGACAATATTTGGATCAATACCTAGCTAATGGTTTTATTCGCCCGTCAAAGTCCCCGGCATCCTCGGCTTTGTTCTTCGTGCCCAAAAAAGAAGGCGACCTTAGAACTTGTGTCGATTACTGCGCATTGAACCAGATAACGGTTAAAAACCGTTATCCTCTGCCTCTGATCCCTGAACTCCTTTACCAGGTGAAGGACGCTTGCATATACACCAAGTTAGATCTCCGGGGGGCTTATCATCTGGTACGAGTTAAAGAAGGCGACGAATGGAAAACTGCCTTCCGTACTAAATACGGATTATTCGAGTACCAGGTGATGCCTTTCGGATTGTGTAACGCGCCGGCTGCCTTCCAATACTTCATGAATAATGTCCTTCGGGAACTCATCGATGTTTGTGTTGTCGTATATTTCGATGACATTCTGGTGTACTCCTCTTCGGAATCTGATCACAGAAAACACGTCAGGGCAGTACTTGAAAAACTGTGCCAACACAAACTTGCTAAATTGGAGAAATGTGTTTTCAATACCACAGAAGTCGAGTTTCTAGGTTTCATCCTGACACCCAAAGGAGTCCGAATGGACTCAAGAAAAGTGGATGCCATCCTCAAATGGCCATCACCTAGCTCTGTAAAAGGGGTTCAAAGCATGCTCGGTTTTGCCAATTTCTATCGCAGGCTTATCCTGGAATTTTCACGCGTGGTACAACCCATTACTGCACTCTTGAGGAAAAATAAACGTTTTGAATGGTCCGAAGAAGCCGAGCAGGCCTTTCAGGATTTAAAAGCCAAGTTTACCTCCGCACCTATATTGAAACACCCGCGTCCAGATCTCCCTTATGTCATCGAGACTGACGCATCCAGCCTAGCCATGGGAGCTGTCCTGTCCCAAAGAGATCCCGAAACCAACCAACTGCATCCCGTAGCATTTTGGTCCAGAAAATTCTCGGCACCCGAGGTTAATTATGCAATCACGGACAAAGAACTGTTAGCCATTAAGTCCGCTTTTAAAGCCTGGCGGCATTATCGGCTTGGCGCTCGACATACTATCACAGTGATCACTGATCACCGGAATTTACAGTATTTGAAAACCGCCAAGGCTCAGTCATCACGGCAGCTCCGATGGGCTTTGTTTTTCGCTGAATTTGATTTCGTGATTACCTATCGACCTGGCTGCAAGAATGGCAAAGCAGACGCCTTATCCCGAATTGGAATGGGAGAATCTGATACAAACTCAGAACCAGTACCAATATTTCCCGAACAGAGGATTCTAGGCATGACTTTGTTACAGACGCTTGAAGACATTCAAGCCAGAGTGAAACAACTCCTGGACCCTACAACCTTACAGGATTGGATACAAAAGGGATACAAAAGGGATCAGACTTTACCATAGATAATGGTTTACCTTATTTCCAAGGACGCTTATTCTTGCCACATAAGGAATTACACAAACTAGTTATTTCCGGTTATTTCCGGTTATTTCCGGTTATCATGATGCATTAATAGAGGGACACCCCAGTATTGCCAAGATAGAGGAAAAGGTGAAACGACAATTTTGGTGGCCCTCTTGGCGAAAGGATGTTAAATCTTTTGTGATGTCCTGTGGTGTTTGCGCCCAAAATAAAAGTCAAAAGAAAAGACCAGCCGGTCTCCTTCAACCTCTAGACATACCGCCAGCACCCTGGCACACCCTATCAATGGATTTTATTACGGACCTGCCTCCTTGTTCGGGGTACAATACTATTCTGGTAATTGTGGATTTGTTTTCCAAAATGGCCCACTTTATTCCTTTGAAAGGTTTACCTTCAGCTTCTGTCCTAGCCAAAGAATTCCTCGAAAATATTGTTCGGCTACATGGATTCCCATCTATACTAATCTCTGACCGGGGAAGCCAATTCATTTCCCACTTCTGGCGCAAATGTTGTCAAATGGCGCAGATCGATGTAAGATTATCGACCAGTCACCACCCTAAAACCGATGGTCAGACCGAGAGGACAAATCAGACCCTTGAGCAATACTTACGGTGTATGTTACAGCAAGCTGAACGCAATTGGAAAGACATTCTTTGGATAGCCGAATACGCATATAATAATTCGGTACACTCTGGAACTGGCCACAGTCCTTTTTATACTTTGTTTGGGCATCACCCTCGAACCTAAAACCTTGACTCACCTCAGAACCTCAGAATGCCTGCAGTAGAACATCTGCATTGTACAATTACCCAAGCCTTCAAAGAGGCAACTACGCATTTACAACAAGCCAAGAGAAAATATAAGGAGAATGCTGATCTACATCGGAGTGAAGCACCTCCGTATCAGATTGGGGATCAAGTGTGGTTAGCTACCAGACATTTACCACTCAAAGGGCCTCGAACTTTTAACCCAAAATATCTGGTCCTTATTCTATTACGGCAATAATTAACCCAGTGGCTGTTAAACTTGATTTACCAGCTAGTGAATTCACCCTGTTTCTCATGTGTCACTTCTGAAACCAGTGGTACCCGGAACCCGACTACTCAAACCTCCAGAACCTATTCTAATAGATGGGGAGCCCGAATTCGAAGTGAAGAACATTTTAGACTCAAAAATGTTTAGGTCAAAACTGTTCTACCTAATTGATTGGAAGGGGTACGGACCTCAGGAGAGGTCGTGGGAACCCAGCGACCATGTGCATGCACCTCGATTAGTCAGGAAATTCCACCGACTCTTCCCAGACAAACCAAAACCCCCGGAGGGAACAACCTTGGGAGGGGCCTTGGGGGGGAGCGCTGTCATGATGCCCGCTCCCGGGAAGCCGGTTCAAGCCCTGCGTCCCCGAAAGCGGACATCCAGTCCCCAAGGAAGGACCCAGCAACCCCATATAGGGGCCCTTTGGACAGTGTCCCGGCGCCTATGGCGCCAGGCTCATAAAAGACATCAGTCCTGGCGCCAAAGGCGCCAGGCTCATTATGGAAGTGCTTGGGTGCACTTACCTGATGCAGACCATGCTGCAGGATCCCGGCCTCCTTGAGGCCTGAAAGGAACTACTTTACCTGTGGGACTAATTTACCATCTGCGCGTGGTCGGGGAAGGATACATACCTGATTGGAGGAAGGATACATACCTGGAACTTCTTCCAAGGCTATTTAAACCCCACCCGAACAGGCACACGTGCTTCGTGTTGTTCTGCATCTAGCAGCTGGACGCTCACGTGTCTGCTCCTGCATCCTGACTTCTGCCACGCCTGCCAGCATCCTGGATCACCTGCAAAGGAAGAGAAGAAGAGAACAGGAGAAGGAAAAGTCCTTACCTGCTAAATCCGCATCCCGGAGACATCTCGCCGACAATCCTGAAAAAGAAGACTTTTATTTAAAAGCTCATCGCGTCGATCACTGCAGCGCCGCATTCCACTCACCTTTACAGGGCGCCTCCATGTTCAGCAGCGATCATCCGGATTCGCAGTCATGCCCCAGCACCTAGGGAGAAAAAGACCAGAACAAAAGGTGAGAGAGAGAAGGGAATAAGGAAAGCTAAATCTCCATGTTAAGACTTAACTGTTGATTCATTCCCTCTTCATTTCGGGTCCTGCGCCGCATCCTGGCATTTCCGGACCCCGGCCCCTAAGGGGAAAAAGAGACATCAGCGTTAATGAGCGAATGAAAAGACATTACCAAAAAACGCTCATTAAAGACTTACCTTATTTCTACAAGGATTTCACCTCTCATCTCGGGTCGGTGCCTGTTCCCCGGCATTCCGTACCCCGGCCCCTATGGGGAAAAAGACACTAGCATTAGTACATTAATGCATGGACCCAAGGGGAACCTCTTATCAAAAAACTTACCTGGAAGCCAAGCAAGTTTGGTTCTCACCAATCCGAAAATCCAGTGAAGTAACTGGATACCAACGCGCCCCTGCATCAGAAGCAGGATGGAGATCTCGTCCTTCCAGACCCTAAGGTGTGACGCTACGAGGAATCACAGAAGGGTTTCGAGGAGGGTGAGAGGGGAAAGTGGGAGGCTGATTGCATTACCCCGCAGACAGTTAATCCCCTATTTTCGCCTACAGAAGGATACTTCTGCGAGCCAGACAAGCCAGATTTGGGGGCCCGGTCCAGTCCGTCTTCCGAACCCTGCGCATCACCTTAGAAGAGGTCACAGCAGCGCGAACCAGGCCAGCGCCTCCGTGGGAGTCAGGTGAGCGTTACAAGATTTCATATTTGAATGTAATTTTCCCTCCATGTGTCAACCCCCAAACTCTTTGCTGCTGTTCTACACGCTGATCTAACTTTTGCCAGAGAAGAGCTGGTACTCAGCCACACTCCTCTGGGCTTTCGCTCACTTCTTATGGGGAAACTGACATGCCCTTAAGGCAGTCGTACTGGGAGACTTTGTTTCCCTTAGTCCTTTCCTCATGTTGCAGCTTTTGTGCAACGTGTAACAAGAGTGCAATGTAACTTACTTTACCGCACCCTTGGGTCGCTAGTCATTCCAAAGGCCCTAGAAACACTCGCTGGACTTTTTATGAACTGTGCAGATGAGTCACGGACAGGACTGGTGGCAGCTATTGTTTATGTTATGTTTTTAACCCTTTCTTGCCATGTTATCCGCGCTTACCACGTTTGGCACGACTAGGTGGCCTGGCTCCAAAATGGCCATGCCACAAGGTTCTTTGTCCTGTCCTTTGGCCATCTTGCCCCTTCACCCTCCCCAGGTCGAGCCAACCCGGGTCAGTCCTTATTTGGACATGCACTTTCCCACGAAACCCAAAGCTTTCACAGGCTTCTGCATGCCTTGTGTGTGTGCCTCCAGGATGTGGGCTGGGATGTCTGTTCCCAATACACATCCTGGGTGCCAGAGAGTCTGGAGTGTCCTCAAGGCCTGGGACCACTGTGGTCCGTGATTGGTCCACGTATGGAGTGAGTGTTTGTGAGCAGATCTCCCATTGTGTCCTCCCCATTTTGGCGCGAAGGGAACTTTGATAAGAGGAGGCCTGGAACACCACTACCATGTCGATCTCCTGAGTTCACATGAACAAAGGATAAGGAGCCAAGTATCCTGCAACAAGAAGCCGAGTCGAGGAACCGCTGGTGACCCACTGGAAGGTTTGGCACCCTGAGGGCGATCAGATGCAGGAGCGAGACCCTCTGCATCTGATCGTCCTAGAAGGTCTGCCAAGGCGCTTCGACCCATTGGAATAGTGGGACCAACTATTCTCGGCAACGTCATCAAACCCTGCAAGTAAGCCTCTTCGGAAGTGTCCCTGGGCCAACCAGTGGGCGGACCAGCTTACGCAGGACGTTTGCTCTTTCACCGCCACGGTTTCGAGGAAGCCCTAGAAACTTGGTAAACTGCTTGCTCTGTGTCCACGGCACCCTCACATCGAATTTCGTACACTTGGCATTCCCAGGTCTGAAGTGAGACGAGTGCGCCCGGCCCGGAGTAAATGCGGTTACTGTGTTGCCCTGCTGTGGCAACGACCTGTGCAAGTTCGCTGCACTTGTGACCCCCTTGACTCTGAAGCCTGCTACCCCGGAAACTACACAGTGTCGAGACGTCCTGATTGTTGCATTCGAACCTGCCAGCGAAGTGGACTGTACTGGTGAAGTCTGGGTCTGCCTGCTTCGGGGACTGGTGAGTAGCCCATACCCCAACCAGTGGCCCCTAGCGCAGGAGCCCATTTTTATGCACAAAGGGGGCCCTTTGCCTTTCCACAGCTATTGTGAAATAGCGACTCCATCCCGCACTCTCAACCTGCCTCTGCTGGCAAGTGGAAGTATGGGGACTTGTTCTTCATCGACCTTATCCACCTTCCTGAGCTGCTAGTGACCCTTGAAGAGACCCTATTTTGTGCAGTGGCACAAGCGCGTGCACTTACTATTGAGCATAAGGCTCCTCTCTTTGTAGGGCTTGGACTGCCTCTTCGTTAGCTGTTAGCTGTATTCTTGATGTGGAACTGGGTCTAAAGATTACTTGCACTGCCTGTTTTCCTCCCCATCTAGGTGGTCTACATATTTCGTGCTTAATCCGTTAGACCCTTCTGGTCTTGTATATATATCGTGTTGATTGTGATGTGTTGGTTTACTTCAGTATTATTGTGATTCTTTCCTATGGTCTATATTACAAAGACCATGTAATAAATGTGTCTATATTTTTAATATAACACCTGTCTGGAGTCATTTGTAAGTGTCCTTGCTTTGTGGGCTCATTGTCGTCTTTCAGTCACCCTCACCCCTCTTGAGACTTAGTCTTGACCGCCTGCCATACCTACCCTGATTGGTCTGGCTTGTTCAGAGGTTACCATGTTCCAAGAAACTGGGTTGGCCCCTCCAGGTCAGAGTTCAGAAATCCATCTTAACACCACCTCCTCGGGAACCAGTGAATAATCGGGGTTGTCTCCCCATCATTGTTCTGGGGTGCCAGGCCCTTGGTTTGTGGGGTTCTGAGCTGCCATGTTCGTCTGAGGGTGCTGTTGAACCCTCAACATGCGACCCAAATCCTGGGTAAGGTTCTAGACCTGGTGCTCCAGTATAGACACCCGTTCCGGCTGGTACGGGGGCTTCTGCTCATACCCTGGCTAAACTTTCCTAAGCCGCTCTAAACTCTTTTTGGAACTCTCTGCAAGACTTTCTAAGCCTAGTGTAACTGTGTGATCTTGGGCGCATTTGTGCTCTGCTCTCTCTAAGAGTGGGCCCAGCCTCTGGACTTTGGCTCACCAGTGACTTTTGCTCTTCTGCCTTGCTAACAGTGTTCTGAACCTTAGAGTGGTATATCTTTCCATATTCTGTCTTTTTCCCTCCCTTTCTGACAAACTTATTGGAGTGCCATCTAGTTAAGGGCTCACCTCTGTATGAAAATAAGTAGTGTTTTACTGTGATTTATCTGATAGGGAAAAAGGGGTGTATATATTACAATAGTAACTGTGTTTAAAATATTTTACAAAAAGAGTGCTGGAGTGTTTCAACTGTGTTTTTAAATAAATAATTATATACTTTGATACCAAAGCTCTGGTCAGTGTTTGCTTGTATTATTGTATCTGAGTGCCTATTGTGTATACTTTGCATACTGCCTAACTCTTCTTGAGGGAAGTCTGACTGCTCAGCCACAGCTACCAGGTAAATCTGGGTGGTACAGACTGCTACCAAGTGGGTTTACTGCCAACACCTGTAGTCTTAAATCTTTTGCAGTGGTCCCTAAGGGAACTGCACAGGTTTCTGCCTAACAATGGTGGATTTTGGTAGCCCTCCCCCTTGGCCTCCCCTCTCCTGGATTGGGTTGTCTGGGCTACTGAAACCAGGGAAAGAAAGGAGGGTTGCCCTGCAGGTTGGGGTTTTGAGGGTACTGGGGAAAGAAACTTAACCCGGGAGTTGGAGGATTACTGCCCTCCTGAGGGAAGTTAGGTGGGAAGTTTCCTGGGGAAGTACTTACCTTGTGGGCCCCTCCCCCTTGGGCTGGAGGAGTCCATATATACCCCAAGATAGGCCGGTTGCCCTTGTACCTGGGATTTATATACTCAGGAGAATTAGGGGTCCCATTAGTGGGATTGCCTCCCTGATTGCTACCTGTTTGTGATTGGCCTGACAGCCTTCTTAGCCTCTGGTTTTGCTGGTTTGGGATTGGTGCATTTTTAGGCTCCCCCAATTCTAGGTCTAAAATGGGGGCAACCTTCACCTCCGCTACCTTAGCAGCAGCAGGGGTCTTGGCTGGTTTGGTGTTTTTGGTCTGATTTTTATTTTCTGCAGGTTTCAGAACTTCATAAATATGGGTCACCTGCTCTATTACCCAGTCCAGAGATCTTTTCTCATGGAAATCCCTCAACAGCTGGGTCATAACATACTTTGGGAGCGCATGAAAGAAGGTAATTATAAACTCCCTGCTATCCGTGCGCACACTCCTAGTTGTTTGTGCAAAGGCGCGTTTTAGCTCCTGCACAAATTCTCGTGGGGCCTGATCTTCCCCGCACTGCAAATTGTAGGCCGCTTTGCGAGCCTCCTGGGGGTTTCTGTGGGTGGGAAAGCGTTTCAAGATGGCCGCCCTGTAGGTGGACCATCTTGAATGGTTTCTGGTCCTACAGTCCAGCAAAGAAGCTGGAGTACTCTGGAGAGAACGGCCACTTAGCACACTCTATTCAATTCTGGTTGTCTCTAAGGTGAAAAGTGTCCATCATTTGCTCACAGAGTTCCAAATGTTCCCAGACAGAATATTTTTTGTTTTTGTGGTATGGGGTTATGAAACTCCTAATGGCCTTACCGCCTAATGGGGTCTTTTGCCATAACTCTATTTAGTTTATTTGCCTTCTTTGGCTTTGTCAGCGAAGTCCACTCGCCCTCAGACTCATAGGTGCTACTGTTGGAGGACCCCTCCTGATCTTCTAGGCGCTCCCTGATTCTTTGAGCTTGGGAGGGGCTTGCAGAATGGTGGGGCCTAGTTTCTACTCCCCTGTGGCGCACATGAGAGTAGTCTTCTGACTCCTCTCTGCTTCCAGAGGATTCCCCCACCCCACAGGCCTGATTGCGCAGAGGTCTTCAAAATGCTCTTTTTAGGCCTCATTTTATTCGGTTTTTCTACAAATTGAACCAACTGGTCCCTTGGAAGGTAATATTTCTGTAGATCTAATTCCCTGACTTTCCCCTCATAGGAGACTTCCTGGTCAGAGACATCAGCCTTAATGTTTTGGTATCTATACTGGGACGCCCGTCCATCAATTTCTGGGGTGCACTGACCTGTCAGATCCATCATACTAAACCTATTTAATTCTGCCGGCCTCATGGTTTCTGGTGCCTGTGAACCAGTAGATAGGAAGTCAGCAGTGTTAAATGTATTAAATAGGTTTGAGTCCCTTAGCACAGAGCTCATCACACTATGATCAGGGGTGGCCCTTTCCCTCTCCAGCTGTTCGGGGTCCCCCCAGTTTGTGTTAGATCTAGAATATTCTTTCTCCACCCTTGCTAGTTTTTCCTTCTGAGGCCCTATCTCTGGATAATAGGCAAAGATCTGAGACTTGCTTGGCTATTCAGGTTTTATTGGCCTCTATGACCTGCTCTTGAGCTGCCACTTGTTTGTGGAGTCCATCATTCTCCTCAGAGGGCCTCATTACCTCTTTGTGCTGCCTGTATAGTTTGGGCACCCTGAGCCAATTTTTGTTTGTGGAGGTGAGCCTCCCTTTTCTGCACATTTAGAGCCTCAATGGCCTGCTCTAACTCGAGTTCCATTTGTCTCCTATGTCCCATTAATGTATCATATTCGTCTTTTAGGCCAGTCAGTTCATGAAGGTCTGACTCCCTTCTCTCCAGATTGGTTTTTAAATTACACATTTCCTGGTGGAGGGCCTCTTTCTCCTGATACAGAGGGCCCCTTTGTTCCGCCAGGTCATCCCTTTGTTGTGTTATGGCACCTAATTTCTGGTGCTCTTCATCAAATTCATTCAAGAGGTCTCTCATAATTAATTTATTATTTTCCGCTTCCAGATTTTTTACCTGATCTTATAGAGTAACTATCTGCTCTGCGTAGACTCTATTATATTTTATTTGTTGATTTAACTTCTGTTGACTCTCTTGCAGAGAGTCAATCTTTTCCCTACGCTCCTCTTTCAATGCATCTATTTGGGTCTCTTGGTCTAAATTATTCTGCTGTTGGAGAACCAAGTCCTCTTTTAGCTTTTGAATATAATTTCCAGAGTATGCCTCAAACTCTTGGCTCTTTTGCAATTTTTGTTCAAATAATTTTAGTTCAGTCTGTATCTGAGCTAAAAGTTTGGATTGATTTTGCGCAAGAGTTGTATTTTCCTCATGCTTTTCCCGCATCACTCTCATATGAAGGTACATACAGGCCGCAATTCTGACAATTTGAATCTGCTCCTGTTTAATTTTCAGAGTCATGTATAACTCGCTCAAAGTTTGGCGTAATAGGCCACCATCCATGTCTATGGCGGTGACCTGTTGCGTAATTTCTTCTAGCTAGACTTTTTCATCTTGTTCTGGCCATTACCCCCCTGACAAATCATTTGTGCAGAAGGTGCTCCCTAGCTATATTGATGTCTACAGTCTTTCTTTGTTCATTTATTTATAGAAGGGTAATCTGGATTCTTTTGCTTTTTAGGGTTGATTTAGCTTTCATTTTATCCACAGTCCTGGTACTTAGTATTTATGTTTTGGGCAGGCGCTTCTGCAGCGTAACACAGTGTCCCAGCCACAAAAAGGGCCTCATTACGAGTTGGGCGGTAACGCCAGTGCTAATAGCGCTGACGTTATCAGCCCTACCGCCAAACCCACCGGCGCTATTAGCGCCAGATCAGGGATTCAGTGGAACAGGAAATCCCCATTCCCCATTGTGCCCATTCGTGAATGCCCCATTCCCCATTGGGCTCAATGGGGAATTTTCACGCTTTACTACTGGTGGATTTTCCGCCGCGGTAAACGCGCTGAAAATCGGCAAAATCTCGGCTGATTTCCCCCCCCCAGCTCAGAGCTGGAGGGAAATCAGCCAAAGCTGTGATTTGGGGGACCCTTAAATCTGGTAACAGCGCTACCGCCGGATTTAAGGGCTACCGTCAAACTCGTGATGAGGCCCAAAGTATTCCTACCTTGGAGGTTAGTCTGCTGTGTTAGGCTGTCACAGGTGAATAAACAAACTCAATCACGGAGGAGCGCAACGGCATGCATGGTTAACTACCAAAGCAACAGCATGCATAGTTAACTACCAAAGCAACGGCATGCATGGGTAACTACCAAAGCAACAGCATGCATGGGTAACTACCAAAGAAACGGCATGCATAGTTAACTACCAAAGCAACGCTGCTCCACCAGTGTATCCAGCTTCCATCAACGGTTGCTCTGGCAGTTTATCCAGCTTCCATCAATGGCTGCTCCATCAGTGTATCCAGCTTCCATCAATGGCTGCTCCATCAGTGTATCCAGCTTCCATCAAAGGCTGCTCTGCCTTTGTATCCTTCTTCCATCAACGGTTGCTCCTCCAGTGTATCCAGCTTCCATCAACGCCATCTCTGCCAGTGTATCCTTCTTCCATCAACGGCTTCTCCATCAGTGTATCCAGCTTCCATCAACGCCTGCTCTGCTAGTTTATCCTTCTTCCATCAACGGCTGCTCCGCCAGTGTATCATGCTGCCATTAACGGCTGCTCTGCCAGTGCATCCTGCTTCCATCAATGGCTGCTCCGCCAGTGTATCCTGATTCTATCAATCGCTGCTCTGCCAGTGTATCCTGCTTCCATCAATGGCTGCTCCACCAGTGTATCCTGCTTCCATCAATGGCTGTTGTACCAGTGTATCCAGCTTCCATCAATGGCTGCTCTGCCAGTGCATCCTGCTTCCATCAACGCCTGCTTCGCTAGTGCATCCTGCTTCCATCAACGCCTGCTCTGCCAGTGCATCCTGCTTCCATCAATGCTCCGCCAGTGTATCCTGCTTTCATCAATGGTTGTCTGCCAGTGTATCCTGCTTCTATCAGCGCTTGCTTCACCAGTGCATCCTGCTTCCATCATTGGCTGCTCCGCCAGTGTATCCTGCTTCCATCAATGACTGCTCTGCAAGAGTATCCTGCTTCCATCAACGGCTGCTCCGCCAGTGTATCCAGCTTCCATCAACGGCTGCTCTGCCAGTGTATCCAGTTTCCATCAAAGGCTGCTCCGCCAGTGTATCCTGTTTCCATCAACGGCTGATCCGCCAGTGTATCCAGCTTTCATCAATGCCTGCTCTGCCAGTGTATCCTGCTTCCATCAATGGCTGCTCCGCCAGTGTATCCATCTTCCATCAACGGCTGATCCGCTAGTGTATCCTGCTTCCATCAATGGCTGCTCCACCAGTGTATCCAGCTTCCATCAACGCCTCCTCCTCCAGTGTATCCTGCTTCCATCAATGCCTGCTCCGCCCGTATATCCACCTTCCAACAATGCATGCTCCTCCAGTGGATACTGCTACCATCAGCGCCTGCTCTGCCAGTGTATCCAGCTTCCATCAACGCCTGCTCCTCCAGTGGATCCTGCTACCATCAACGCCTGCTCTGCCAGTGTATCCAGCTTCCATCAACGGCTGCTCCGGCAGTGTATACAGCTTCCATCAATGGCTGCTCCAGCAGTGTATCCAGCTTCCATCAACGGCTGCTCCGGCAGTGTATACAGTTTCCATCAATGGCTGCTCCAGCAGTGTATCCAGCTTCCATCAACGGCTGCTCCATCAATGGATCCAGCTTCCATCAACGGCTGCTCCACCAGTGTATCCAGCTTCCATCAACGGCTGCTCCGGCAGTGTATCCAGCTTCCATCAATGGCTGCTCCATCAGTGTATCCAGCTTCCATCAACGGCTGCTCTGCCTTTGTATCCTTCTTCCATCAACGGCTGCTCCACCAGTGTATCCAGCTTCCATCAACGGTTGCTCCGGCAGTGTATCCAGCTTCCATCAATGGCTGCTCCATCAGTGTATCCAGCTTCCATCAATGGCTGCTCCATCAGTGTATCCAGCTTCCATCAATGGCTGCTCCATCAGTGTATCCAGCTTCCATCAACGACTGCTCTGCCTTTGTATCCTTCTTCCATCAACCGCTGCTCCTCCAGTGTATCCAGCTTCCATCAACGCCTTCTCTGCCAGTGTATCCTTCTTCCATCAACGGCTTCTCCATCAGTGTATCCAGCTTCCATCAACGCCTGCTCTGCCAGTTTATCCTTCTTCCATCAACGGCTGCTCCGCCAGTGTATCATGCTGCCATTAACGGCTGCTCTGCCAGTGCATCCTGCTTCCATCAATGGCTGCTCCGCCAGTGTATCCTGATTCCATCAATCGCTGCTCTGCCAGTGTATCCTGCTTCCATCAATGGCTGCTCCGCCAGTGTATCCTGCTTCCATCAATGGCTGCTGTACCAGTGTATCCAGCTTCCATCAATGGCTGCTCTGCCAGTGCATCCTGCTTCCATCAACGCCTGCTTCGCCAGTGCATCCTGCTTCCATCAATGGCTGCTCTGCCAGTGCATCCTGCTTCCATCAATGGCTGCTCCGCCAGTGTATCCTGCTTTCATCAATGGTTCTCTGCCAGTGCATCCTGCTTCTATCAGCGCCTGCTTCACCAGTGCATTCTGCTTCCATCATTGGCTGCTCCGCCAGTGTATCCTGCTTCCATCAATGACTGCTCTGCAAGAGTATCCTGCTTCCATCAACGGCTGCTCCGCCAGTGTATCCAGCTTCCATCAACGGCTGCTCCGCCAGTGTATCCTGTTTCGATCAACGGCTGCTCTGCCAGTGTATCCAGCTTCCATCAATGCCTGCTCTGCCAGTGTATCCTGCTTCCATCAATGGCTGTTCCGCCAGTGTATCCATCTTCCATCAACAGCTGATCCGCTAGTGTATCCTGCTTCCATCAATGGCTGCTCCTCCAGTGTATCCTGCTTCCATCAACGCCTGCTCCGCCCGTATATCCACCTTCCATCAACGCCTGCTCCTCCAGTGTATCCAGCTTCCATCAACGCCTGCTCTGCCAGTGTATCCAGCTTCCATCAACGCCTGCTCCTCCAGTGGATCCTGCTACCATCAACGCCTGCTCCACCAGTGTATCCAGGTTCCATCAATGCCTGCTCTGCCAGTGCATCTTGCTTCCATCAAGACCTGCTCCACCAGTGCATCCTGCTTCCATCAACGCCTGCTCCACCAGTGCATCCTGCTTCCAATCTACATTGGGGACCTTATTTAAAAGAGTTACATTTCTTGTAATGACCAACAGATCCCGGTGAAATGAGGTAGTAAATGTGTGTGTCTTGGGCTGTTTAACAATTATCCTGTTCACGTATGGTGTGGCAATCTCAGTAACGCTCCGCCAAAGACATGATGTGAGGTAATCGTGCTCTGATTACTCGTCAAAACATAACTTCTGATGGACATGTCCCTGTAGTGCTGTGGAGCTTGTTGCGGTAGTCTCTCAAGAGCTGATACAACAGTTGTTTTAGTAGTCGACTAGTCAGATGAAATATTTGTATGGTCTGGTCTTCTGGATTTATGCCACAAAGTGCTCAACCGTGCCATTGGCTTGAGATCATAGCGGTGTAATCTTGGGATGCTTAAAACCTATATATTCAGCAAATGTCTTGAAATTGAGGCTCGTGAATGGGGTTCCGTTATCAGCTTTGAAGATCCAGGAACCCGGAGGCGTGAATATCTTGTCCATTTCTGGGATGACACTGGAGGCAGCCGTGGATGTATGTTTCTGGAAATCTTAAATATTCATCCATCACAACGAGGACATATAAACCTCCATCAATTGGGCCAAAAATATCAAAGTCATGGATAATTCATTTTTGACTAGACAGAGATTTCCAACGCCATTGGTGTTTGTTGTTTCTTGGGCTGCCATTTGGTTGCATGTTTCCATGCACCTCTAGGTAGACAGCGACTGATGATGTTTACAGCTGAGTCGTTTTCTGATTCATGTTGCAATATGACCACCTCTATTCTTGCCACTTAGCCTGGCGAATAATGTAATTAATATATCTGCCAGCTATGGAAGGCTTCACATGAGGTGGCTGAGTTGGGCGACAAGATAGAAAATCGGCGGGGTTGTCTTCTTTCCCCGGTCGGTGAAAAATGGTAACATCATAGGGCCTCATTACGACTCAGGCGGTAAGGGTTTTACGGCGGCGTAAACAGCGCCGACCCTTACCGCCTGAGTACGAGGTCCCTTAGCGCCATGGCGGACTTAACACCTGCTTTTAGCAGGTGTTAAAATCCATGGCGCTAAGGGACCATGGAGTTAATTACGCCACCGTAATTTACGGTGGCGTAATTAACGCCTTCCACTCTCCCATTATGCCCTATGGGGCAAAAATGGGAATGGGGAAGGGTAAATGGGGATTGGGGACTTACCGCCCCGCCAAGGTCGGAATGGGGCGGTAAGTCCGCCAACCACCATGGCGTAAATGTAGTTTACGCCATGGTGGTAAAGTCACGGCCCAGGCGGTAACTTACCGCCTGGGTCGTAATGAGGCCCATAGTCCTGAAGCCACAACCCCCAACGGACAATTATGTGAGGCATGCCTGCTGCCTTGAGATTACCATATATGGTCAGCCGAGTTTGATGGTCACGATCCTGAATGCTTTACCATAAAGAAAAAGTTGAAAATGTCCACGGCCCAGACTACCGCCACAACCTCCTTTTCTGCTTGGGAATATGCCTGGGCGGTGGGTGATTAAGGCTTCCATACGAGAAACTGTGCTTCTGCTTGGGAGGCGAGGAAGCATATCGAGACAAAATGGCTCCTAGACTCACTGAGCTTGCATACACTGTCAATACCGCGGGGCGTTTAGAGTTAAGGTGTGCCATGTTGTCATCTGACGGTACACATAAATGAATGGTGTTGTCGGACCCGTTATTTGGGACCAGAATTATGAGGGATGCCCACAGCGTGGTGTCAGTTGCTGGTTCTACGATGTCCTGCTCTACGAGCTTGCATAATTCATTCTCCACCTGTTGTTGGATGGTGACGACTATGCCCCTCTAGTGCTGTGCGACTGCCTTGATTGATTCGTTCATGTGGAGCCGCGCTTGTGTAGAGGTATCGCGAGAGCGAGATCTCGCTCGCGCGATCAGCTCCGCCCCCGCGCGTTACGCGCGATGACGGGGGACGAGCTGAGGACGCGGAGAGCAGCGTCTTCCCGGCTCCTCCGAGCACGGGAATATATTTACGAGTTTTGCCGCGAATTAAAGCCACGGCACCCAAACCCCTGTTGGCCACGTTTGGCCCAGTTAATCCTGGACATTATCTATGCTTCATTGATCCAGACTTGTTGGAAATAAAGTCCCGGTGAAAAACCTGCCTGGCTCCTGTCTTCCTTCAGGCACCATTATACAACATAAATTGGCGACGAGGATCACCACTAGAACCGCGCAGAGACATGCAGGGAGCCACACCGCCACCACCCTTTCTACAGACACCAGGTAGGCCTGCCATTCCTTGGCCACAATGGCAGCCCCTATTCACGACCTACGTGGAGGCAATGGGTGGATCTGGATTTTCAGCAGTGAGACGCAGGGGCATGTTACTTAACGCCTTAGGGGTGGAAGGGCAAAGAATTTTCGAGGGCCTTACCCCGATACCAGTAGATGACGTCAATGACGATGTGTTCATGGAGGCCGTTAGAAGAATCATTAAGAGGTTCGCCAGCAAAGAGAACACTGTACTCCATAGAATAAGGTTTTACACTCGGAAACAGGAGCAGTCCGAACCCGTCGATGACTACGTCACGAAGTTAAGGGAACTAGCAGCCCTGTGTAACTTCGGTACCAACGCGGAAAACCGCATATGCGACATGCTAATCGTCCATACCAACAGTCGCAAAGTCCAGGATAAGTTCATCCTCGAAAAAGAGTTACAGTTAGAAAAAGCCGTGGAAATTGCCAGAGCGGTAGAGGAAACCGCGGGGAGAAGGAAAGAGTTTACAGGGGCCCAAGTCCCCACTGAAATACAAGCAGTTGGATTCCGTCCAAGAAAGGAAAAATCTGCACCAGACACGAGAGAGTCAAGAAACAGCAAGAGAGAACCCCTCAAGTGTCATAGGTGCTCCAGCACCAAACACCTGGCATATGACAGAGAGTGCCCAGCCAGAGACAAGGAGTGTTCAATCTGCAAACGCATAGGACACTTCTCGATAGTGTGTCGATGGAGGAACAAGAAGGTCGCGAGCCTCACCACAGACCACACAAAGGAAAGGGAATCCTCGTCAGATGAGGAGGGGAGACCCACAGTCATAATGGTGAACAGCACCCGAGCCAGGAGAGAGAAGCCTCACTGCGTCATCAGAATCGATGGAAGAGAGACTCGGGTTATGGCAGATTCTGGGTCGGACCTCACCATCCTACCCCTTCAGACATATAAAGACATGGTGGGTAAAGAGAAAGTGGAAGTGCTCACCACACGACACAAGCCCACGGTGTTTGGCGGGGCCTCAGTCGAACTCTTAGGGTATATCAACGGAAAAGTCGAATTCAAAGGAAGGGAAACCATCACCAGAGTCTACTTCAGCCATGAAGGGCCTGCAGTATTGGGCTGGGATGATCAAGACAAGTTAAAAATCAGACTGGATCCCAGCACAGAAGATCAAGTCCTATCAGTCCATACGAGGAATGAATCTGTTGTCAAGAGCGATTACCCAACACTTTTCTCGGAGGAGCCGGGGCACATTAAAAGTTTCATTCACAAGATCGTGCTCAAAAGAAATGCCGTCCCTGTCAAGCACCGGGTGAGACCAGTACCGGCCACAGCAAGGGACACCCTGAGGCAACAGCTGGACAAAATGAAGATGGAAGGAGTGATAGAAGAGATTGAAGCGTCCGAATGGCTGAGCCCAGTCGTCCTGATAAAGAAACCCCACTCACAGGAATTAAGGGTGTGCATAGACCTGCGCAGCCTAAATTTAGAAGTCATCACGGACAACTACCCGCTCCCAAGCATAAACGAACTCATATTATTAATGAAAGAGGCCAAAATATTCTCAAAGCTTGATATGAGAAATGCATATCATCAGATACAGCTCCATGAAGAGTCGAAACCACTTACCGCATTTATCACGCCCTTTGGCACGTTTCAATTCACTAAAATGCCTTTCGGGTTGTCGTCGGCTGCGTCGGCCTTTCAGCGCATGATGGACGTCCTACTCAGGAAAGTCGAAAATGTAGTATATTTTCAGGATGACATATTGGTTTATGCAAAGGACAAGCAGACGCATGATACCACCCTCAAAGTGGTTCTCAACAAACTACAAGATGCAGGAGTGCGTTTACGTCACGAGAAATGCTCGTTTGGAGTAAAAGAAGTGGAATATCTGGGGTACAAAATTTCGGAAAAGGGGATCAGCCCGAAAGAAAATCTGATGCAAGCCATCACCAAAGCTCCTGAACCAGCCACCAAAGAAGAGGTGAGGTCTTTTCTGGGATTGGCTGAGTATTACGCGAAATTTATACCAAAGTTTTCAGAAACCACGTCACCCCTACGCGATCTACTCAAAAAGGGGACAGAATTTTCTTGGAGGGAACCTCAGAAGAGGGCGATGGACACCATAAAGCAACACATCATGAAAGCTCCATGTCTGCAACCCTTTAACCCAGAGTGGGATACGGTCATTACCACTGACGCCAGTGCATACGGATTAGGAGCAGTGCTAACGCAGAGGAGAGGTGACACCGAACATGTGGTGGCCTTCGCGTCGAAGGCACTATCAGAGGCGGAACGGAATTACTCAACGATTGAAAAGGAAATGCTAGCATGCGCATGGGCAGTCGAACATTTTAGAACATATGTGTGGGGCACAAAGTTCAAGCTGGTGACAGATCACAAGCCGCTCATCCACATGCTCAGCCCGGGAGGCACCAAAACATCCACGCCCAGGCTAGCTCGCATTGCAGCAAAACTACAAGAATACACATTCGAAATCCATCACATATCAGGATGGAAAAACTCGCAAGCCGACTGCATGTCGAGACTGCCAGAGAACAAGGAAAGGGCTACCACATTCCTACATGGGGAATGCATAGTCGCATCCATATCAGACATAAGGGCCCCAGATTACCTGGAACTCAGTGAAAGACACTGGGAAGAAGAAGACGGGAAGGACCCAATCATGGCCAAGATACGCAATTGGATCAAAGAAGGCTGGCCCAATGAGAAAATGCTGCCGGAGGGCATGAGAGCATATTGGAAGGTGCAAGATGAGTTGTCGGAAACGGAGGGAATAATCATGAAAATGGACCAGATCATCCCCCCCACAGGAATGAGGCGCACCATACTCTGCAGGGCCCACGCGGGGCACCTCGGGAACACGATGACTCGCCGCAGGGTGAGAGAAGCTTACTGGTGGCCGTCCATGGACCAGGAAATACGCGCCATGATAGAGCGCTGCCATGAATGCCTAAACAGTGACAAAAGACTTAAGGTCCGACAAGCGCCTCTCATTCCCACGGAGATACCAGAAGCGGTATGGCCCAAAGTGGGCATTGACTTCATAGGGCCCCTGGAGGCGATGGAAACGGAACATAAATATGGCATAGTGCTGGTCGACTACTTATCTAAGTGGGTCGAAGCCGAGTTTGTCCCGAACATAACCACAGAGACGGTCATAGAGGTACTCACTGAAATATTCCAAAGGGAAGGCCTCCCCAAAGAAGTCGTCACAGACAATGGTGTGCAACTAGTATCCAAAGATATGGAAGCATTTTTGAGAAAGAACCACATCAAACAAAAGAAAGCGGCCTTGTATCACCCCCAAGCAAATGGACTGGTGGAGAGGGCGAACAGGTTCATAAAAGGGGCCATCCAACTGGCAACAGCGTCAGGAATGAACCCCCTCAAAACTGCCAAAGAAGCCATAGCGGCTCACAGGCTTACGCCAAATGGAATTACTCAAATATCCCCATTCAAAATGTTGAGAGGGAGGAGTGCGGCATCCACCCTCATTCCTCCATGGCTGGCGAAAGTAAGGGAAGATGAAGCAGTTGACATGACTGAAGTAGTATGGCGCATGGAGAGAAACAAGAAACGCATGAAAGCGTGGAGTGATGAAAGAAGAAGGACGAAGCAAGCGCCCAACATAAGAGAAGGGGACTGGGTCAAAATCAAACTGCCAAGAAAGGACCAAGCCACGGGATCCCGTTACAGTAGGCCCATAAAAGTAACTCACCAAGGGACCAATCACGTCCGCACGGAAGACGGGCGCTCGTGGAACTTGGAAAGGGTAGCATTATACCAGAGAAGGCAAGAAGAAGCGAGGACCCAAGAGACACCCCACTTAGAAACCGAAAGAGATAATTGGAGAAACGAGGAACAAGAAGCAGAAGGAAGCGATGGAGAAAGAGACGCAACCGTAGTGGAACGGGAAGAACCATGTGAAAGTCCTGAACCAGAGCAGCAGAGACCATGCCCTGTAATCAGTGAGAGGCCCCGAAGGGAGCACAGAAGACCGGTGAGATACAATGACTATGTAGTACAGTGAACCCGCTCTGCTTTTGGGAAAAGGGAGGTGTGTAGAGGTATCGCGAGAGCCCCGCTCTCGCGAGATCTCGCTCGCGCGATCAGCTCCGCCCCCGCGCGTTACGCGCGATGACGGGGGACGAGCTGAGGACGCGGAGAGCAGCGTCTTCCCGGCTCCTCCGAGCACGGGAATATATTTACGAGTTTTGCCGCGAATTAAAGCCACGGCACCCAAACCCCTGTTGGCCACGTTTGGCCCAGTTAATCCTGGACATTATCTATGCTTCATTGATCCAGACTTGTTGGAAATAAAGTCCTGGTGAAAAACCTGCCTGGCTCCTGTCTTCCTTCAGGCACCATTATACAACAGCTTGGCACTTTTTGAATGTCCCCAGCCCTCAGAAGAGTGATGGCACTTGATCTATCTTCTCCGACGTATTTATGTATTTCTTTGCCATTGGTCGATATGAGAGGTGTACTAGACCCATCTCCAGTGCCGACTTGAAGCTGAGAACACGCCCGCTTTCAGCCGCTGCTTTTAGGACCTGTGGCTGTATGAGAGCTGGGTGTGATTTATAGCAGCACCTGGCTCAGAAAATGCCTTTGCACCGCAGTGGGGTCTGAGAAACGGAAGGGTAGATGCCCACTTCTGACGGGCGTAAGGGTGGTGCCCGTGGAAGATGTTGTAAAGGCCTGTGCTAATTACATTTACTTTAGCACCTGTGTCTACTAGGAATTCGGCAGGGTGTTCCTCAATGTGCATCAGCAACGTAGGACTGCGCTTGAGCGCAGATTGATTTCACAGCAGAAACACATGTCCTTTCTTCCTGTGACTCTCAAGCGAGGAGCTTGAGTCGCAGTCAGATTGCTACCTGGCTTCTCATTATCGTACGCTGTGTCTTGTTTTGCGTCGGCTTTTGTGCTCTGACCATTGCTGACGACGTCTCGTGACTCATCTTCTGTCATCGGGAGACCATGTTTTGTATCTTGTATCATCATATGAGCTCTTTGTACCGTTTTGGAGGTATGGAGGATGCCACTGCACCTGTAAGGTTCATTGTGGCTCTAGTACCGCCTTCATGATTTTCTCTGCTGCAACTGGAGAAGAATGGTCCTATTGTAGGGCAGGATCTTTCATGTGGGAAGTCATAACCTCACCTTAAACATAATCCGTCTGTATGTGATTGTGGGCACTGAGTTGCCGCTATTTTATGCACCCTTGCATGTGCGTATGGTTGTACTTTGAACATATCCATAGTTTCAATTTGTAATTCAATGACTAGTCCAGCTCAAGCCATGGCCAATATGTCTTCTAATGCATGCAGTTTTTGCAATAGTTACTTCCAAAAACTTCACGACTTGCACCCTGCTGTGACTTGTGATCGTAAAGCTTCTTCATTGGCAATACTTATTGTTTCTGGTGAGATGATCGAAGTCGCATTACAAAATTGTCTATAGTCTCTCACTTGTTTTAAACTGAGTTGGCATTTGGAGTCCTCGTTTGTGTGCGTTGTGTGGGGAACAACATACACAGACAGTGCAGATTCGAGGTCATGAAACGTGCTCATTGTTTTCTGGAAGATCATTTAAAATATTGTGGCAGACTTACTGTGATGACTCCAATGGTGTTATCACTGCTTTCCCAGCGGTGGCCTCTCCTCATGTGGCCAGGGAATGGCAGCCACTACGTGATCCTGACCCTGGGGGTGGCTATATGAGGGAGGATCACATGGGGAGGCAGCCCTGGGAATGAGTCATGACATCATTGGCTGAGAAATGGTGTCCCCCTTCTTCTTTTGATGATACCCCACCATGCCCGATGCCTTGAAGGCATGTTGTCACACCTCCCCTCAACCAGCTAGGAAGGATCCTGAAAGCACCTTACCATACTCCACATATAAAGCACCTTACCATACTCCACATATAAAGCACCTTACCATACTCCACATATAAATCACCTTACCATACTCCACATATAAAGCACCTTACCATACTCCACATATAAAGCACCTTACCATACTCCACATATAAATCACCTTACCATACTCCACATATAAATCACCTTACCATACTCCACATATAAATCACCTTACCATACTCCACATATAAATCACCTTACCATACTCCACATATAAATCACCTTACCATACTCCACATATAAATCACCTTACCATACTCCACATATAAAGCACCTTACCATACTCCACATATAAAGCACCTTACCATACTCCACATATAAATCACCTTACCATACTCCACATATAAATCACCTTACCATACTCCACATATAAATCAGCTTACCATACTCCACATATAAAGCACCTTACCATACTCCACATATAAATCACCTTACCATACTCCACATATAAATCACCTTACCATACTCCACATATAAAGCACCTTACCATACTCCACATATAAAGCACCTTACCATACTCCACATATAAAGCACCTTACCATACTCCACATATAAATCACCTTACCATACTCCACATATAAAGCACCTTACCATACTCCACATATAAATCACCTTACCATACTCCACATATAAAGCACCTTACCATACTCCACATATAAATCACCTTACCATACTCCACATATAAATCATCAAGAACTGACATGCCTACTAAAGTCACTAAGAACACTTTTTCAGACTCTGCATATTCATCAAGAACTGATTTGCCTTTTAATATCATTGAAAACACTATTCCAGACTTTGAATAAAATTTATCAGAAACAGATTAACATAAGCTCAGGAATACTGGGATGAAAAAGATGGACCAAGTAATAAGGATCATAGAAAAGTCAAGCGCACACACTGCACTCTAGTGTTTGGAAGAACAAACCTGGGGCTGGGAAAAATAAACTGGCAAAGCAGCTGACAAGCGAAAGCTGGCTGAGGAATGTTGCTTTTCTCGGTGTGGTCTAAGACACTGTGAAGCGAGAAGGGAGTCCGTGGAGCCAAGTGGCTCACTGACACAGAAGCAGGGAGCAGATTGCTGCGGAGAGTACGCAGTGATAATTCCAAAAGCAGATGCAAGGTTTCTGGGCGTTAATGGATAATAAGAAGGAACCTCTACTTCACGTAATCCCGGGAAGACACGGAATAGGCAAGCGGGAGCTGTGGGACAAGAAGAAGCAGAAAACCAGCAGAAACAGCGAGAGGGAACATAGCACCATACGGCTGTCACAGACTCGCAGCTGAAGAAGCAATGCACGCCAACAAGAACCAGTGAGTGCCACCAAGAGAAGTGGGGACACTAGGGCGTATAGGCAAAACTGCCAAAACCAAATAATCTTAAATGAAATACATGAGGAAGAATGAATAAATGAATATCTTATGAAAAGGCCAAGTAAGTTAAGTACAAGAAACTATCATGTTTGTGAATGTATATAGGAAACCTTTGAGAGAAGCCTTGGCAGGAGAGTATACCGGACGGATTAAGAAGTACAAGAATATATATAATAAAAGCTGGGCAGGAGAGTATACCAGGCAATTACAAGTGTGTTCATAAAAGAATCCCTGGCAGGAGAGTATACTAGACAGTTGCGGTGTGTTTAAATAAGGCCGCCCTGGCAGGATAGCATACCGTGCATCATCAAGTGGAACAGTGTGTAATATACTTACCCAAGGAACTCCTGATAAGGATATATCAGGATTAGCCAAAGGCTGTGGGAACATATTAAAGAGGAGAACACATCTGGCAAGAGTGTACGCCAGGCATCCTAACAAGATAAAGAGTAACAACCAAGTCGTTTTGTGTACAGTTGTGTTGTTGATCAAGACCTTAAGGAACTGATATTCCTGAATATAAAACAGAGGGGAGAGAAATCCAGGGGAATGGAATCACCCTCTAGAATAAGGAACTATATCCTTTTGGAACTTTTGTGTTGGAGTTACAACTTCTCCTTTCTTGAATATTTATACACTTTCGAAGGCTAAAGACATTTTCTCTTTTCACCTTAGAGTTGATTTTTAGAGTGTGAGGGCCAGACTAGTACTTTGGACATGGGACAGTTTTGCTTTGGACATTCTGACAATAACAGGCCCTTAGTTTTGGTTTTAGTTAGGGAAACACCTCTTAGAACAGGGACAGAGAGATATGTATCAACCCCTTTTATTTTAATAAAAGTCTTTGATCAAAACCATGTACCCCTTGAGTCTCATTCCTGGCTCCTCACAGTTTCGACAGGCAAGGGGAGCAGACCTTTCTTTCTGTGGTCATCTGGTGGACGTAGTACCTCAATATACACGCTAAAATAACAAGGACATCTTCCCTAGATTACAGGGGTCAGACAGGTGGTCAAAAGCGCAGGCAGTTGTTAAGCAAAATGGAGCAGGGTCCCCTGTTTCATGGTGATAGAACATTGTAAGTGGTGGAGCCGATATCTGTGATGTGGGTCACGTTTGTGTAATAGAGTTTGACTCCTCCTTTGTGGGAGAAAAGTTGAGTGTCTAAAGAGTAGCTGGACCAAGTATACATCGTAGAAGCACAAAGGGCATTTCCCATGAACCCTTCTGAAGATCCGGGAGCCGCGGCTCACGGACTGTGGTAGTAGTGAGCCAGTCTGGATTTTGGCAGGCATGGTGGTGCACAAGGGGGTTTCTCCTCTGCTGTTGCTGATATAATGTTCCTGCTTTCAATAACAAAACAGCACTTTTGTAAATAAGGCATGAGCACATGGAGAGCGGGTAGCAACCTTCTTTATTTCTCCAACTCTGCCCAACTCCCTTCCTGTTACATCACTTCCCTTCCCCAAGTGGACCTAAACTGTGGTCCCTCTTTCCACCTAAGGATGTGAACTAACTTTTTAATCTTATCAACGACATTACAGTTTATATATTATTTTCCCTCTGGAGCAAAGCGTTAATGCTGTTGCACCCTTGCCATTACCTCAAACCTCTCTTTAATTGTTGCTCTCTCGAGCCTTCATTCAACCAATGTTCCTGATTTACAGTGTGCCATCACTTTGATCAGTAGAGGGGGCACTCTTCCAAGGGGGCGTAACTCAAGACATTTACATTAAATACATGCACCTTTCAAATAATAGTTCTGTACACTACAAGAATAGACACATATAATATATATTTTCCAAGAACTTTAATGTTTTATGAAGCGTATGCCAGTAGGGCATTCCCCCATCGATGTGTGAGACCACAAGGGCCTGCACTATGGCCTGGAAGTCCTGTGGCGTGATGAAGGTTGTAGATTCTGAGCCAGGCCACTTGTGACTTCTTGGCTATGTGTTTCTGGAAGGACAGATTGCTGTCAATGGTGAAGCCTCAGGATTTTGCTGAGTCTGAGAGTTGTGGATCAAATCCTTATAGGTGCTCTCCGGGAGGATAGCTCAGGGGCAACACGTTTGTCTTGGTAGCAAGACAGCGAATAGCAACACAGGTTCAAATCCCGAGCTCGCGCTTAGAAACCGGTCTTCGGTTATAAAAGAACAATTATGAAAAAAGAACAATTATATCATTGAGCCACTGTTGGAATATGTGTTGTTTAGCGGGTTGACCGATGAGGACAAATTAGTTCTTGGGTGGTTTAGTTTGAGGTAGTCAGTCGATATGCAGGACTGGATGATTGTTTGGTAATTGCAGAGATGACAGACGTCTTGTGGGCTTTTTACTCTCATGTACAACTGAGAATCTTCTTCGTATTGATGGCTGGCTGTATATCTGGATGTTTGAGGGGTGTTCCCAGAGACTACCTATGAAGCTTAAAAAGGATCAGTGAGAGGATGGAGCCTTGGTGGACTCCTCAGGAGACTGGGAGTTGTATGAAATTTAACATGTTCATCTGGACAGCCTGGTGTCTGCCCGAGAAGTAGGAGGTTAAGCAATTCAGGACAGTGACAGAGAATCCCATCCTGTTGGTGAGGAGGAAGAGGAGGATTCGGTGGTGTCAAATGCACCTGAGAGGTCATGGAGGATGAGGAGGCATGAGTCTCCCTAATGCATGGAAGGCATCACACCTTAAGTCGGATACGAGGAATTCATTAATTCATTCATGAGACCACCTCACAGCAGAAACTCCCCTTATATGCACACCATGTGTAAGGCTGTAATCCGCAATTCCAACCTGTTGGGTTCTGTGAGAAACCTGAAGAAGTCTCCCTGACTAGTCCCCGGTGATCTGTCATCCAGGTGGCCAGGTGACGGCCATCGCTATTGGATACAGTTTCTGCGTGTGGACCAGTGAGGGACGATCACCTGGATGGGGGTCCTCAGTGAGTGGAAGTGGGACACTGATGGTTGAGACACGTTATCCCCCTTCTTCTAACACCTCTTCCCCATCCTACCATGTAGGATACTCAGAAACTCTACCCCCTTCCCTTTCCGACACAAACACTTTTGCACAGTATGAAAGACTAAGGACTAACACCATGTCGTGGAGAGTCTTTATCCAGCGCAGAAGCAGCATAAACTCCTACCTCCCCTTGACGGTCTTGGCGCCTGGAACTTAATGTACGCAGTGCACCACGACCACCATGGGGAAAGAGGGTTAGGGTCCATGGATTGGATGGTTATGGGGTTGTAGGAACACCGGATAGAGGTTTAGGGAGAGGTTATGGATGGGTAGAGGGAGTTAGGGTAAACATGCTCCTTGGCTCTTGTTCTGCTGCTGCTGAGGTTGTGTAGCAGGGCGTGGTTCCTTTTGCGCCCTACATTCATACAGCACACACATTCATACCCCACACCTGAGGCCTTGCCACTCAGTTGAATCAGCACTGAGTTTTACCCCAAGGAGTGGTTGTTCACAACTGAACGTGAGCACGGTGCTTGGTCACCTGATACAGATTCTGGAACCAGCACCTGCTCCTGAGCCTCAACATGAGGCAACCTCTCTAGGGTGCCTTACTGCAGTGCCTGCATTAACACCTTAGGGCACTGGTAGCAATGCCTGCTTATGCACCTAAGCCTCAACGTGAGGCAACCTCTAGGGCACTTCACTGCAGTACCTGTATTCTGTATTTACAATGGCAACAACTATGATTAGCAGTAAACCAGCACTTAGCTTAAGCGATTCACCATAGTTTTGAGCTTTGCCCATGGCACCTGTGGGGTCTCGGAGCCTGCAAGCTACGTCTGCCAAAGGAGAAACAATTGATACGTGCTCTATGCGTGCTGCGTGGCATCTCAGCAAACTGCATGCATATTCCTATGAAGTCCAGCTGAGATGCATTTGTTTCAGTTTTCGGTCTATTCCCGCGGTGTTAGCTGGGTTTCCCCATGCGCTCTGTGCTCCGGTGCTATCTTCATGACCGTGTTCTTTCCTGTGCCCCGTGCCTTATCCCCACTGTCTGTGGCATGCAGTTAGTAAAAGGCTGGCATGCTCGGTTCATGAAAGGAAAGAGAGAGGGATTTATCTTTATAGCCGCGGGGCCTGAAGTAACTGCTTCTGGCGAGGGGTGGCTCGCAATGCGTTTCGCCTGAGCGGAGCTCTCTCTGATGCGTCCGCCTGTGAGGAAAGTCGAGTGCGAACAATCGTTCACTGTTTGCGCATGCGCTATCCGGGCTCGCGCAATGCGCACAAGTTCAGACATTGTCCTGGGCTTTGCCCAGCATGTTTACAGGCTCTGTGTGCCTGTTTCCTCACGCGTAGCCTCCGGGACTGCTGGGGCTCATAGTTCTGTGGCTGCCATATGATTTTCTGGTGTCCTTGTCCAGCAGATGCCAGCCTACCCCATCTGTTGTGCCTGCAGGAGGGACAAAGGTGGCATCTGCTGGATAAATGAGCCCCTAAGAGAGTGCCAGCACCAATTTGCTTCCTAGGCTGCTTCTTGGGCTTTATGACACACCTGAGTCATTTACCTGACATGTCCCAATGCAAGAGTCAGGCAAAGTCAGGCAATTGACCAGAAACACACACAGTCGATGGCCCTTTCCATTCCCCACAGGGACAAAGGGTGGAGCATGAGAGCACCCTATGAGCAAGGGAGGCCGCACAACGAGAGAGCTATCCCAGAGTGGTAGTTCAAGAGGAGGAGAAAGGCAGCAAAAAACAAAGGGGTAACAAGGAGAGAAGCAACCTTGCCCTTTCTGACCCAGACCCGTGAAACCTCCGTGCAAGGAATCATAAGACTGCGAGTAATAGCCACCGTGAATTGCAGCAGATACGAACTGTACACAGAGCATGCCTACACTGATAACTAGGACAGAAAGAGACGCTTGCTACCGTGGTACCATTCTTGACTCCAGATACAAGAAAAGCCAAGCAGTTCATCACAGCCGGTGAGTCGAGGGGAGAGCCGATAAGAAACCAAACTGTGTTGAATGAAAGTGGTAAAAGACAAGTTAAGAAAAGTTCAAAGTACTATTAACGTCTAAAGGGAAATCCAGCTGCAGAAAGGTCCGGCACCACGTGGGTGCTCAGTAGAGAGACTCTAGTTGACTCTCTATTATGTTGAAACTACTGATACCAGAAGGCCTTAGGAGAGCCACAAGGAAAAGGTCAAAGTGGCCAAACAGGGGTATAGCAAAATTCCCTGTACAGTCGAAAGTCTTTGGCCTGCACATAATTAGAAAGCTAGGGGAAGGGAACCCCGCTTTCGAATGAGATTGTGAACATTGTGAAAATTGGCAAGTGTGAACCTAACAGAGGGATGCCAAGAGAAAGCTAGGGGAAGTGAACCCCACTTTCTGATGAGACTGATCAAACCATGAACTGTATAAAGAATGATATGATATGGCATTTGTGACGCGCCTATACACAAGTGTTTCATTGCGCGACAAAGTGGGGGGAACAAGGGGAGACAGACAACGATCCTACTAGGCCAGGTGTCATTCAGATCGCACAAGTGCAAGGGTAGAGAGGAAGGGAAAAGTGCAGGAGGGGAAAGGTAGAGGGAAAAGTGCAGTACAGGGTTATAGTATACAGGATAAATAACAAGGGCCAGCTGGTGGCAAGTGCGAGGTACGTGCAGACAATTGCTGGGAAGGGGGGCTGTAGGGATAAAGACACAGTCCCACAAGGCAGGGGTAGCCAGGGAGGCAGTGCAGGGGAGAGTGGCTGGGCCAAGGACTGAGAACGGTGAGTGGCCCAGTTGCAGATTCAGTGCAGTTTCAGTAATTTTAGCAGGGGAGAGGGGGAGAGAAAGCGGAGGCAAAGAGGATGGTTTTGAGGTGCTTCCGGAACCGGAGATGGTTCTCCTCAAGTTTCAGTGAGGCACGAAGGCTGTTCCAGAAGGAGGCCCCTGCAGCAGAGAGAGATCTCCCACCAACTCGTTGCTTAGAGAAGGGCATGACCCTGAGGGAGTTGGAGGTGGATGAGCGAAGAGCACGAGAAGGAAGATATTTAGGAAGAGAGAGTTGAAGGTATTTTGGCCCAAGGCCCCAGACGGCCTTGTGGACAATGCAGAGGGTTTTGAACTTGATCCTCGCAGTCACTGGGAGCCAGTGTAGTGATTTCAGTCCTGGAGAGATACGGTCCCTGGGCTTGAGGCCAAGGACAAGTCTCGCAGTCCTGTTCTGGATGAGTTGCAAAGGGCGGAGAGTAGAGGCGGGCAGATTTAGGTAGATGCTGTTATAGTAGTCCAGCTTCGAGAGAACCAGGGCTCTAGAGACAGTGAGCTTCTGGGGGAAGGAGAGGAAAGGAAGGATACCTCTGAGGAGATGTAGTTGATAGTGTGACTTCTTAGAGACGTTGGATATGTGAGGAGAGAAGGAGACTGTGGAGTCGAAGATGACCCCGAGGTTTTTTGCCTTACAGGTAGGAGCAAGAAGAGGGCCAAGAGAGGCCGGCCAGGGAGCTGCAGGGAAGGAGGGAGTGGGTGTGCCGATGAGCTATATGAACCTGATGGAGGGATGCCAAGTGGAAAGCTAAGGAGAGTGAATACTGCATATTGATAACGTAAAGTGAATGATTCTTTAAAAAGACATTTAGATGCCGTGGAATGTTACATTGTGAAGAAAAAGCCATAGTGAACCCAATATGGGCAGCGTTGTATTTTACCTGGGGTGGTGTGGTGGGGTTCCGTATTGGCATCAGAATGTAGGTGCTCAGAGGCTAGGCACTGTCCCCTGTGCAGGTGAGATGGGTTGTCAGTGGTGTGATTTTGTCTGTCTGAGTCATGCATGCATTTGCAGGGCCATTTGTACTCACCAATGAGCCATGTGTTGCCATGCCTCCCAGCTTCCAGGGTCCGGTGTAGGGGTGACATTCTGAATATGAAACTATCATGGGTGGACCCTGGATAGTTAGCATATACAGAGGTAATGATTCCCTTGGCATCACATACAATCTGCACGTTGATGGAATGCCAGTGCTTGCGATTGCGACAGATGTGCTCTGTGGCCCTAGGTGGACGTAGGGCCACATGGGGGCAATCGATGGCACCAAGCATTTTAGGGAAGTGCGCCACCCCATAAAAGTCCTGGACCACGGCCAGCCTTTCTGCGGGTGTTCTGGGTATGTATATGTACTGCGGACTGAGGGGCATGTAGTGATGTTTGGCAACACCTGGTGTAGGCAGCGTGACTGCGTGGGCTGTGAGACGCCCCCAACTATGGCAGTTGTCCGCTGAAAGGACCCAGTGGCCAAAAAATACAATACATTGAGCACCTTTTCCAAGGGGCTCAGTGCTTGGGATCACAGGGTGGGTGATGTGAGGTTATCTTCCCACTCCCTGACCAGATCTAATATGATATGAGGTGGAAACCTATAACTGCCATAGACCTGGTCATCAGGCATACCAAAAGGCTGGTCCTGGGTAAATAAATGCATGCCCTGGCTATCCTCCTCCTCCTGCGGTGTCCCACGATCACGGCTGTGAAAACTGGTACCTTCATTGTAGCGGTATATGCGTGTTGGCTTTTGCGCACACTTTTTATGCATTGTTTTTAGTGCGCAGTGACGCTTATGTCAGCTTTTGCGTGGTGGATGTGTTTCAAGATTAGCGTGTATTTTTTTGTGTGCCGGAGGGCCCTGTTGATTCCATGAATAGGTGTTGTTAGCGTGCGTTGTAAGTGTTTTACTGTGGTACTTCCCACGTAATGCCCACATTTACGCTTGTTGTTCCCCATTCCACGTGTTCCAACCCCTTTTTAGGTGACTGCGCTAGACGGTATGCGCCTTCACTGGGCGTCTCGTGCAAGGGCAAGGCATTCGTGGTGTGGCAGGGTAAGTCACAAGCAATGTGTTCCATGAATCGAGAAACGGGGGCTTGCGTGCGTATTGCATGCAATTGCCCCTTTTTCCGCACAATTTTATTACATGAATCGGGCCCCTTTACCAGAAAGTTACTTGCATATATTGTTGTGAAGGCTGCCTTCATTAGGCACACATTAACATTCAATAACCTAGGAGGAACTGTCTGATGGACAGGTGGACATATGACTGCTTGTCCATCCTGGGATGACCAACTATGCATCCTGTCCACGCATACCTAAATCATATTCCAGGACGGAAGCCATATAGGTTGCACAGAACTTTGTTACATTTCCACACGATGCTGACATAGGAGTTCCTGCCGCTTCAGATCATGGATTGTTGCGATCATGTTAAGCAGATTCCGTTAGAGAAATGGGGGTGGAAGCTCCACAATAGATCACCAGGAATAATGTGTACAATCAATAAATGGGGACAAGTGAAAGTTACTGGATGATAACAGAGACAGGGTTACAACCCAACTGGTTACTAGAGATCTGATGAAAGCAGTTCTCAGGGCAACATTTAGTGAGCTATTGGTCACAGCACAGAGGGTACAGGGCCCTGCTGAGATTTAAGTTAGGTTGCAATTATCAGAATCCACAGAAAAAGGGGTCTGCGACAGGTTATTGGAAACTGGCAAGTAACTGTGTAATTTGCATACACTACTTAACAATAGAACTTAGTGTGTCTCTCTCCTGCAAACTACCCAGTGGTATTTTGAAGAGTTCAATCAAAGTAGCAATAGTGCATTTGTATAAACAATTAGGAAAGCAAATAGGATGACAATGGGGAGTGTGGGGGTTCTCTGATACCCAAAATTTTCTAGCTGAAAAGGTCAAGGGTATCTCCCTCCTTGCGTACCCTTCTTGGTTTGCTGTCTTTCTTCCCTCATTCATCTGCCATAAGGAAAGTGCTGTTCCTCTGTGTGCTTTGCCTCACCCAGAGTGTGCTCTCTTGCTCTACCTTTTATCCATGTGGGAAAGTTTAACGGACGTCAGGTGTGAGTGATTACCAGTAATTGCCTGACCTTGCCTTACCACAGTAGTGGGACATGTCAGGTACTGGGATATGTCAGGTACAATGCTCGTGTGTAGGTGTTACAGGGAGGGGGATACCGTGTCTCGCCATCAGGTGTCCCACTCCCTAAAGATCCCTCACCCAAGTGATCCTCCCATACTGGTCCACCCCCAGGATCCAGATCCAAAGGCGATGGCCATGCCCTGGCCACCTGAGAGTGAGACCCCTAGGGACTAACGGGTGAGACACCTTCTGGTTTCACACATACCCTTGCCCTATGCAATGTAGCCACATCTGTTTAACAGGGAAACCGCGAAAGGAAATCAATGTTTCCCTGGTCTTTAACTTTTCGGTGTTCCACAGTGAAGCAATAGGGTTGCAGGTCTAAGAACCATCACCTGACTTGAGGGTTAGTGTCTTTTTGTTGACTTATCCATATTAAAGTTGAGTGGTCGGTGACCAGTATGAACTTTCCTCCTAGAAGATATGATCTTAGATGGGTGATTGCCCATTTGATGGCAAAGGCCTCTAATTCCAACACAGAGTAGTTTTTGTCTAGCGAATAGGATAGGGTGTTCTAACCCATCACTAATTTGCGACAAAACTGCCGACAAAATCTGCTCTTAACCCTGTGAGAGAGGCATCAGTTTGTAACATAATTTCTTTATAAACATCTATTACCTTTAGGATTGGATTCAGACACAAGGTTTGTTTTAAGCTGTTGTAACGTGTATCATCCTCATCAGTCCAATGAATCTTTTGAGGGGTTCAGCGTTCTTTAATTTATCCGTCAACCTAGCTGTTCTATCTGAGAAATTTGGGATAAACCTACGGTAATAACCGATCAATCCTAGGAATGCCCAAAGGTTACTCTTGGTCTTAGGCGTGGGGGTATTTAGAACGGCTTTCACTTTTTCTCATTGGGGCTTGACACTGTCGTTCCCTACAAAGAAGCTGAGGTATTTCACAGCCGATTGAGCCAGCTTACATATGGGTGGGTTAGCAGGTAAGCCAGCTTCTCGGAGGGTTCTCATAATAGTAGAAAGATGAAAAAGATGGTCTTTCCAAGTCTTAATATAAATAACTATCTCATCAATATAGGCCCCACAGAAACCAAAGTAGGGCTGTAATATCCAGTTCATAAGTCATTGGAAAGTGGCTAGAGCCCCATGCAGGCCAAAGGAGAGGACTTTGAACTGGAAAAGTCCTAGGGGCGTTGAGAAAGCTGTCTTTTCCTTATCAGGCCCATGTACAGGCACCTGTCAAAATTCCTTGGTTAAGTCTAGGATTGATAGGAATGTGGCACTTCCGAGTTTATCTACTAACTCATTGATGCATGGCATAGAATAGGCATTGAAGGCGGAGATGGCGTTGAACTGCCTGAAGTCTATGCAAAACCTCCAAGAATGATCAGGTTTAGTTACCAACACAATAGGGGAGGGCCATGAGCTTGAAGAGGGCTTAATAAGGTTTGCCTTCAGCATTTATTTCACGGTTCAACTACAATTTGTTTTTGGGCTTCTGGTAATCTATAGGGTTTTAAATGGACCACTTTTCCCTTTCGAGTTCTGATATAATGATAAGTACCATGTAATCTCACTGGTTTCTCACAGAACACATCAGGGAATGACATAACAAGGTCCATTAAAACCTCTAGCTTCTATCAAGATAGTTCTTGAGGAATAAGCTCAGAATTGTCTAACTCATCTGATACCAAACAAGACAATATTGAGGCCAAAGCAGTAGAAGGATTTTCTTTCCACTCCTTTAAGATATTTACATGGTAAAGGTGGGTCTTTTGCTTCCTTTCAGGTCGGGCTATTTTACAGGCACAGGTCCCTGTTTGCACTAGTACCTAATATGACCCATGCCACTTTGAGACAAGTTTGTTTTCAGGGGTAGGTAAGAGGGCTAATACCTTTTGTCCTACTGAAAAGGACCCTAAACGTTCCGTCTTGTCATATCTGGACTTCTGTTGTGCTCAAGCTTTTTCCACGTGACTGTAGACTAAATTTCGAATGAGTTTCATATGCTCTTGCAATCGGGGAGCTGTTTGTGAGAGGGTAATAGATGCCTCTTCCCTCTCGTCCCAGCTCTCTCGGAGCATGTCTAAGACATTTCATGGTTCTCTACTGTAAAGTAGTTGCAAAGGAGAGAAGCCGTGGATGACTGAGTGCTCTTTCGTACAGCAAATATGGCCCAGGGCATGATGCTATCCCAATCCTTTCCATTTTTATCTACCAATTTTCTCAAAACCATCTTAAGGGTTTGGCTAAATCTCTCTACCAATCTGTCTATTTGGGGTGGTAAACTGAGGTTCTTAAGGTAGAAATATATAGTCATTGCTTGAGTTCACCCATGAGTTTGCTCATAAAATTGGACCCTTGATCCATTAGAATTTCCTTGGGGAAAACAATCCTTGAAAAGAATAGTAGAAGGTGTGTTAAAATTAGCTGGGTTGTGTTGTTCTGCATGGGGTAAGGCTCTGTGTACTGGGTAGTGTAATCAACGATTACGAGAACATATTTATTACAAAGTCTAGAGGTTGCCAACAATCCAATTATATCCATCCCAATTTGGGACAAAGGGACTTCTATGATTGGTAAGGGGTTTAGAGGGGCACGTAAGGGAATATGTGCGCTGGTTTTCTGGCATATTTCACATGTATGAATAAAGTTCTTTCTATCTGCATGGATACCTGGCCAATAGAATTTCCCACTGATTTGAGCTTGGGTTTCAGATTGTCCTAAATGTCCCCCTGTCAAATGAGAATGTGCAATCTCTAGCACAATCTTACGATGGGTTTTGGGGATTACTAATTGAGTTTTACTTAGTCGTTCTGTAGATGTTTCCTTTCTGTACAGTAATCCATGCCTTAGGAAGAAAACGGGAATACCCTTCTCCAATCCTTCCCCTTCAGGAATCACCTGCAAGAAAGCCTCTGCAAGTGCTGGATCATTTCGCTGGGCAATGGCTAAATCAAAAGGATGGTAGGTTCATCTTCCCCTTTTGCCTCAGTGATAGATGGATCATCAGCTTCCCCAAAGTTTCTCTCAGTTTCTTCTGGTTTACTCTGTATAAAACAGGGAATTAGAGCCCTTTCAAGAAATCCCTGTGCAATTTTGTTCCCACAATGTATTTCAAATGGAGTTTCACCATGGTTCAGTAGGCTGACTTTTGTGTCTCCCCGGAAGTCGGGGTGTTTGACGCCTGCTAGAACACCCTCATGGTGTTGGACCTCTCTGTAACTGGTATTGTACATTTTCTCCATAAATGTTCAAACATGCATTAACAATTAAGCTTTCCTCGCATCTTTCATCACACGCATTGCTTGCAACCTTGACTTCAACACCGACTGGTCTTGCATCGGTCACCCCAACTCACCAGCTATACTGATCTCTCTGGCGCTGCTTTTATCTTGGAGACACAGACAGTACCACGGCAGCTGCTGTTCCTTCCCAATTCGGTCAGCCGTGCAGGAGGGCCCCAGGTATTTCTGACACACAATTCAGGATTCTTTAGTCTGGTCATCTGGCCTTATGCTTTCTAATCTGAAGGGTTCTGGAAAGTAACGGTTTCTCACCGTACCCTTCTTGCCATATTTCTCCTTGCGTACCCTTCTTGCTGTCTTTCTTCCCTCATTCAGCGGCCGTCAGGAGAGTACTGTTCCTTCGTGTGGTTTGCCTCACTCAGAGTGTGCCTTCGTGCTCTGCCATTTATGCGTGTGGGGAAGTTTAATGGAAGTCAGCTGTGAGTGATTACCAGTAATTGCCTGACCTAGCCACACCATAGTAGTGGGACATGTCAGGTACAATGCTCGGGTGTTAGTCTGTTTTCTCCCAGAGCGGGCTGTCCGTATGAAAGTGTTAGTGAAGGGAAAGGGGGGGTAGAGTTTCTAAATATCCTAATGTGTAGGATGGGGTAAAGGTTTTACAAGGAGGGGGATACCATGTCTCGCCATCAGGTGTCCCATTCCCACTCCCGAAGACCCTTCACCCAGTGGATCCTCCCGCACTGGTCCACCCCCAGGGTCTGGATCCAAAGGCGATGGCCGTGCCCTGTCACCTGTGAGAGAGACCCCCAGGGACTAGCGAGTGAGACACCTTCTGGTTTCTCACACAGAGACATATTCAGAGGAAATACTGCATCAGTGAATGTGGGAAACCTTTAGTATTCTCTTGGACCTCTCGATTGCCTTTGACACCAGTGACCATTAGATTTTACTTGACGTGGCTTTCCTGCATCATGGATTCAGCTTACCTCTTTTTGCTGTCCTTCCAGGCTAATGGAACATAAGCAGCTATGATGCCTCATTTAATATCGAAGTCCCTGCAAACAGGATGACAAAACTGTACATTGTTTGTTGGAGTTGCACTGAGAACTTGAGATGGTTCCCTAGGTTTCCATTAAGCTTAGAGATCATGCCTTCTACCTGGATTTCAAAATGCACTGTGAGCTCTTGTTTGCCCTGCAAACACTGTTGTTGGCTTCATTTTATTTTCAGCTCATGTTGTTGCAGATTAACCTCCCGTTTCTTAACCCTAATTGTAACCAGACTTATCAATGGTAAGGCCAGTTTCTTCTGGGCTCTCTAGTGTATATGGAAACAATTCGGTGGCACAGAACATACCAACCTGCTTCTTTCAGGCATTCTGAAATTAGACCATACTGGTTCATTATAATCTGCACCGGCTTCCTGTGATGTCTCAGATTGGGATTAAGGTGCTTTGTCTGGCTGATCGTTCCTTTTATGGCCTTGCCCCCATCATCCACTTCAGCCGTCCATCCTTGACCTCATGTACCTTTTAGACCAGGGCCTTCGATGTGGATTTCCTGTAGCCAGGTGAGGTACCCTTTTTGGTTTTAGCGCCCTAAATCTGGAATGCGCTCTGCCCACCACGGTCCATGTGACCTTCAGATGCTTTCTGAAGATATATTGATATTGATATTTTATTTCTATCGTGCTCATACTCAAATGTTTCAGAGTGCGACAAGGCAAGGGAGGGGAACAGGGCAGAACAAAACAGTGATCTTACTAGGCCCAGTGACATTGAGAATGTGCAAGTGCATGGGAAAAGTGCATGGAAGGGGGGAGAAGTGAAAAGTACAAAGCAGAGGAGAAACAGATAAATAATAATAAATAAATTAATAATAAAGGCAACAAACAGTGGTAGTGCAGCCAGCAATTTGCAAGTGCTAGATTTAAGGCAGCAGAAAGGGTAGGTCCGATAAGTGCAGGAAGAAAAATGGGGGGAGGGTCTATGGGTACAGATACAGACCCCAGTGCAAGAGGTGGCCCGGGATCAGTGCGGGAGGGTGGCAGGGTGAACAGGTACCTGGGCCTCGGAGGACAGAGGGTGGCCAGATGCACGGTGCCAAGAGAGAACAGATCAGCAGGGGAGGGGGGGGGCAAGGGCAGAAGACAAGAGGAAGGTCTTGAGGTGCTTCTGGAACCGGAGATGGTTCTCCTCAAGGAAAGGGTGGAGTCAAATATGAACCTGAGGTTCTTAGCCTCGCATGTGGGGGTAGGAGGAGGGCCAAGGGAACCCGGCCAGAGAGTGAGGGTAAAGGATGGTGAAGGTGTGCCGATGAGGAGGATCTCCGTCGAATGGCAGTTAGGCAATCAGAGATGAGAGAGGGAGAGGAGGTGGCCGAGGGTAGTCTGAAAATGAGTTGAGTGTTGTCAGCGTAGCACTGGAAATTTTAGCAGAAAATGGCAATGCAGTGGGCGAGAGTTGCCAGGTATTGGTTGAAAATCCAGGGCGAGAGGTTAGACCCCTGGGGAACACCACAGGTAGTGAGGAAGATAGATGATACCTATTATCACACCTATTATGGTTGCCCGGCCTTAATTCTGCTGAATTTGCTTTTAGAACCCATAAACCTCTGGGTGAACAAGTGCGATAGAGATTTTGTTTTTAAATGAAGGCAACCTTTACTACTAGCCCTACAGATAAGTGGTGTACTAAGGACATTTACTACCTAAACCCTGACAAATACCCCCATCAGAAAAGTATTAATACTCCTACCTATAACGCTGGAAGCAATTAACACATGGGTGCTGTCCTTCCTGCTTTCACCCACTCAGCTCCATGGATATGTTCAGCCCAGTGATTCCAGCCAGGCAGTACCACTGGAAGCTGTTCTACAGGTATTACTGCCCAGTGATACCAGCCAGGCAGTGCCACTGGAAGCTGTTCTACAGGTATTACTGCCCAGTGATACCAGCCAGGCAGTGCCACTGGAAGGTGTTCTACGTGTATTACTGCTCAGTGATACCAGCCAGGCAGTGCCACTGGAAGCTGTTCTACAGGTATTACTGCCCAGTGATACCAGCCAGGCAGTGCCACTGGAAGGTGTTCTACAGGTATTACTGCCCAGTGATACCAGCCAGGCAGTGCCACTGGAAGGTGTTCTACAGGTATTACTGCCCAGTGTTTCCAGCCAGGCAGTGCCACTGGAAGGTGTTCTACAGGTATTACTGCCCAGTGATACCAACCAGGCAGTGCCACTGAAAGGTGTTCTACAGGTATTACTGCCTAGTGATACCAGCCAGGCAGTGCCACTGGAAGGTGCTCTACAGGCATTACTGCCCAATATGTAGAGAAACTATAAGGAAATAATACCTATTTACTTTACATTAATTAGTAGTTGTAAATAAGCATTAATTGCAATTACACCTTCCCTCTATTGGGAAAGAGAAGTACATTGTTTCACCCTATAAAGTGATTTTACTTTCCAGTTAGAAATAAAGAGATTTAAATATTCTAAATGTAATCATTTTCTGGAGCCCCCCTTAATACCTGAAGAAAGTTGTATTCTCATATGGCTTGTTAGCCTAAGCTACACATATGTGAAAAGGCAATGCCCATCAAGGGGAAAACATGGAGAATGGAATCCATAAGCCTGGGATCTACAATCTTACTTAGGGGAGGGGGATATCTCAGGAGCAGCATGTTCCTCTTGAAAGCAAGACAACGCAGCGCAACACAGGCTCAAATCCCGATCCTGCACTTTGAAACCACCTTCTGATATTAAGCGTGTTATAAAAGAACAATTATAATTATAATGAACTACTCCAAGAGTAAGAATTTTCAAGAAAAGGCATGTCTGTAACACCCTCCATTAACGGGCCGTTGTTAGCATCCTCCCCATTCCCATTGAGCCCTAAGGAGCTCGAAAGGGAATGGGGAATGGTTTTTTCCGGGGCCCAGAATAGGGCAATAACCGGGTACGCCAAGGTCGCCATGACCCGGTTATTGCCCTTTTCTAGGTAGGCCCCGGAAAAAAAGCATTACTGGCGGCAGCCGTGCCGTTAATAAGGGCACGGCTACCGCCAGGGTCCTAATGATGCCCATTGTCTTTATTTTTGGTGATTCTGATTTTGGTTTACCAATTGAAGGGCTGCCTGAGTATTTGTATCCAATGTCTGTGATTCTTTGTGGGTTAAACGAAATGTGATGTCATTAAATATGCAAAGTCACACACAGCTACTCTGTACCGCAGGTTCTGATTGAGCTTTGTTATTGGACAATCTCTGCAGCTGTGTAGTGCACAGTAGAGACACTGGACGGTGCGTGTTAAATGTGGCTGTATTACTGTATAGAACCAGGTTACCGCACAGTTGGGCAGCGCGTTGGAAGATTCACCTCGTGCTATGAGCTGAAGGTAAATCTGCCAACGTCCTGCCCATTTCAGCAGAATTACCGCTGCGATAGTTCCACCGAAAAGACCCCATTGAGTCCTATGAGCTGAAAAGAAATGGGGACTTACACAGACACTGACACTTGTAATCCAGCGGTTATACCACCAGAGTACATGGAGGTAACGGTAATGATATGATATGGCATTTATAACGCGCCTATACACAAGTGTTTCAAGGTGGATTTACTGCCCAGCTACCATCAAACCCATAATGAATCCCACTGCCGCTCAAGCTTGGGTTTTGAGGCTGCAGATACCGAACATGTGCCTAAAAGAAAACCCTCACGGAAGAGCATGCACAGGATGCAGTGTTCACGTATTTTGCATGCGCACAGTAGAGACACTGGGCCTCATTATAAGTATGCCGGTCCAAGTACTACGGTACCGGTAAGCTTGCCTGTACCGTAGATCCCGGACCGGCAAACTACGAGTTGTGCTCGCAGGTGCTGTGAGTACAGCATGTCGGATGCACCGGCACTGTTTAGAACGGTGCTGGTGCATCCAACCTCCCCATTCCCATTGAGGCCTGGTGCTCAAATGGGAATGGGGAGCATTCCGTTCTGGCGCCCACGAAAGGGCAATTACCGGGTCCCACAAGGCTGTAATGACCCAGTAATTGCCCATTCGCGGTGGCCGGAAATTTTCAGAAGTTTGGCGACAGGCGGTTTTACCGGCAAGGCTACCGCCAAACTCATAGCTCTCAACCATTTGGGTCGCGAAGGCGGGTGAAAACACCCGATTTTAGTTTTGGCGGGTGAGACGCCCATTGAAATGAATGGGCATGCTGGAGGCTTGGCGGGTGAGTCAGCTGTTTACAAGGCGGGTGACACCCGCCAAAAGCGTGAGAGTTGAGAGCTATGCCAAACTTCTAATGAAGCCCACTGCCTCTCCAGCGCTGTCTTTGAGGCTGCAGCATTGAACACGTGCTTTAAATGAATCCTTCACTGGGGCCCGGCTTCTTCTTCTTCTTGCTGATAGATTTCACCCATCAGCAGTGATTTTTGGATACCGAGGCTTGAGCCTCATGACTTCATCTTCTCGGGTTGAGTGTATAGTCTTGGGTTTGGATTCTTCTTGGTCTGTGTGGTCTTGTCACAGTAGAGCTGGTTTCACAGGGTCTTCCCTGGGGGGCATGCAGCAGTGTTAATATACTGGGCATTAGCAATAGAGACGCTGCCTCTTAGCAGTTGGCTAAGTTAGCACTGTGTTCGAAGCCACAGCACTGAACATGTGCCTTAAAGGAATCCTTCACTGGGAAGCATGCTGCGGTATACATTGTTATCATGGGATTTCAGGCTGCGGGTACTGAACACGTGATTAAAAGAAGTCCATCACCGTAGTGCATGCACTGTATGGGGTTTCAGGCATTGAGCATGCGCACAGCGGAGACAGTGCCTCAACAGCTCTCTCTTTGCGGCTACAGCACTGAACACGTGCCTAAAAGGAATCCTTCCCTGGAGTGTAAAGCTACTGGGCATGGCCATTAGAGAGAAGTGCTCTACTCGGGGTTTGAGGCCCTGCTACTAAACGCATGTCCGAAAGGAATCTTTCATTGGAGAGCATGCGTAGTAGAAAGTGTGCAGATATTAGACATGCGCATTAGAGAGATTTCGTTTCGGTTTTTTTGAAGCGAAGCTACTGAACGCATGCCCAGTAGGAACCGTTCACTGCGAAGCATGCGCAGTATAAAGTGTGAAGCTACTGGGCATGCGCAGTGGGGATCCTGCCCAGCTCATTGCCCTCCTTATCTGCAGACCTGGGAGTGGGAAGGTCAGTGGTTTAATATTCCCCTTCATTTCAGCAACACACCCATTAAGATCTAGGAAGGAGTGTTTCTTCCCCAGATATCTCCCTTTCTCGTCTTTTCACACTCCTGCTCTCCCCGGGCCCTCCTTTTCTGGCCTCGCCCTTTGCCTGTCTCTGGGCCTTCATCTTCTCAGAGGTCTTCCTCACGGTCACTTACACTCCTCAGCACCCTGCCTGTTCTTTTTATTCTATTTTATCTTGCAGAAAAGAATCATTGCAAAGCTGTCCATGACACTGCACAAAAACTATCTCTATAGGGGCAGATACTACTAAAAGGGCACCACAAGCCCAGCAAGCTAGGTCAGCATCCTCTCCATTCTGGTGGTCTTCAGAGTGCACTCACACTCTCTTTCTTGTCTTTACCACAACCCTGTGGTATCTGGGCTGTGGTGGTTCCCAAAAATTCCTCTGGAGCAGTGTAGGAGGCAGATGGCGCACGAGCACCCTCTCGGGCCGCAACCACTGCACTCCGCGTATGGAGAAGAGAAAGAGAAAAAGAAAATGGCCACCGGCCGTGCGCGTGGGTCCGTGTGCACCCGATAGATGCACACGCAGCAGCGTTCCTTCACTCCGATGCCGTCGGAGCGGAGGATGGCTCCGTGTCCGCCCTCGTCGCCAGTGTTACGGGCCTTGGGGCGTACCAGGGCCTCACTCGCACACATGCACATGCATGCAGGCAGGCACACAGAGAGTGGACGCCGGAGACGTGTGTCTGCTCCGGTCGCCGGCGCGAACTGCCGGTGCACCGCCTTTATTATTCACTACACATGCGCGAACCTCGATGCGGCTCGCGCATGCGAATACACTTGAAATTGCTACGCAACATGGGCCATCCTTTTCTGGCCTCGCCTCTCGCCCTCTGCCTGTCTCTGGACCTTCATCTTCTCAGAGGTCTTCCTCACGGTCACTTACACTCCTCAGTCCCCTGCCTGTTCTTTTTATTCTATTTTACCCTGCAGAAAAGAATCATTGCAAAGCTGTCCATGACACTGTACAAAAACTATTTCTATAGGGGCAGATACTACTAAAAGGGCACCACAAGCCCAGCAAGCTAGGTCAGCATGAGCCAACAAGATAGGTCAACAGGAGCCCAGCAAGCTAGGTCAGCATGAGCCGAGCAAGCAAGGTCAGCATGAGCCCAGTAAGCTAGATCAGCATGAGCCCAGTAAGCTAGGTCAGCGTAAGCCCAGCAAGCTATGTCAACGTAAGCCCAGCAAGCTAGGTCAGCATGAGCCCAGCAAGAAAGGTCAGCATGAGCCCAGCAAGAAAGGTCAGCATGAGCCCAGCAAACTAGGTCAGCACGAGCCCAGCAAGCTAGGTCAGCACGGGCCCAGCAAGCTGGGTCAGCATGAGCCCAGCAAGCTGGGCCAGCATGAGCCCAGCCAGCTACGTCAACATGAGCCCAGCCAGCTAGGTCAGCACGAGCCCAGCCAGCTAGGTCAGCACGAGCCCAGCAAGCTAGGTCAGCACGAGCTCAGCACGAGCCCAGCAAGCTAGGTCAGCACGAGCCCAGCCAGCTAGGTCAGCAAGAGCCCAGCCAGCTAGGTCAGCACAAGCCCAGCTAGCTAGGTCAGCACGAGCCCAGCACGCTAGGTCAGCATGAGACCAGCAAGCTAGGTCAGCTTACACATGTGGGCCTGTCTGTGAAAGGGCCATTTATATCCCAAACCTAGGAGGCCTATCAAATGTACTAAATTCTTTAAGTGAGGTGAGAAATTGTGGGGGGCCTCATATGGGATGTGGCCCTTATATGGGGGGGTGGCTTGCCTGGTGGGTTTGGTCTAAGATCTGATGAGCGTGGCCTAAAGAAGAAAGTGTAAAAATGCACATGGTGGTCTGGCCTGCATAATTAACTGCATGTCTGCAAGTGTGTGATCCTGGGCAAATCATTTAAATTCATTGGGCCTCATTACGAGAATGGAGGTAGCCATGCCGCTTTTAGCGGCATGGTTACCCCCATACCGGCTACCGGGTCCGGGTTCCAGGAATAGGGAATTACTGGCTCATTCTGACCTTGGAGGGCTCGGTAATTCCCTCTACCGGGACCCGGACCCAGTACATCCCCATTCCCATTTGAGCCCCCATAGGGCTAAATGGGAATGGAGAGGATGCTAACAGCGGGCCCATTAATGATCGGCCCGTTGTTAGCATCCTGGTCTGCTAGCGGTCCCGCTAAGGACGCCTGGTCTGGCCAGGCGTCCAGAGCGGGACCCGCTGCAGACCTCGTAATGAGGCGGCCCGGAATGAAAGGTGCCGGTCCCTTACCGTCACCGTTCAATCCGTGGCCGCCTTCCTCGTATTGAGGCCCATTGTGTCTTATCTGCAGCTTTGTAAGTGATTCTGAGTGCCTTCATAGCTTATGTTAATATATCATGCCATTATTAAAAAAACAACTAAAGACTTTGGAGTTGTTCCATATATAATAATAGAGCAATTTAGGTATTTTGTACCACACATTTATTTGCCAATTGGCTTACCTATAGCAAATTATTCTAAAGTCGCTTCCATGGTGCCTCCAAGTTTCAAAGACAGATGATGCTCGTTGAAATGTCCTTTTCTGTGAAGTCTCCTCTGTTGGTGCAATCCATGTGCAAAATAGGAGGTTTGCATGCATTTTGCCACAGAGCGCCTGGACAGACCTCCTGCATCTGTAATGTGCCTGCAGTTTTATTCTTTTGGCTATGTTGCCAAAATAATGTAGCTTGGTGTGGGCGGTTTTGGGGTGTGAATGAGCTTCTATGGCATTGCTCCTTCACACCAGACGTAACTGAGACATACAAACACTCCAACATCTGTCAGTGCTGCGTCCATTCCACCCACTCCTACAAGCATGTACATAGTTACATCTGTATTTCTCCCTGTCTACAAAATCTCCAAAAGCAGGTTATGCCATAAACGCATATGAAATATCTGGGAATTCTACTGCGCATGCACACAAACATCCAGTGCATTACTTCTTTCCAAGGAAACTTGGGCTGAGTGATTTAAATGTACCCTTTAGAAGCAAGACATGGACAAAGGAATGTCCATCCAACCGAATCTCTAGGTGTCAAAACAGATTTCTTCCTAAATGCTCTCTAGCGACACACACCGTTTAGTTTAGTTTAGTTTCTTTAGTTGTACCACGCACTGAACCCTCAGGTAACCGGGCACCAAAAAAACTTGTCACAAATAGTTTACAACAACAACAAAAACAACAAGTACAACAATAAGTGCAGGTCGACCATGACATAAGGGTCGAGATTTACGAAAATCAGTACTGCAACAATCTGCTCGCTTCCTGCTTGTACAAAAGCATCCAAACACATCACAGCCCGCCTCAACACGATACGCAGTGAGTCAGTAGCCATGTGCGGTTGATCACATCATGTTCTGCCTATATACACATATGACCATATCGTGTCACCTCACCAACTTATGAGCCCACGTCTACCTGTTTACTGCGGCGGGCACCCCTCACAACAACTCTACACAACTGTGTTGCCTCCCCCACACAATGCAAGCTGTGATGTGATGGACAATCTGATGTTATTCCCACCATAATCTTTACCCACTTATCTTTCAACTTTTTGTCTGTGCCAAGGTAAATGGGCTGATATTCGCAATACAAATCTGAAAAATCTGAGCGTGTTAAAGCACCTGTGGTAGAGTTCTGAACAGGCACATAGTTTCATCTCTGCTCGGAATACCCGAATATATGTATCTTATGAGATAGAGAAAATATCAATACAGAATTGTGTATATACTGAGTATTAAAATGTAGCCCCTTAAATAGTTGGTGAGTAGGTGGGTATCATCGGACCCCACGCCCTTGTCAGCACAGCAGGCTACCCAGCCACATTTGCATATGCCCCCCCTCCCTTGGTGCAGCAGCCGTCACTAGCCAGCTCGAGCCCCACTGATGGCAGACCCTGTATTATGCACAGGAGCCCGCTATTAGGGGGTAACGTGGATAAGATGCGCTGGCCGCCCTCCCTCCCGCCATCCACCCACCCTCCTAGTCCTCCCCAGGTACAAAGTACCAAGCCATTACCAGTGACTGCGTGAGGAACACTTGTCTCTAAAGGGGGGGGGGGCATTATTTGCCTTTATTTGTTAAGGAATGCAGCAACCCACCCACCCATGCCTGTTTCCAGATAAACATGTACATGTGTGTTTCTTCCAGGCAGCTGTGACTGACAGAAGTGCTGTCCAGCGCTGTGGCTGGGTGGCACTACTGTCAGTCACTGCTGCCTGACTCAATCATTGCGGCGGTCTGATCACTGATAATATCCTGCCGCGGCCTGGTGGGACCGGGGAGGCCCCGGCAGGGTCCCGGCTCAGCCCCACTTTTTGGAGACTGCCTGGCCTCGGCCCGGGCTGAAGGCAGCCCACTTAAAGCACTGAATGTACTACCCACTTAAACCATTTTAGGAAATGATGGCTCGAGATGCCTGTGTCTGGAGAAGGCTCCCCTCAGTTGAGGAGTGTGGTGGTAATGCAGGGCAGCGTGTGGAGGACACGCAGGAAGTAACCTTGCTTCTTCTGGCATTGACCCTCACATCCTTGCCTGTTCCCAAATCCATAGCGGCCACGCCTGCAAGAAAAGGTAGCAAAGCCCATACCACGCATTATCCATAATTCTTTTGTCCATGCAGTTCCTGACAAACACCGTTCTGGCCAGAATTCCTTTTTTTCTGTTGCAGGACTACCAGTCCCAGAAGCCTATACAACAACTAAAGTCATTCCCCCTGCATACTGAATCCACCGGCTTAACAAGTAATTAAGAAATGAAATCACCAGCCAAATGGAACGTCCAAACAGCAGTGAACTCACGCTATAGTTTCTTGCTCCGACAGGGCATTTTTAATGGCGGTGAACGCTCAATGTTCCTTCCCCGTCCATGTCCACGCCACATCATTTCTGGTGAGCGCCCTCAGTGGTTCCGATAGGGAGGCTAGATCTTGGATGAAGCGGCCACAGTAATTAACCATCCCTAGGAAGCTTCTTACTTCAGCTGGGGACGCTGGTGGGGGGCATCTCTGATGTCTTTCACCTTCTCCGGATCCGGGGAAATCCCACCAGCGTGAAATATGAATCTGAAAAATTCAAGCCTGTCCCTCAGAAATTCGCATTTCTCCTTATGTAGTGTCAAACCTACACTGCATACTCTCTCCAGGGTATGCTCGAGGCGCTTCAGATGTTCCGCTTCTGATTTTGCAAACACTAGGATGTCATCTGACATGTTGATGACCCCTTTTAGTCCTGATAATGCCCCCTGATGGCATTTTGAAAGACCTCTGCTGCGGACGAGATCCCGAAGATAAGTCTTTTGTATTGATACAACCCCTCATGGGTCGCAAAGGTCGTAATATACCTGAACTCGGGGTGGAGTTCCAACTGGTGGTAGCCTGACCTCAGGTCCAGCTTCGAGAAGACCCTAGCTCCCTGGAGCTCTCCCACGATGTCATCTAGGGTTGGTGTGAGATGGCGTTCTCGTTTGATCGCTACATTGGGCAGCCTCATATCTACGCAGATGCGTAATGCCCCCGGTTGTTTCGGCTTCGGGGCCACCACAATTGGGGAGACCCAGGGAGTGGGTCCATCTACCCTCTCGATAATGTCCTTATCCACCAGTGACTGTAGTTCTTTCACCACTTGTTCCCTGAGATGAAAAGGGATACGCCGATGTTTAAGCGCAGTCGGCCTCACGGACTCGTCTATGTGCAACCGTATAGGCTCTGCCTTGAGCTTTCCGATGCCAGTGAATATCTTCTCAAAACGCTGTAGTAGGCGGTCCAGATCTGTGAAGTACACAGCAAGGGTGAAGTGTACAATGTTAAGCGCTTCCGACGCGGCACAGCTTAGGAGGGAGTGGGGGCTCACGCTGGTGACGAAAAATCTCGCCTTTATTCTGTTTTGACCATGAGAGACCGGGGCCACAAACACTCCCTGGATGGGAAGAGGTGTGTCCTCTCCGAATGCGTAGATCCGTGCTGTGGAAGTCGTCAGCCTTGGTGGGCCAGGAAGAGCATTGTAATGTTTTGTTGCAAGTACGCAGACGGACGCCCCAGTATCTATGAGGACCGGAGTTGGCATCTCGCTGATGTTAACGGTGCATTTGGGTTGTCGACGGTCCCCAGGGCCTTGCGCAATGCTTGAAATGAAAAATATTTCATCATCTTCCTCCTCCTCTTCCACGATATTGAGATCTTGCATGCCTTGTTCGACAGAGGACACGCCCCTTACTCCCCCAGCGACACCTCTGGCGACTCTCTCTGGTCCTCTCAAGACTGTAACTGGCGTCGTTGCCCTGCACACTCTCGCGTAGTGTCCCGTTGTGCCGCATCGACCACAGGTCCTTGCCTTTGCTGGGCACTCTCCCGCATGCGGCAGATCGTATCCACAGTATGAACACGATGAGACATTCCCTTGCGTCGTGGGCCCTTCACTTCTCTTTGGTGTCCATCTTGCCTTCCCCATGGCCGAGCATCCGATGGCGTATGCCTCTTCCTCTTTCCTGGAGCATGTAGCAGCGTCCATTTTCGCCCCTCTTGCCTCCGCCAGTTCGTACACTGTCCCCATGTCCAGAATTTGCTGCAGAGTCAGTCCGGGCTCCCTGAGCACTTGTCGCCTCAGTTTACCGGAGCAGCAACCTTGCAGCAGTTGGTTACGAACCATATCTTCCTCGTTGACCCATCTGCAGGAGCTCGCTAGTTGTCTCAGACGAGCGCAAAACTGGTCCAGTAATTCCTCTTCTAATTGTTTCTCCGCACCCATGACAAACCTGTCGAAGTCAACGTTCGCCATAGGAAGGAAGTGGTCACGGAAAGCTTGCTTGACCGCATCATAATTCGCTGCTGGAATATTGAGAGTGTCATAGATGCGTTGAACCTCGGTCCCTGCAGAATAGACCATGATGGCAATCTTCGCCTCATCTTCCGTTTCCCCCGATGCTCTAAAAAACATTTCCAGCTTCTTAACCCATGTGATCCACTTCGGCCCTAACTTGGATGGGGGGCCCGTGGTGTCAAATTCAGGCATAGGCGCTAGGGTACTGTGCATTCTGCGAGGAATTGGAGCGACAGCATTTTCTTCCTCCTCTCCTTCTTCCCCCATGGTGTACTCACAGTGGTCCTTCTCTGGTAAGAGCCGAGGTAACTGGTGGTCTTCAGAGTGCACACACACTCTCTTTCTTGTCTTTACCACAACCCTGTGGTATCTGGGCTGTGGTGGTTCCAAAAATTCCTCTGGAGCAGTGTAGGAGGCAGATGGCGCACGAGCACCCTCTCGGGCCGCAACCACTGCACTCCGCGTATAGAGAAGAGAAAAAGAAAATGGCCGCCGGCCGTGCGCGTGGGTCCGTGTGCACCCGATCGATGCACACGCAGCAGCGTTCCTTCACTCCGATGCCGTCGGAGCGGAGGATGGCTCAGTGTCCGCCCTTGTCGCCAGTGTTACGGGCCTTGGGGCGTACCAGGGCCTCACTCGCACACATGCACACGCATGCAGGCAGGCACACAGAGAGTGGACGCCGGAGACGTGTGTCTGCTCCGGTCGCCGGCACGAACTGCCGGCGCACTGCCTTTATTATTCACTACACATGCGCGAACCTCGATGCGGCTCGCGCATGCGAATACACTTGAAATTGCTACGCAACATGGGCCATCCTTTTCTGGCCTCGCCTCTCGCCCTCTGCCTGTCTCTGGACCTTCATCTTCTCAGAGGTCTTCCTCACGGTCACTTACACTCCTCAGTCCCCTGCCTGTTCTTTTTATTCTATTTTACCCTGCAGAAAAGAATCATTGCAAAGCTGTCCATGACACTGCACAAAAACTATTTCTTTAGGGGCAGATACTACTAAAAGGGCACCACAAGCCCAGCAAGCTAGGTCAGCATGAGCCAAAAAGCTAGGTCAACAGGAGCCCAGCAAGCTAGGTCAGCATGAGCCCAGTAAGCTAGATCAGCATGAGCCCAGTAAGCTAGGTCAGCGTAAGCCCAGCAAGCTAGGTCAACGTAAGCCCAGCAAGCTAGGTCAGCATGAGCCCAGCAAGAAAGGTCAGCATGAGCCCAGCAAGCTAAGTCAGCACGAGCACAGCAAGCTAGGTCAGCACGAGCCCAGCAAGCTAGGTCAGCACAGGCCCAGCAAGCTGGGTCAGCATGAGCCCAGCAAGCTGGGCCAGCATGAGCCCAGCCAGCTAGGTCAGCACGAGCCCAGCCAGCTAGGTCAGCACGAGCCCAGCCAGCTAGATCAGCACGAGCCCAGCAAGCTAGGTCAGCACGAGCTCAGCACGAGCCCAGCAAGCTAGGTCAGCACGAGCCCAGCAAGCTAGGTCAGCACGAACCCAGCAAGCTATGTCTGCACGAGCCCAGCAGGCTAGGCCAGCACAAGCCCAGCAAGCTAGGTCAGCAGGAGCCCAGCAAGCTAGGCCAGCATGAGCCCAGCAAGCTAGTCCAGCATGAGCTCAGCCAGCTAGGTCAGCACGATCCCAGCTAGCTAGGTCAGCACGAGCCTAGCAAGCTAGGTCAGCATGAGACCAGCAAGCTAGGTCATCTTACACATGTGGGCCTGTCTGTGAAAGGGCCCTTTATATCCCACACCTAGGAGGCCTATCAAATGTACTAAATGCTTTAAGTGAGGTGAGAAATTGTGGGGGGGCCTCATATGGGATGTGGCCCTTATATGGGGGTGTGGCTTGCGTGGTGGGTTTGGTCTAAGATCTGATGAGCGTGGCCTAAAGAAGAAAGTGTAAAAATGCACATGGTGGTCTGGCCTGCATAATTAACTGCATGTCTGCAAGTGTGTGATCCTGGGCAAATCATTTAAATTCATTGGGCCTCATTACGAGAATGGAGGTAGCCATGCCGCTTTTAGCGGCATGGTTACCCACATACCGGCTACCGGGTCTGGGTTCCAGGAATAGGGAATTACTGGGCCATTCTGACCTTGGAGGGCTCGGTAATTCCCTTTACCCGGACCCGGTACATCCCTATTCCCATTTGAGCCCCCATAGGGCTAAATGGGAATGGAGAGGATGCTAACAGCGGGCCCATTAATGATCGGCCCGTTGTTAGCATCCTGGTCTGCTAGCGGTCCCGCTAAGGACGCCTGGTCTGGCCAGGCGTCCAGAGCGGGACCCGCTGCAGACCTCGTAATGAGGCGGCCCGGAATGAAAGGTGCCGGTCCCTTACCGTCACCGTTCAATCCGTGGCCGCCTTCCTCGTATTGAGGCCCATTGTGTCTTATCTGCAGCTTTGTAAGTGATTCTGAGTGCCTTCATAGCTTATGTTAATATATCATGCCATTATTAAAAAAACAACTAAAGACTTTAGAGTTGTTCCATTTATAATAATAGAGCAATTTAGGTATTTTGCACCACACATTTATTTGCCAATTGACTTACTTATAGCAAATTATTCTAAAGTCACTTCCATGGTGCCTCCAAGTTTCAAAGACTGATGATGCTCGTTGAAATGTCCTTTTCTGTGAAGTCTCCTCTGTTGGTGCAATCCATGTGCAAAATAGGAGGTTTGCATGCATTTTGCCACAGAGCGCCTGGACAGACCTCCTGCATCTGTAATGTGCCTGCAGTTTTATTCTTTTGGCTATGTTGCCAAAAAATGTAGCTTGGTGTGGGCGGTTTTGGGGCATGAATGAGCTTCTATGGCATTGCTCCTTCACACCAGACGTAACTGAGACATACAAACACTTCAACATCTGTCAGTGCTGCGTCCATTCCACCCACTCCTACAAGCATGTACATAGTTACATCTGTATTTCTCCCTGTCTACAAAATCTCCAAAAGCAGGTTATGCCATAAACGCAAAAGAAATATCTGGCCATTCTACTGCGCATGCACACAAACATCCAGTGCATGCACACAGACATCCAGTGCATTACTTCTTTCCAAGGAAACTTAGGCCGAACGATTTAAATGTACCCTTTAGAAGCAAGACATGGACAAAGGAATGTCCATCCAACCGAATCTCTAGGTGTCAAAACAGATTTCTTCCTAAATGCTCTCCGGCGACACACACCGTTTAGTTTAGTTTAGTTTCTTTATTTGTACTGCGCACCGAACCCTCAGGTAACTAGGTGCCAAAAAAACTTGAGCAAATGTTAGAAATAGTTTACAACAGCAACAAGGACAACAATAAGTGCAGGTCGACCATGGCTACATAAGGGTCGAGATTTACGAAAATCAGTACTGCAACAATCTGCTCGCTTCCTGCTTGTACACAAGCATCCAAACACATCACAGCCCGCCTCAACACGATACGCAGTGAGTCAGTAGCCATGTGCGGTTGATCACATCATGTTCTGCCTATATACACATATGACCATATCGTGTCACCTCACCAACTTATGAGCCCACGTCTACCTGTTTACTGCGGCGGGCACCCCTCACAACAACTCTACACAACTGTGTTGCCTCCCCCACACAATGCAAGCTGTGATGTGATGGACAATCTGATGTTATTCCCACCATAATCTTTACCCACTTATCTTTCAACTTTTTGTCTGTGCCAAGGTAAATGGGCTGATATTCGCAATACAAATCTGAAAAATCTGAGCGTGTTAAAGCACCTGTGGTAGAGTTCTGAACAGGCACATAGTTTCATCTCTGCTCGGAATACCCGAATATATGTATCTTATGAGATAGAGAAAATATCAATACAGAATTGTGTATATACTGAGTATTAAAATGTAGCCCCTTAAATAGTTGGTGAGTAGGTGGGTATCATCGGACCCCACGCCCTTGTCAGCACAGCAGGCTACCCAGCCACATTTGCATATGCCCCCCCTCCCTTGGTGCAGCAGCCGTCACTAGCCAGCTCGAGCCCCACTGATGGCAGACCCTGTATTATGCACAGGAGCCCGCTATTAGGGGGTAACGTGGATAAGATGCGCTGGCCGCCCTCCCTCCCGCCATCCACCCACCCTCCTAGTCCTCCCCAGGTACAAAGTACCAAGCCATTACCAGTGACTGCGTGAGGAACACTTGTCTCTAAAGGGGGGGGGCATTATTTGCCTTTATTTGTTAAGGAATGCAGCAACCCACCCACCCATGCCTGTTTCCAGATAAACATGTACATGTGTGTTTCTTCCAGGCAGCTGTGACTGACAGAAGTGCTGTCCAGCGCTGTGGCTTCCTGACTCAATCACTGATAATATCCTGCCGCGGCCTGGTGGAACTGGGGAGGCCCCGGCAGGGTCCTGGCTCAGCCCCACTTTTTGGAGACTGCCTGGCCTCGGCCCGGGCTGAAGGTGGCCCACTTAAAGCACTGTATGTACTACCCACTTAAACCATTTTAGGAAATGATGGCTCGAGATGCCTGCGTCTGGAGAAGGCTCCCCTCAGTTGAGGAGTGTGGTGGTAATGCAGGGCAGCGTGTGGAGGACACGCAGGAAGTAACCTTGCTTCTTCTGGCATTGACCATCACATCCTTGCCTGTTCCCATATCCATAGCGGCCACGCCTGCAAGAAAAGGTAGCATAGCCCATACCACGCATTATCCATAATTCTTTTGTCCATGCAGTTCCTGACAAACACCGTTCTGGCCAGAATTCCTTTTTTTCTGTTGCAGGACTACCAGTCCCAGAAGCCTATACAACAACTAAAGTCATTCCCCCTGCATACTGAATCCACTGGCTTAACAAGTAATTAAGAAATGAAATCACCAGCCATGAACGTCCAAACAGCAGTGAACTCACTGAATATCAGAGGTGGCAGCTTGGTCGCACACCAGAGAGACTCATTCAACTGTTATGCATAGAAAGGGGGCAGGCCTGGATTGGGGTTTTGAAGCCTCCAGGTGCTGTGGTCTAATGCCGGGGGAACGCGTAAACCCGGATTGGCTCCGGAAACCAGACGAACAAAGCAACCAATGGAATGGGGAGGAAAAGGGAAAGGACGGCAAAGACAGTGCAGGGGAAATAAAAACTGTACAAGAGCTAAAAAGAGTGAAGGGTGGAGTGGAAGCAGACTGAGAGACCCGGTGGAAGTAAGATGGAGCGGAGCGTTGCACAGATTGTTTTGGAGATTTTTGTAGGTGTGGTGATGGTAGTGAGAGATTGATCAGGTGAATGTGGTGATGAATTAGTAAGTGTATTGTAGACTGAGAGGGTCCAGATATAGAGTAGTAGATCATTTGAGTGAAAATAAATGGTGTGACTGAGAGTGAAATGAGTGTGAGAGCAGAGTGGAGAGGGGAGAGTAGAAAGACAGGGAAGAGCAGACTTGAGAGGGGCGAGGAGAGTAGTTTATAGTAGAGTATTGAGAGGCAAGAGGTGAGTATAGAAGAGTGAAGAGAGAGTGAAAAGTGGCTGGACAGATGAGAGAGAGTGGGAATACAACGGGAGGGAGTGAGACAGAGGGAGAGTAGAATCGAGGTAGCAGGGAGTTCAGGGAGAGGAGACAAAAGGAGTAACTAAGGGAGTGCATGAACCAGAGTTTCTGACATTGGCACATTAGAAACATTCCCTCCTCATTTTCCCATTGAGATACCATGGGGAATCTTAAGTGATTGCACCCCTATACAATCCCCACATATAGATGAGGCCTTTTGCCTCACGGATAGCTAGCTTTTGATGGTAGGTGTAACTGATCACTATTTGGAAAGCCAGGGGTTTAGGGGTGCCTGGGTTAGGATGGTGGGAACCATTTCATCCTCATAAAACGGCTCCACGATACCCTTGGTATCTCGGGAGCAGGCACTGGACTGGCTGACCTCCTTCCTCACTGACCGTCCCTACCAGGTCCTCCTGGGCTCTTTTTCCTCTCCTAGACCTATCTCCACCTGTGGTGTTCCCCACTGATCTATAATCTATAAAGCTCCGTTTGCTCACCTTATTTCCACTTTCTCCCCTCACTTCCAGTGTTATGCAGATGACACCTAACTCTTCTTCAAACTTCCCTCGGATGCTCCCCCTTTTTCCTCGACCATTCCCGACTGCCTATCTGCTATCGCTATCCAGTCCTGGTGTGCCTCCAGTGAACTCTATCCTAAATGCCAGCAAGCCTTATATCCTTCCTAATGGGACTCCCACTCCCTCCTCCATTCACCCTGGCCGCCCTCAATGGGCTCTCCCCTTCTCCTGCATCTGTAGCCAGAAACCTTGGAGTCATCTACGACTCATCTCTCCTTCCTCCCTCACATCTCGGACCTTGCCAAGACGTCCAATGTTCAACTCCACCTCCTCATAGTTATCCTTCCTTTCCTCACTTTTCCCCAGAAGCTCAATGTCTCTAGAGCTCTGGTAGTCTCTAGGCTTGACTACTGCAACAGCCTCTTTCTTAATCTACCCTCTTCCTCTATTCGCCCCCTCCAGCTTGTCCAGAATAGGGCTGCAAGACTTATCCTTAACCTCAAGCCCAGGGACTGTATCTCTTTAGCCCTAAAATCCTTCCACTGGGTCCCGGTTGCTGCAAGGATCAAATTTAAATCCCTGCATCATCCATAAGGCTGTCTGGGGCCAAGGACCAATCTATCTACAACTTACCCTCACCAAATACTTTCCTTCCAGATCCTTACGCTCCTCCGGCTCCAACTCTCTGCGTGTCACGTGCTTTTCTAAGCAGCAAGCTGGTGGCAGATCTCTCTCCTCGGCTGGCTCCCTCCTCTAGAACAGCCTCCCCCCTCCTCTGTCTTGAGCCGGATCCCTCAAATTCCGGAAGCTCCTCAACGCTTTCCTCTTCACATCCTCCTTCCCCCCTCTCACTCTTGTGCTAATACCCCACAGTAGCTGAGATTTGTGGCCTGGGACTTTATGTGCCCTTCTGGGACCTCCCTTCCCCCAATCGGCTTCAGCCTTCCACACCATCCCAACACTTGCCTTCCGGCACCCACTTGCTTGTGTTTTCACAGGCCTGCACTTATTAATGGCAGGCGATCACTCTGTACTAAGCAATCTCTGCCAGGCACTTACTGTTGCACAGAACAAACTCCTTGGCACTTCTCTCCGTGGAACACTTACCCCCACCCCCTATCCCTGTCACTCTCTCTCTCTTTCTCTCCCTGCACTTGCATGTTCTGAATGCTCACAAGGCCTGGTAGGACTGACCCTTACCCCGATCATCTGTTTATTCTTTTGCCTTTGTTCCCATGTTCCCTCTCCTTTTCCCTGTGGGCGCTTTGAAACACAATTTCTTGATATATAAGCACCTTAGAAATGCACAATAAATAAACCCACTGCAGGTTAAGTGAGGGGAGCCCAGTCCTGACCAGAATAAAAACACAATTTGTACACATTTTTAAAAAAGCACAATTCGAAATCTGGGATTTTTGGAAAATACCTGTGACACGTGGTGTCATCATCAGATTGTTTAGAATCCGATACAGGGGTCATCCACAGCCCAGGAAGATCTCAATTACCCTAACAAGTAAGTGAGATACATAGCATCCTGTTTAGAATGTAAATAATGATTACAAACATCATACCTTGTGTGATGGTGAGTAGTAAACCAATCAAAGTGGTCATGCATAAAATGGTGCTCGTACAGTCACCAAAACCTCAAAAGTAACTTTTCCGAAAAAAATGAGTAAACAAACATTGGATTCTAAACAATGAAAAAATGCCCCAGGATACAAAACAATGTCGCTAGGCAACCCTAGTTTGTGGAACTCACCTCCCAATTCTGGAAACAGTGCTAGACTGTCAGGAGATTGTAAACGGAATGACAAACCTCCCTTTTCCGCATATTTAATAGTTAAATCGATTGCACGGTAAACCATGCGTGTTTGTAACATGTGCGCAACAGCAAGGAAAAACACAAAAATAATCAGTCAGCAATTGAGAGGTGCACATAAATGAGAAAAATTATAAGTTCATAAAATAATTAGAGAAATATACATTTGAACAATTTAACAAAGTAAAATATAAAAATAAGGATAAAAATACAGAATAAATGTTGAAAAGGAAAAAAGTCAGATGATGAAGACTGAAAACAAAACACAAAGTATATGGAAGAATGGAACATGTAACTACAGACACAGTTGCTTGAAGCAAATTTAACCCAATAATCTCCATTAAATTGGGAATTAATCCGTGTAATAGCTGAAAGCAAGACACAATATTGTTTGATAAAATATCACCACTTGAGGAATATCAAGAACGGCTCCATCACAAAATACAGTTGTCACATGCAGTACTTGAATGGCATTGTAGTCTGCAGAGCGTGTCTTTGATACAGGGGGCCATGCTCTATACTCTTACTCATGTCTCTAGCAGTACCCTGAATGCATTGCACTGTGCAGAGCTAGCCTATGATACAGGGAGCCATGCCTTATACTCATACTCATGTTGCTAGCATTACCCTGAATGCATTGCACTGTGCAGAGCTAGCCTATGATACAGGGAGCCATGCCTTATACTCATACTCATGTTGCTAGCATTACCCTGAATGCATTGCACTGTGCAGAGCTAGCCTATGATACAGGGAGCCATGCCTTATACTCATACTCATGTTGCTAGCATTACCCTGAATGCATTGCACTGTGCAGAGCTAGCCTATGATACAGGGAGCCATGCCTTATACTCATACTCATGTTGCTAGCATTACCCTGAATGCATTGCACTGTGCAGAGCTAGCCTATGATACAGGGAGCCATGCCTTATACTCATACTCATGTTGCTAGCATTACCCTGAATGCATTGCACTGTGCAGAGCTAGCCTATGATACAGGGAGCCATGCCTTATACTCATACTCATGTTGCTAGCATTACCCTGAATGCATTGCACTGTGCAGAGCTAGCCTATGATACAGGGAGCCATGCCTTATACTCATACTCATGTTGCTAGCATTACCCTGAATGCATTGCACTGTGCAGAGCTAGCCTATGATACAGGGAGCCATGCCTTATACTCATACTCATGTTGCTAGCATTACCCTGAATGCATTGCACTGTGCAGAGCTAGCCTATGATACAGGGAGCCATGCCTTATACTCATACTCATGTTGCTAGCATTACCCTGAATGCATTGCACTGTGCAGAGCTAGCCTATGATACAGGGAGCCATGCCTTATACTCATACTCATGTTGCTAGCATTACCCTGAATGCATTGCACTGTGCAGAGCTAGCCTATGATACAGGGAGCCATGCCTTATACTCATACTCATGTTGCTAGCATTACCCTGAATGCATTGCACTGTGCAGAGCTAGCCTATGATACAGGGAGCCATGCCTTATACTCATACTCATGTTGCTAGCATTACCCTGAATGCATTGCACTGTGCAGAGCTAGCCTATGATACAGGGAGCCATGCCTTATACTCATACTCATGTTGCTAGCATTACCCTGAATGCATTGCACTGTGCAGAGCTAGCCTATGATACAGGGAGCCATGCCTTATACTCATACTCATGTTGCTAGCATTACCCTGAATGCATTGCACTGTGCAGAGCTAGCCTATGATACAGGGAGCCATGCCTTATACTCATACTCATGTTGCTAGCATTACCCTGAATGCATTGCACTGTGCAGAGCTAGCCTATGATACAGGGAGCCATGCCTTATACTCATACTCATGTTGCTAGCATTACCCTGAATGCATTGCACTGTGCAGAGCTAGCCTATGATACAGGGAGCCATGCCTTATACTCATACTCATGTTGCTAGCATTACCCTGAATGCATTGCACTGTGCAGAGCTAGCCTATGATACAGGGAGCCATGCCTTATACTCATACTCATGTTGCTAGCATTACCCTGAATGCATTGCACTGTGCAGAGCTAGCCTATGATACAGGGAGCCATGCCTTATACTCATACTCATGTTGCTAGCATTACCCTGAATGCATTGCACTGTGCAGAGCTAGCCTATGATACAGGGAGCCATGCCTTATACTCATACTCATGTTGCTAGCATTACCCTGAATGCATTGCACTGTGCAGAGCTAGCCTATGATACAGGGAGCCATGCCTTATACTCATACTCATGTTGCTAGCATTACCCTGAATGCATTGCACTGTGCAGAGCTAGCCTATGATACAGGGAGCCATGCCTTATACTCATACTCATGTTGCTAGCATTACCCTGAATGCATTGCACTGTGCAGAGCTAGCCTATGATACAGGGAGCCATGCCTTATACTCATACTCATGTTGCTAGCATTACCCTGAATGCATTGCACTGTGCAGAGCTAGCCTATGATACAGGGAGCCATGCCTTATACTCATACTCATGTTGCTAGCATTACCCTGAATGCATTGCACTGTGCAGAGCTAGCCTATGATACAGGGAGCCATGCCTTATACTCATACTCATGTTGCTAGCATTACCCTGAATGCATTGCACTGTGCAGAGCTAGCCTATGATACAGGGAGCCATGCCTTATACTCATACTCATGTCGCTAGCAGTACCTTGAATGCATTGAACGCAGCAGAGCTAGGCTTTGATACAGAGAATCATGCCCTATACTCTTACCTGTGTCGCTAGCAGTACCTTGAATGCATTGAACGCAGCAGAGCTAGGCTTTGATACAGAGAACCATGTCTTATACTCGTGTCGCTAGCAGTACCTTGAATGCATTGCACTGAGCAGAGCTAGGCTTTGATACAGGTAATGAATATCCACCAGATTCATAGTTGGGTTGTTGAGCAATTCTAGGAGGACCAATGCATTCTTTGTGGTGGGGAAGTCTGTGATGTTTCCTTCTAGCTCATTAACTGGGAAAGTTGTCAATGAGCTGCACTGAGAAAGGGGGCATTGAGCCTGACTTTTGTGGGCTGTGGTCGAGTGCGTGATAGGCAGTTTGATGGGGGCATGGTCAGACCAGTCGAGTGGGATAGGGTCTTCACAAGTGATAAGGGGGAATGATGTGAAGACTACTTTTAGCCTTTATTGTTTGCGGTCGAGAGCACAATTTGATTAAGGTCCATAGATTTGGTAAGGGTAAAAATGTGCTTCAAGTGTGGTTGTCGCTGTGAGAATCAGGGATGTTAAAATCTCAGAGAAAGACATTATTAGTGTATGCTACTTAGGGCGGCTGAGAGGAAGTTGGAGATGTGAGCAGAGAAAGCATCACTTCTGTGAGGTGGTCTGTAGATGAGGTAAAAGGTGACGGATTCCTTGTGTGATAAATGGAACCTGCAGGTGAGTGATTTGAAGAAGCTTCTTCTGGGAGAAGGGATGATGGAGCATGGCCAATCGCTCCTGTGGATGATTGCCATGCCGCCTCCTGCCCTTCCTGGCCGGTGGGCATGTTGGATGCAGTAACCTTGGGAGGAGGATATCAAAAACATGGGTGGAGGATGGGTAAACCATATTTTGGTGATAGAGAGGCTATCAAGGTTGTTGTATGAGATGAGGTCAGCCACCTATGCGGCGTCAGCATGAAGGGGGCGTGTCCATGTGGGTCAAAAGTGTTGGATGGGGGCAATGGCAATAGAGATTAGGCTCTCTACGGTAACTTGCTGCGGCTTCCCAGGGTGCTTGGCCATTCACACCCTAGCAAGGCTGGGGTTAGGCTGAGGAGTCAGGAGACACATGGTGATGTCTTTTGGTGAGCAGTAGCAGGAATGCAGGATAGCGGGCCTGGCCATTGGCCCTATCAGACCTGAACAAGCACAAACAGGGGAGGTCCTAGTCTTTGTCCATTTGTTGTGGTGGATATTGGCAATGAGGATGGCCACAGAGGACTTGCTAAATAGGTGGGGGCAGAGCAACTAAGTGGCAGGTACTGATCACGTGACCAGCTGCCTCATCAATGCATCAAGCACAAATAACTGCAAGCAAAAGAAATGATCATTTCAGTTTGTCGGAAAATATCAGTCTCTGCTATTTGTACTTTCCTTGCTGATGTTCTTGTGTAGCCAGCATGGATTGCGTAGTCCTCCTCCCGTGTCGCGCATCTACACTGGAGCAGATTGGCTCTTTATGCAGTTGGTTTCACAATGCCTTTAGACCTGGCCACGAGCGTCAATGGGACAGGAGGTAACCCAAGGGTCTCAACAGATTCTCCCTCTCTCATGGTCTTGGTTCGACAGCTGCCCACCCAATCTCTCACGTCCTTGGCTTGTTTCTAAAGGACCATTTCTTCTTCCTTCCTTCAGTGCTTGTGTTTCACCTGCATATCCTCTGTCTCACTGCAGCTTGCACCTCCTTTCAACTGTACCTCCTCCTATCTATCACTGGGAGGTCACCCCCTTTCTCTTTATCAATAATCCACACCTATGTAGACTATTGCCTCCTATAGTCCTTCCTCTCTACCATTCCCCTTGATATTGTCCAGTTGTCCTCTTTACTTGTCTTATCAATATTCACTACCTCCTCCTCCCTCTCCAGCACTCTGGGCCTCTGTCTGCAGCCCTCTGATCATTCCCTCCCATAGGCCTCTCTATCCCAAGGCCCCTGGGACTCCCCTTTGGCCTTCCATCTCCTACTTAATCAAGGGCTGATGGGTCTCCTCGTCCCAGTCACCAGTTTACTGTGCCAGCTCCTTCTGCACCCTTCTCCAGCTGCTACCAAATGTTCGCCTTTGCTCAACTCCCCCACGAATGTGGGGCCTCCTGTTTGTATACCCTGGCGGGGCAGTGCTTGGAGCTAGGGTCTGCATAGAATTAACCTGTGGGTATTTGGATGGGAGCTGTTCTGATTGGCTGGTTCTTACTGGGAGTATCACATACACCATTATCAGATTGTGCGGCGCTGTCCGCAGCTACGACACAGACCAAAGGTTTATATAGTGGTTTTCCCATCTTGGAATGGGAGATGAGCAGCAGCTCCACACAGAGCTAATCGTTCATGTGCGGAACCCCCCCCCCCCCCCCTTTATGTGCTGAGGCTCTGCCAAAATCTATGGAGGCCAGCACTTCACTGGCAGTAGCTTCCAGGACACGTGACCTTTGAGTTATAGTGGATGACCTCTATTGACCCTTGACCCTGATAAATAAAGATTATGCACTATTTATCCCTGGTCCACCGAGGGATGTGGAGACACAGGTCTTGCTGTGTGATGGAGGGGAAAGTGGTGAGGTCTGCTTGAGCATTCTGATGCCGTCTCTCTATGCAGTGCTCTATATTGCCAGTGAAGTGTGGCATTAGTAACTGGATATGCTGGCCAGTTATACAACTGCAAATATATATCAGTGCCATCCTGTATGCTTTTAATTCAAGAAGACATAGAAAAGATTTGTAACAGAGATATAGATGTTTGTGGCTGGCGTAATATTTTTGATGTCCATGGATGAGCTATGACAGCGAGCTAAGCACGTGCCAGAGACAGCTGTGAGCTAAGCACGTGCCAGAGACAGCTGTGAGCTAAGCATGTGCCAGAGACAGCTGTGAGCTAAGCATGTGCCAGTGAGGTAAGCATGTGCCAAAGACAGCTGTGAGCTAAGCATGTGCCAGCGACAGCTGTGAGTCGCACAGTCACATTGTTGAATCCCAGATTATTACATTGAGTACGAGAAACCTATAATTATTACAGCTCTGTGATGTGGGAGAAAACTGGAAGGAAGTGCTATATAAAAATACAGGCATCTTTATCACCCAAGGTAACTTTGACTTTTAAACAGCTGTATAAATGAGGTTTGGGCTCTTTGATAAAGTTATTGGCCTCTGGCTCCTCTGCCTGGACGTAGAAGCAGGTATTATTGTTCCACTGTGGCACTGGCTGGCATAATGGAACCTGGCACTACTTGCTTGGCACACTGCATTAGCGGGTGCGCGCACCTGATGTATAACCACTACGTTAGTAACTGGGCACATTCAATCTGACACTGCTTAAAAGTATGCTTTATATTATATATTTATTTTAATTGAATTTACTGTTAAAATGTAACCTTTATGCCTTAACCAAATACAAAATAGAAAACAGAAAATTCCACATGAAATTGACATCAATCCAAGATAAAAGTGAATACAACTTCTTTTACCACCATAGTTTAATTCTAGAATTAGTACCTAGCCAAAAGAACCCCACCTAAAACCAAACAATGCCACAATGCCTTATCATAATATTACCTTGTTATTTGTGGCACCTGGCTGAAAAAACAGTTGAATCACGCTCCCCCACAGCCCTGAACCTTTTAGGTACGTGAAAACACCCGATTTTGTTTTTTGTGGGCGAGAGCCCATTGAAGTGAATGGGTGTGCAGGAGGCTTGGCGGGTGAGTCCGCTGTTTACAAGGCAGGTGACAGCCACCAAAAGCGTGTGAGTAAAGAGCGATGCTCTGCCCTCAGCTGTTTCTAGATCAATTATTTTTGCAATGGGAGGGCCTCAACAGAGCGGTCTCATCCAGCACTATTATTTTTCACGCTACATCGTGATTGATTCTTTTTCAGGGTGGATGATATATTTCTTTGCATTAAAAATGGATAAATACGAGTTTGCATTCTGATTTTGGTTTATCTGTTGAAGGATGGCCTACGTATTTGTATCCAATGTCTGATGCTGTGTGGGTCAAACAAAATGTGATGTCATTAAATGTGCAAAGTGACACACACAGTTACTCTGTACCGCAGGTGTGTAGTGCACAGTAGAGACACTGGGCGGTGCATGTTAAATGTGACTGTATTACTGTATAGAACCGCGTTACCGCACAGTTGGGCAGCTCGTTGGAAGATTCACCTCGTGCTATGAGCTGAAGGTAAATCTGCCAACGTCCTGCCCATTTCAGCAGAATTACCGCTGCGATAGTTCCACCGAAAAGACTCCATTGAGTCCTATGGGCTGAAAAGAAATGGGGACTTACACAGACACTGACACTTGTAATCCAGCGGTAATACCACCAGAGTACGTGCAGGTAACGTAATGATATGATATGGCATTTATAATGCGCCTATACACAAGTATTTCAAGGTGGATTTACCGCCCAGCTACCACTAAACCCATAATGAATGCCACTGCCGCTCCAGCTTGGGGTTTGAGGCTGCAGACACTGTACATGTGCCTAAAAGAAAACCCCACTGAAGAGCATGCACAGGAAGCGGTGTTCACGAATTTAGCATGCGCACAGTAGAGACACTGGGCCTCATTATAAGTTTGCTGGTCTGGGAAATACGGTACTGGTAAGCTTGCTGGTACCGTAGTTCCCGGACCGGCAAACTACGAGTTGTGCTTGCAGGTGCCTTTCTGCCTGGCCTGGCCTGGGTGCACTGACCTGGATGCAAAGGGACATTTCTAAACCACTGGTACATTGAACGCCCTGGGGAAGACTGCATTTAGCCTTCTGGACAACCCAGAGATTTGGGACTGACGTGTCGCAGCCACCAAGGAAAACAGGGAACCACATGCATTTCTGAAATTAAGACACCCGTGGAAATCTAAAGAGGCCTCACTTGCGTCTGTCGTGCTACAATTTATTACCCAGAAAGCCCAGCAGAGTCCAAAGTCCACTGTTCAGGACGGTGCCGGTGCAACCAACCTCCCTATTTCCATTGAGCCCTATGGGGCTCAAATGGGAATGGCGAGCATTCCGTTCTGGCGCACGTGAAAGGGCAATTACTGGGTCCCTCAGGGCCGTAATGACTCGGTAATTGCCAAGTCGCGGGCGCTGGATATTTTCGTAAGTTTGGCGGCAGGCTGCCGGTTTTACCAGCAAGGCTACTGCCAAACTTCTAATGAAGCCCACTGCCTCTCCAGCGCTGTCTTTGAGGCTGCAGCATTGAACACGTGCTTTAAATGAATCCTTCACTGGGGCCCGGCTTCTTCTTCTTCTTGCTGATAGATTTCATCCATCACCAGTGATTTTTGGATACCGAGGCTTGAGCCTCATGACTTCATCTTCTCGGTTTGAGTGTATAGTATTGGGTTTGGATTCTTCTTGGTCTGTGTGGTCTTGTCACAGTAGAGCTGGTTTCACAGGGTCTTCGCTGGGGGCATGCAGCAGTGTTAATATAATGGGCATTAGCAATAGTGACAGTGGGCCTCATTGCGAGTTGGGCGCAAAGGGATTGCCGGCACCGGTAAGGACCCCGGTGCCGGTAAACCCTTTGCGCCCTATTCCGAGGTCCCTTAGCGGGTCCCGCAATGGGCGCCTGGACCAGGCAGCAAATAACAGTACTGCAAATTGCGATACCGTTATTAGCTCCCTCCCCATTCCCATTGAGCCCTATGGAGGCTCAAGTGGTAATGGGGATTGCCTTTTTCAATGGGGATTTACCGGTCCCGTAAAGGTCGACTACACCGGTAAGTCCCCATTGAACCAGGTCGGAGTCGGTACCGGTATGGGAGGTAGTCATGGCGCAAATAGAGCCATGACTACCTCCATACTCGGAATGAGGCCCAGTGCCTCTTAGCACTGTGTTCAAAGCCACAGCACTGAACATCTGCCTAAGATGAATCCTTCACCGGGGAGCATGCTGCGGTATACATTGTTATCTTGGGATTTCAGGCTGCGGGTACTGAACACATGATTAAAAGAAGTCCATCACCGTAGTGCATGCACAGTATGTGGGTTTCAGGTATTGAGCATGCGCACAGTAGAGACATTGGGCCTCATTACACGGTAGGCGGTGAGCCATGGCGCTATTAGCGCCATGGCTCATGCCGGTAAAATACCGGCACCGCCTTGGCGGAAAGGGGATTTACCGCCCCATTCCAAGGTTGCAGGGCCGGTAAATCCCCTTTCCGCCATTGCCCTTCCCCATTCCCATTTCTGCCCCATAGGGCTCTATGGAAATGGGGAAGGCACTAATTACGGCACCGCAATTTTGCAAGAAGCAGGCGTTAAATCCTCCAACCCGCAAAGGGACCTCGTAGTACGGCGGTAAGGGTTAACGGTCACCGTTGCCATTAACGGTGACCGTTAACCCTTACCGCCGTCCGTGTAATGAGGCCCATTGCCTCAACAGCTCTCTCTTTGCAGCTACAGCACTGAACACGTGCTTAAAAGGAATTCTTCTCTGGGGTGCCTGCTGCAATAGTAAGTATTCAAATAGTGGGCATGCACAGTAGAGACACTGCCTCTCCATCTTGGGGTTTCAGACCACAGCAGCTGAGCACATGCCTAAAAGCAATCCTTCCCTGCGGAGCATGCGCAATATAAAGTGTGAGGGTTCTGGGCATGCGCAGTGGGGATACTGTCACTGCCCACCCCACGTCCTGTCATTCCCTTACGGGGTGACTGACACCCGGGATCCTCCTTATCTGCAGAGCTGGGGGTTCCGAAGGTCAGTGGTTTAATATTCCCCTTAATTTCAGCATTACACCCATTACGATCTACATACTCGCCAACATTCTGTGACCAAAAAGATGTAGGATTTTTCAAGGTTCAAAAATCTAATGCTTGTTGTGTACTGCGTACACGAGGTACGCATGCGCGAGCCTCTACGGAGCTCGCACATGCGCATTGTAATAATAAAGGCGGTGCCCGGCAGTTCGCGCCGGAGACCGGAGCCATCACACGTCTCCGGCGTGTGTTCTCTGCATGCATGGGTGCGTGTGGTTGCATGCATGTGTGACGGCCACCGGCCAACCCCGCAGAATACAAAATTGGCGACGAGGCGGGATCGGAGCTGTTCTTCCCGTTTTTCCGACGATGTTGGCGAAACGGAACACAACTCCGCAGTCGCGGACCCGCTCTAACAGCCCACGGCCATTTTGAGTGCTCGTTCACTACGACATACGCAGTGGTTGCGGCCCGCTTTGGGTGCTCGTGCGCCATCTGCCCGTTGCAAGCAGTTGCAGCAATTTTTGGACACTCCACAGCCCAGCTGGTGCAGGGCTGTGACACAAGAAGTGGCAGAAGAGCCAACAGGAAGACTCTGTCACAGTTGGGAGTCGGATCACCCTTTAACCTGCAAAGACAATACTGTGAGTACCTATTGTGATGGGTGAAGAAACGGATGACGAGGGCGCCGTTGCCCCAATACCATGCAGAGTGCGCACCACTCTGGCTCCTATGCCTGAATTTGACACCACGGGGCCTCCATCGAAACTTGGCCCAAAATGGCTCATATGGGTCAAAAGACTGGAAATGATGTTCAGAGCCTTGGGTGAGACAGAAGACGAGGCAAAGATCGCCATCATGATGTACTCCGCAGGCACTGAAGTCCAGAAAATATATGACTCCCTCGACATTCCAATGGCGACGTATGACGCTGTTAAACAAGCACTTCGGGATCACTTCCTACCCTTAGCGAATGTTGACTTCGACAGGTTTGTCATGGGGCGGAAAAACAACGGAGCGAAGAGTCACTGGACCAGTTTTGTGCCTGTTTGAGACACCTAGCGAGCTCCTGCAGGTGGGTCAACGAAGAGGAAATGGTCCGCAACCAATTGCTGCAAGGATGCTGCTCAGGAAAACTTAGGAGGCAAGTCCTGAGGGAACCAGGGCTGACCCTCCGGCAGATCCTGGACATGGGAAGAGCGTATGAGCTGGCGGAGGCCAGAGGATCGGAAATGGACGCAGCCACGCATCCCAAGAATGAGGAGGAGGCACTTGCAGTCGGACGTTTCGCACCTGGGAAGGCCAGATGGACACCGAAGAGGGGAGAAGGACCCACGACATCAGGTACCCCTCAGTCGTGCTCCTATTGTGGATATGACCTCCCACACAGAGGTGAATGTTCAGCCAAATCACGAACATGCGGCAGGTGTGGGATACCTGGGCATTATGCCAGGATGTGTAGGGCCGCCATGCCCGTGGCAGCAAGCAGAGGACCTGAGAGGGCCGGTAGAGGTGGCACTCGCACTGTGAGGGGCATATCGTCCCTTGAACAGGACATGCACGACCTACACCTTGCCGAAGAAGAGGAAGAAGAGGAGGAAGAAATTTTCTTCATTTCCAGCATCGCAAATGGCCCTGGAACTCGACGAAGACCCATATGTACTGTAGACATTGGAGAGATTCCCACTCCAGTCCTCATCGACACGGGAGCTTCAGTCTGCGTACTGGCGGACAGACATTACAACGCACTGGCAGGCCCACCAACCCTGTCGCCCTCCAAGGCTCAGATATACGCTTTTGGTGCGTGCCCTACCCATCCAAGGGGTATTCGTAGCCCCAGTGACCCATGGCCAGAACAGCATCAAAGCGAGGTTTTTTGTAACCAGTGTAAGTCTGCACTCTCTTTTAAGCTGCGCAGCATCTGAAGCACTAGACCTGGTTCATTTCACTTTTGCTGTATATCATACGGATCTGGACAGCCTGCTGACACGCTTTGAAGGACTCTTCAGGGGCATAGGGAAACTGAAGGCTGAGCCAATAAGGCTCCACATTGATGAGTCAGTCAGACCGACGGCGCTGAAACATCGTCGCATACCGTTTCATCTGAGGGCTCAGGTGGAAAAGGAGCTGCAAGACTTAGTGGAACGAGATATCATTGAAAAGGTGGAAGGGCCCACCCCGTGGGTCTCCCCAATTGTAGTGGCCCCCAAAGCCCAAACAGCCTGGGGCTGTGCGCATTTGCGTAGACATGAGACTTCCTTATATGGCCATAAAAAGAGAACGTCATCTCACTCCCACTCTGGACGACATTGTTGGAGAACTTCAGGGTGCGAAATTCTTCTCGAAACTAGACCTGAGAGCGGGTTACCACCAGTTGGAGCTTCACCCGGAGTCTAGATATATTACGACCTTTACAACACACGAAGGACTGTATCGATATAAAAGACTCACAGGCCGATTCATGGAATAAATGTGCGCCGAAAATCCCGGCGCAGAGGGGCCAATACGTGCGCTGCGCCGAAAATAAGCGAAAAGCGCAGGGAAACCAGCGCACGTCGATTCATGGAAGTCCGTGCGCAAGAAAAGCAGAGGACGTGCGCTGAAAAAGCACGCGGCGCAGGCCGGCGCACAGGTCAACCAACGTCGTGCGCCACGGCCACTGCGCTATCACTCCGAGCGCAGCGCACAGCTCTAAAGTAGGCGGAACACAGGGCGGGACACTCGGAATGGGGAATAAAATGGGGCACAACACTCGGAATGGGGAAGAATGTGGGCGGCACGGGGAAAGTATAGGAGGCAAGTGCGCGGAACGCCCACACGCTCGCATACAACACGTATTCATGGAATAGAATAGGGCAAAAAAGCGCACGCTCAAAGCAGCGCACAGGCACAAACAGGCACAAACACGACCGCCACAAGAAAGCAGGCGGTAGCGTCTCTGCGCCTGCAAGAAATGTGCGCTAAAAGGTGCGCCAACAAATAGCACCTATATACAGACATGATCAATGTCCAATACTGTGGCCCTCCAGGACAAATGACGTACAAAGGGGTACCCACAAACACAGACACGCGCTGAGAGAAAAAATAAACGTGTGCGTGCATACCGGGGTGCGCGGGAAGTTGCACACGCGATATGGCCGGGTACGTGGATTACAGGGGTGCGCGGGAAGTTCCACACGCGATTAGTCAGGGTACGTGGATTGCAGGGGTGCGCGGGAAGTTCCACACGCGATATGGCCGGGTACGTGGATTTCAGGGGTGCGCGGGAAGTTCCACACGCGATATGGCCGGGTACGTGGATTGCAGGGGTGCGCGGGAAGTTCCACACGCGATTAGTCAGGGTACGTGGATTTCAGGGGTGCGCGGGAAGTACCACACGCGATATGGCCGGGTACGTGGATTTCAGGGGTGCGCGGGAAGTTCCACACGCGATATGGCCGGGTACGTGGATTGCAGGGGTGCGCGGGAAGTTCCACACGCGATATGGCCGGGTACGTGGATTTCAGGGGTGCGCGGGAAGTTCCACACGCGATATGGCCGGGTACGTGGATTTCAGGGGTGCGCGGGAAGTTCCACACGCGATATGGCCGGGTACGTGGATTGCAGGGGTGCACGGGAAGTTCCACACGCGATTAGTCAGGGTACGTGGATTTCAGGGGTGCGCGGGAAGTTCCACACGCGATATGGCCGGGTACGTGGATTTCAGGGGTGCGCGGGAAGTTCCACACGCGATATGGCCGGGTACGTGGATTGCAGGGGTGCGCGGGAAGTTCCACACGCGATTAGTCAGGGTACGTGGATTCCAGGGGTGCGCGGGAAGTTCCACACGCGATATGGCCGGGTACGTGGATTGCAGGGGTGCGCGGGAAGTTCCACACGCGATTAGTCAGGGTACGTGGATTTCAGGGGTGCGCGGGAAGTTCCACACGCGATATGGCCGGGTACGTGGATTGCAGGGGTGCGCGGGAAGTTCCACACGCGATATGGCCGGGTACGTGGATTTCAGGGGTGCGCGGGAAGTTCCACACGCGATATGGCCGGGTACGTGGATTTCAGGGGTGCGCGGGAAGTTCCACACGCGATATGGCCGGGTACGTGGATTTCAGGGGTGCGCGGGAAGTTCCACACGCGATATGGCCGGGTACGTGGATTGCAGGGGTGCGCGGGAAGTTCCACACGCGATTAGTCAGGGTACGTGGATTTCAGGGGTGCGCGGGAAGTTCCACACGCGATATGGCCGGGTACGTGGATTGCAGGGGTGCGCGGGAAGTTCCACACGCGATTAGTCAGGGTACGTGGATTTCAGGGGTGCGCGGGAAGTTCCACACGCGATATGGCCGGGTACGTGGATTGCAGGGGTGCGCGGGAAGTTCCACACGCTATATGGCCGGGTACGTGGATTTCAGGGGTGCGCGGGAAGTTCCACACGCGATATGGCCGGGTACGTGGATTTCAGGGGTGCGCGGGAAGTTCCACACGCGATATGGCCGGGTACGTGGATTGCAGGGGTGCGCGGGAAGTTCCACACGCGATATGGCCGGGTACGTGGATTTCAGGGGTGCGCGGGAAGTTCCACACGCGATATGGCCGGGTACGTGGATTGCAGGGGTGCGCGGGAAGTTCCACACGCGATATGGCCGGGTACGTGGATTTCAGGGGTGCGCGGGAAGTTCCACACGCGATATGGCCGGGTACGTGGATTTCAGGGGTGCGCGGGAAGTACCACACACGATATGGCCGGGTACGTGGATTTCAGGGGTGCGCGGGAAGTTCCACACGCGATATGGCTGTGTGCTCCCAGGCATTACCTGTACACCCTCCACGGCCCCTGCAGGCAGCACACACCACAGGGAACTACCCTGCACACCTGCTCATGTCTCCCACCACCCCCACCCCCCATCCACCAGGGACATCCTCCACCAGGCCCCCACCCATGTCTCCCACCACCCCCACCCCCAGCACTGTGGGGAACCTGCCAGCAGGCTCCCACCCATGTCCAACCCATGTCTCCCACCACCCCCACCCCCAGCACTGTGGGGAACCTGCCAGCAGGCCCCCACCCATGTCCAACCCATGTCTCCCACCACCCCCACCCCCCATCCACCAGGGACACCCTCCACCAGGCCCCCACCCATGTCTCCCACCACCCCCAGCACTGTGGGGAACCTGCCAGCAGGCCCCCACCCATGTCCAACCCATGTCTCCCACCACCCCCACCCCCCATCCACCAGGGACACCCTCCACCAGGCCCCCACCCATGTCTCCCACCACCCCCAGCACTGTGGGGAACCTGCCAGCAGGCCCCCACCCATGTCCAACCCATGTCTCCCACCACCCCCACCCCCAGCACTGTGGGGAACCTGCCAGCAGGCCCCCACCCATGTCCAACCCATGTCTCCCACCACCCCCACCCCCAGCACTGTGGGGAACCTGCCAGCAGGCCCCCACCCATGTCCAACCCATGTCTCCCACCACCCCCACCCCCAGCACTGTGGGGAACCTGCCAGCAGGCCCCCACCTATGTCCAACCCATGTCTCCCACCACCCCCACCCCCAGCACTGTGGGGAACCTGCCAGCAGGCCCCCACCCATGTCCCCCTGGCCCCAGGTCCTGACGATACACAATCATGGCAGTAATGGCCAGCATACCCAGGCAAGGATTGCATGCACCCACATAGTGAATGCAATCACATGACACAACCCCAAAGGCAAGTATGCAAAAGAACACATGTCTGTCACACACACATACACAATGGGTGCAAGTGAATGTCAAAACCCATATCATGACATGTAAGAAACCAAAGAGAAAATAACACAAGTGTAAGATAATATAAAAATGTATTAAAAACACAAATCAAGTAAACCAATAAAACATACAACTATGTGGCAAAGTAAATAAAAGGTCCATGTCCGAGAACAAAAATGATAAACCAAAAAACAAAGGATTAAAAAATCAATATAATTTGTCCAAAGCAAAACCATGTAGTAGGAAATCAAAGAAAAACCATTACGTCATGGTGTAAACAATAAAAAAATTAAAAAATGTATCTCCCAAAATATAACAATATATACACGAATGTTCCAGGGTCCATGAGCCCAACAGCACAAATGAAACCTAATACTAACTAATAAAATAAATATGTACAAAAAAGTGGCCATTGTCCGAGCGGTCCAAAATAATAAAAATAAATAAAGGAAACCTAGCACTAACTAACTAAAAAACTATATACAAAGGCAGCGGGCTAGTCCTGCGGCTCACTTGGTGATGCTGGCCAGGGCATCCTCGAACTCCATGTCAATGTCCTGGAGGCGGGACTCTGTCCTGGCCCCGAGGTCTCGCAGGGACAACCCCATGTGCTCACCAAAATCCCTGCGAGCCTCCTCGAGGCACTCAGCCCGCCTCAATGCCCGATGCATGGAGATCTCCGCCCTGGCCATGGCGAGCCGCTCCTCTTCCGCCCGCTGCCGCTCCGCACCTATCCGCTGGCCAAACTCCTCCCACACGGAACACACCGCCATGCCAGGGTTGCCCTGCCCTCCGGCCGATGCCTGCCCCTCTGATCTTGATGGCCCTGAGCCATGATGCCTCCCACGTCGAGCCCGCTGCTGCCTCCGACGCCACTGCCTCTGCCAGCACGACGGCATCCAGGCTGATGGTAACCACCGACGCCGTCGTGCACGTGCCCTGCCCGATGATGCCGGCACATCTTCCATCTGCTGGGGTCCACTTGCTGTGTCGTCCACCCCTGCTGGACCTCCGACTCCCAACTGTGGCAGGGATGGGATCCCCACCGAGCTGGCTGCATTGGTCGGGGCAGGTCCACAGGGGGCCATGGTGGCATCTGGGCCGGAAGACGGCAAGGAGAACGACCGTTGGATAGCCTGCACAGAGGAGGAGAGGGCCGTCAGATTGGCCAACACATGCAGGAACCCCCCGAACATGGCCGATCCCAATTGGGCCACGTCGGCACGGTGCACTTCGTGATGACGTGCGTGCTCCTCCCGGGAAGCACGCACGTCATCACGAATCACAGCCGTGCGCATTGCGACCCCAATCAGGACCTGCTCCACGCGGCCAGGGGTTCCCACGGCCGCAGGTGGAGGGGAGTCAGTTGACATGGACATCCCCACTACCTGCGGACAGGCCTGGGACGGGGCATCCCTGCTGGTGCATGGTGGTGCACTCACAGGGTCAGGGACAGCGACATGCACAGGCACCTCCACAGTGACCTGTGCTGCCTCCTGGCCCTGGCCCTGGACTGCACCACTTGCACCAGCAGGGATGCTCCCACCAGGCCCCATGTGTGCACCAGTGTCGGCCTCCTCCTCCTCTGTGCAAACCACCAACCTGGATGGCTCCTCACCGTCTCCCGCCGTAGCAGGCCCCTGTGGGGGCTCACCCACCCCTTCCGCTGCAGCCGTGGGGGCATCCCCGCCGCCTTGCTCCACAGCGCCGTCTCCGCCCTCTTCTTCACTAGCCGCTGCGTAGAGGGAGACAAAGGACACAAGCATCAGGCTACTGTAAAATGGTCCCCTAGACAGGAAGCAATAGCAGATGAGCACCCCTGTCAAAGTACACTTCCATCATGTCCCTCCACAACACATGGGTCAGTCCAGGCAAAACACACACAGTAACAGGCATGGTGCATGCCATGCACATTTCCATGCATGTCCAATTGACTCTTGAAACATTCAATGATATGTGACTCACATGCATCATGGCTCATGCATATCACATGCACACACTTCACCTCAGTCACATCCATCTGGCCCCAAACACAACGAACACAGGCGAAACAAGGGTTAGTTGGGTGCGTCACAGAATCTGTGCATTGTCACACACATGTGTCATGCATCCATGGCATGCACAAGTCACAGACACGCAGGTCAGGCACACAGACATGGCTACCATATATGTACCTGGCATCAGCACCCATCCTTCACCCCCATCCATGTCCAGGTACAGAGACTGGCATGCTCTCATGTCCTAAATCTGCATAGGGCTCCCCATGCCACATTTCATCACATGCAACAACCATGTGGGTCACACATCACTGGTCGCACATGCATTACCATGATGTCCCTGCACACATACATGCATACATGGCCCATGGCACACATACAGGCAAGTATCATAGAACCAGCACACCGCAACATGCCCTGTCTCACACAGTAATGCTTGCACACTTACCGCTCAACTCCAGACGGGCCTCCCTCTCAAGGACCTGGGCGTGGAGCGCTGGGCGTACGCGTTCCAGGACCCTCTTCTGGATGGAACTCATGCGGCCCCGGCCCCCCTCCACGAGGCGCCGGGCCTTCACAAGGGTCCTGGACCTCAAGTCCTCCCAGCGCTTCTTGATCTTCTGGACGTTGCGGGTTGCCACCCCCTCCGCGTTGATGGCAACCACACAGTCGGCCCAGATCCTCTCCCGTCCTTCCTTGCTGGCGCGGGACGATCCAAAGAGGGCATCATACTGCCCCAGGACATGCTCCACCAGGACACCAACTTCGGTGGCAGTGAAGCTGGTGCCCCTCTGCCCCTCTGGCCTGGGGTTGCCACTGGTGCCAGATGTCGAAGTGCCCGACATGGCAACCCCAGAGGCAGGTGTGGGTGGGCAACTGGGTCCTGGGGCTGGGCTGTGGAGCGATGTAATCCCAGTTGGGAGTCTTCAGTTCCAGCAGGGGTGGACACAGCAACTGGACCCCTGCAGATGGCTGATGTGCAGGCACCAAATGGCAGGGCACGGTGGCAGCAGGCAGGCAGGCAGGCAGGCAGGCAGGCAGCAGCAGATAGCACGTGGGAGGCTGCTCAGGGCACTGGGGGGGCAGTAACTCGGCCTTCTGGGCAGGAGCGTGGTGTTCCGTGTGTTTTCGGGTGGCCAGCTTGATACGGAGTGATTTGGCACGTGAAATTCCTGCACGTCAGCGTGAAATCCGAGGAAAGGGCCTTAGCGCATAAGTGCATCAGCACGCATACGCGATTCTATTGGACCAGAGTCCCTCACCGCGTAAGCGCGTCTGACGTGATCCGCACGGGCGTTCCCCACTCAGCACGTGATGACGGAGCACACGTGGAAATACTGCACGTCAGAGTGTCATCGCGTGTAATTGGCCAAAAGTGCGCGTACACGCGATTGGCCAATGTACGTGTATTACATCGCGTGTAATTGGCCAAACACGCGAATGGCCAATGTACGTGTATTACATCGCGTGTAATTGGCCAAAAGTGCGCGTACACGCGATTGGCCTATGTACGTGTATTACAGGGGTGCGCGGGCACTTACACACGCAAGTACGTCAGCGCACCTGTATGCCTGCTGCGTGGGAATTTCCACACGCTATTGGAGTGGGAACTAGATCCCAGGGGTGCGAGGGTCACACGCTCGCCTAGAACACGCGCAAGGCATTAATTTGCGCACTTATCAATAAACAAGCCAGATGCCAGGATGAACATACCGTTCCTAGCAGCAGTGGCAGTGGGCTACCAAAGGAGGAGGAGGAGGAGAGTCAGGGCCAGAATATTCACACCCAGAACCAGCCTATTCGGGATGCCTGATGACCAGGTGTATGGGAGGTACAGGTTTCCAGCACACATCATACTGGACCTGGTCAGTGAGTGGAAGGATGACCTCACATCACCCACCCTGTGCTCCCAAGCACTCAGCCCCCTGCAGAAGGTCCTGAATGTACTGCACTTCTTGGCCACTGGATCCTTTCAGCGGACAAGTGCCATAGTGGGTGGTGTGTCACAGGCCACGCAGTCACGCTGCCTACACCAGGTCTTGAACATCATCACTGCACGGCCATCAGTCCGCAGGCACATATATCTCCCCAGGACTCATGCAGAAAGGCGGACGTGCATCCAGGATTTCTATGGTGTGGCTCAATTCCCCAAAGTGCTTGGTGCAATTGACTGCACACATGTGGCTCTACGTCCACCCAGGGCAACAGAGCACATCTATAGAAACCGCAAGCACTGGCATTCCATCAACGTGCAAGTTGTATGCAATGCCAAGGGAATAATCACATCAGTATATGCCAACTATCCCGGGTCCACCCACGACAGCTTCATCTACAGAATGTCTACACTATGCCGGGACCTGGAGGCTGGCCAGCATGGAGATACATGGCTGCTTGGTGAGCATGAATGCCACTGCACATGCATGCATGTCAGATACTGGGTCATGACACAACACCACTAATGATACCCATCACCACCTCCGCAGGGGACAGTGCCTACCCTATCAGCCCCCACATGATGACCCCAATCCGGAACCCCACCACGCCACCCGAGGTAAGGTACAACACAGCCCACATTGCAACACGGGGCATAGTGGAGCGCACATTCGGAGTGCTGAAGTCACGCTTTCGCTCCCTTGACCGTTCTGGCGGGCAGCTGTTATATGCTCCCCGAATAGTGTGCAGGATCATAGTGGCAGCATGTGTCCTGCACAACGTTGCAACACGCCGGGGCCTGCCCGTGGACATGGTGGTGCCCCCACATCCACAACCACATGCACGCCCGCTGCGCATGGGAGGGGAAAGGGCACGGGGGGTGGCAGCCCGTACGCAACTGGTGGCCAACTTCTTCACCTAGGAATCACAGTGCTGGCTAGTGCACACTGCTCTGGCACATACCATTTGACAATCAATGATGACACTACCTGACAATGTCACAAAATTACTCGACAATAAACTGTCAGATACACATCAGCCTGAGATTGTTAACATGGAAGTGTCACTATGTGTGCACCCCTACCTACACATACACCAGCAATGCATCACAACGAGAAGACAAAACTCCATCAATCAAATATGCATTGCCACAGGCGATTCACTACATGACAACATTGCCATGTCACCCATTCCCTTCACAGTCCCGCCACTGAGGACACCATGTCATGGTATGTGAGAGCAAACAAACTGGCCATCACAACATGACACCGGTGTCACAAATAGCAGTGCCCCAAATGGAACATAGCCGCACTTGAACAGCTAACCGCGCTGGAGCCACTACTACACACCTGTGTAAGAGTAATTTCAATCAAATTACACACCAACCCACCCTGAAGCCCACCCAAACAAGACACAATGCATGTAATCAATGGTAGTCTCATTACCTGATTCTGCTGGTATGTCCTCACCGTCCAGATGTACAGTGATGGCGCCATGCAAAAGTGTCAGTGCACATCTACCGACATGTAGTCTGACTCCAGAGAGTATGCCCTTGTGAAGATCTGTGTGAAATACCTGCAAAACATGAGCAACATATGTAAGTAGAGGCACATATCAAACCATCATGCATAGTTAGGTGCAACAACAATGAACACTATGAATGTCTACACAGTATTGACTATGGACTGGCCAACAGCTCATGGGAGTCCAATGTCACCGTGTAATTTGCTGTCACTTGGGCACACCCTTTGCAAGCCCATGGAAACGGAAGCAGGAGGGGTGTGGATGTCTGCTACCCAAGCATCGAAACCAAACTCAGGACAAGCCTGCATGTGCCCAGCCACAATACAGTGTATGCCCAGGTACCCACACAAGGCAACACTCTTGCAAAATAAAAATAAAATTGAGAAAAAATGGCCATGAAAGGGCCGGCAGGGGGGGGGGGCACCTATGAGGTCCGAGGACAGGATGCACGCCACAATCCACCTGTGTGGATCATGGGAAACTAAAACACCCCATAGGCTCGTGGCCCACACGGCTACTCTGTTGTGGGAGATGAGTCGCTATGGCTCTGGCCAGACCCTGCAGCTGACTCTGGAGGTGGGGGAGCTGCCTCAGAAGATGGTGTGACAATGGGAGGCAGCCCACGCAAAGCACGAGTTTGCTCCTCCATGGCTGCAAGCAGGCGGGTCTGGTAGTTCTGGTTCTGGGTTATAATCATGCGGAGGTCCCCATGCAGTAACTCCCGGGATGACCTGACCTCCGCACGAGTTGCCTGCATCTCGGCCGAGAGCGTCCGTGTCAGACGCTCCAGCTGCTCCTCTGTCCTTCTATGGGATGAAGCCTCAAGCTCTAACAGGGTCGACCTGAGGTGACGGAGTTCTTCCCTCAGGCCTTCCCTGTGGCGCTGGGACTCCATGGAAAGTGATTCCCGCAGAGTCGCCAGTGCCGCCCGCCTGTCCATGTTGGACGCCAACATATCCTCCCTGTGTGCCTGGCAGATGGACTCTGTAGCCTGCTCCAGTCGCTCCATCAGCCTTTCTGGGGGGACAATGGAAGTGGCCACCCTATCCATGGCCTGTGCAATCATCTCGGATGATGCTGCCTGTTGGGTGGCCATACCGTAGATGGATTGCTCCCAAACGGTATTGCCAGGTGGCATACGGCCACCACGTTGACGGGCACCACACCTGCCTGGGGCAAGGCGGACTGCGCCTTGCTGTGCCGGCAAGGCCTCAGGCTGCAGGACTGCATTCCCTCTCTGATCTGCAGCCCCAGGAACAGGATCAGAGATTGGGTGGTGTGGCCCTGCATCCGTAACCACCGGAGGCTGATCTGCCGACACTGACATCCCCATTGAGGGCAATGGCCCGGCTGCAGGTGGGTCGGACAGAGGAGATTCTCTCCCAAGAACACTCACCTGCGACTGCACATAGGTGTCATCCTCCGAGTCTACACCTGAATACTGCTCGGGGGAGGAACCCCCAGAGACACCCCTCGACAGCACGACCTGCAGCACTTGTGGGTTTTCACCCACAAACACACCACGTCCCTCACTTGTGGTAGGTCGGCCCGGGTTGCCCTCCTGGGACGGCTCAACCACCACATCCCCAGCATCAACAAGTGCTTCGTCCCCTGCAAAGACATGAAAGAGAAAAATGGAAACAGGCATTAGCACCATGGCATGCAACAAGGGCTGATGAACAACAGAGGCAGTAGTTCTACGACACATGTCCCACATGACTGGGAGACCTCCTATGCATTCACCATCACTGGGTCTGTAGGGGAGGCTCAGGGCATACAATGTACAGATTGGAGAGCAACGCCTGCTCACCATGCTGCCTAGCACTGCCATCACACATTGGCCGGTGATTGCCATGTCAAAGGCACATGCCATCACACACATGGCATGTGACATAGCCACCAAGTGAAGAGGGAGAGGAGGGCTACTTTTTTGGATTTCAACCACTCTGGTCCTGACATTGCATCGTCACATCAATGAGTAAACATGTTGTACATGGATCTGCTAGTCCAAATTGGCCACGATGCACAGTGCCTTGTCTACATCAACAAAATGCAGTAAACAATGTGATTCCACCTCCCCATCACCTGTAAAGGATTCATATTGCATTCGTGAAGCACCGGTCCAGAAATGTATGAAGGTACAGCGGAGCACTGAGGGGTGGTGGGGCAGAAGGGGATGCCAGTCAACAATCCTACTGGTGCTGGTGTAATTCATGTCACGCAAGTGCAGGGGTGGGTGGCACAATGAAGTGCAAGGGGAAGTGGCGGCTGGAAGTGCTGTACAAGGTAAGTAGGACTTGACGTCAAGGGCAGATGGTGTTAGGCGCAGACAAGTGCTGGGGGGGTGGCCTATAGGGGTACAGAGACAATCATGCAGTGCTGTGGCCTCGGAGGGGACAGGGGAGGTACACACTGCATCTGGCTCGGCAAGGTCCTTGCAGATTTCTATGTGTCCTGCAGAGTTGTCACATGCCGCAGATATGTGCCCTTGGATTGGGGATCTCATCTTGGTGAAAAGGGTGAGGCGCTATTGCCTTTGGAGCATGTGGCAGGCCAGTTTGCCAGAGGATGGCCATGATGCAGGACATTCCCTCTCTGCCACCCGGCACCTGTGGTTTGGGTTCACAAGATCCGAGTCATGCCAGGACTCTGCATTGGCATGGGGCTTCAGACAGGTGGTCATGACCGTGGCAAAGACATCCAGTGTACCTGACATGGAGTGGAGCATGGAGTGGGCCCTGTCAGGATGGGAGTGAGCCTAAGGGGGAGCTGGATGGGGGGGAGATTTTGGCCGCATGAGCCTCGACTGACACACACTTCATGGGTCGGAATACCAAGAAGGTGTGTGACAGTGGTGAGGGTGGCTTTGCCTGTGGGGTGGTGAGGGTGAGCTGGGAGGAGAGGAGAATGTGATCACTCCAGGAGAGAGGAGTGCAGAGATGGACGGAGAGGGGAAAGTCAGATGAGATCAGAGCATCAAGAGTGTGCCCTGCAGAATGAGTAGGGACAGACGGGAGTCTAGAGGGTGAGAGGGAGTTGCTGAGGTCACAGTAAGGTCACGTGGGGGCGTCAACAAGCATGCAGGTGGATGCGTACAGCACCAAGGAAGAGGATTTCTGTGTCTGGGGACATGAGTGAGGAGGAGAGGTGAGGACACTCAGAAAGGAAGTAGTACATTTGACCAGTTTTCCCAGACACAGTACGCACAGTTTGTGAATGTCAAGGTGTGGTGGAGAGAGACGTCACACAAGCCATTCCAGAGTGGAGTAGGTCTAAGTAGGAGTGACAGTGGCAGGAATACCCTCAGGGAAGCCAAGGGCACGCCCCCCCTGCACAGTAGTGGCGGGCCAAGGAGAGGGTCTCCTGAACATCAGGTAGGAGTGTGTGAAGGATGCAGACAGAGCTGGCCGTCAGACATGTTTCCATGAGACCAAGGATGTCAAGGTGCATAACCTCATGTAAGTGACAGATATCGGAGGAATGCCTGATGCAGCCGCAGTGAAAGGAGTGTAATTGTGGAGGAGGTTGACAGCCTTGTAGGACTTACGGGGAGTGCTAGAGATCAGAGGTGCAGCATGTGTAGGAGTTGGAGTGGGAGGCGGAGAAGGTTCATGGGAGGGTGCAGGGAGGCAGTGCAGGATTGATGAGGAGAGAGGAGGGGGGACAGCAGGAGAGGTAAGGAAGTTGATGAGATGTGGGTAGCATTTCTCAAGGAGATTGAGGTTGGCCTAAGGGCCTTGGACTGAGACGCTCCCATTACCATGCACATCAATAGTGGCCTCTGAGGATTGGAAGGAGGCCAGGAGTACACCCCAACGGGTCACACCATTGATGGTGGAAGAGGAGCAAGGAGAGAGGACAGGGACCATGTGAAGGGTCTATGGGACAGGCAAAGGCATGTATGAGCAGATGTCAGTGAGAGTTAGCTTTGAGTAGGCTCAGATGCACTGGTCAGCAATAGGGTGGGTCGCATTGGAGGGCAGGGTGCACTCATTTGACTTTTGGCAAGCAGGTGTCGTGAGTAGGGCACGATGGTCTGAACTGTAGAAGTCATGGAAGATAGACCATGAAGAGCAGCATGGAGTGTGAGGGAATGGGGCTCGAAACCAGACGGTACCAAAGCCCACAGGTAGGAGGTGGATGTCAAGGCAACATCCACAGTATGACAGCATGTTGGTTGGCATTTATATACAGAGGACGCATTAGCATGTGGTATCATTGCATGTCAGGCATGTGAAGATGAAACTTGAATGGCTGGGGGAAAGTATAGGAATGGTATGTAAGACATCAGATGAATAGACAGGGGAGTATGAGCAACAATGTAGTGACAAAATGACAATTCAAGGGCAACTTCCATGGTGTCGGGCCATATGTGCACTGTTGCCAGTAGGGATAGTGCTGTGGGCAGATGGTGTTGCACTGAACATACTGGATGAGGCACATGGGTGCCACTATCTACTCTGCCACACACCCCCTTGACAGACACCCAACATGAATGCTTCACACACACACCATGCACATGGATTATACACACATGCATGTGCACTCACCGGATGATGCCTCGTAATCAGGGAGATCTCCCACACCTTGGAGTTGTCCCTCGGTGACGTAGGATCCAGCTACGGACTCGTGTGGTGTGAGTTCTATTTCCTGTGCTGGGGACCCACCTCCAGTCACCAAGGTTGCGGCATGACTTGAGGCCAGCTTATCCTTTGCCCTGCGCTTAAGGTCATTCCAGCGCTTCTGGCAATCACTAGCTGTGCGCCTCACTACTCCAAGGGCACTTATTCTGTCAGCAATGGTCTGCCAGTGTGCCTGGCGTCTGGCATGTGTGGTCTTGGACCCTGCAACGATGACCATTTCCCTATCATGATCTGACACATACTGAACAAGTGCATTCAGTTCGGCGTCTGTGAAGCTTGGCTTCCTTGATGGGCCGGATTGTGCAGCCGTGCCTGGGGCATCAGCCTGTGCCGGACGTGCACTCTTCCTCTTGCGCTTGGAAGGGGGTGGGGATCCAGAGTGTCCTACGCCGCTGTGGACACTAGGGGCAGGAGCCGTGGTGGACTCAGTACTGGGTGTGTGGGATTGCCCACTCAGCATGGGAGTAGGTGCAGGCATTGGGGGTAGTGGGATGGGGTCAGGCCTGATCTGAGGTGCATGAACTAGGACCGACACAGTCTTGGCAGGGTGTATGAGAGGTGGGGTGGATGGAGCCACACCCTGGCTACGGGGGCCAGCAGATGACCTATCTGGCATAGATGCGCGTGCCCTGATGACACCAATGTGCACCGGTGCACGTGCAGTGGACCTGCTGACCTGGATGTCAGCGATGGGATCACCCTCGGACAGGTCTGGTGCCACAATGGCCTGGTCCGACAAGGGCTGATCAGGGTTGGTATCAGCCACATGACTCTCAACTGGGGGGGGGCATGGGTGTCCCTGACTGGTCCTCCAGACTGGGGGGGACAGGGGCACCCTGCAAGTCACAACCACGTCCCCTAGTGGATCCTCCACGGCCACCACGTGTGGCTCGGCCACCTTTGCCACCCTTACGGCTTGCACGCCTCCCAACCATGGCACTGATGGTATTGTGCGTATGGGAGTCGGTGTGCACAATTGTCCTGGGCAATTGGGTGTCAAAGGGGTTGGGTACCAGATGGTATTCGTACCCTAGTGCAGTGGCAAGGCTATATGACACCCCTGGGGAAAGATGACGGGTCACGCAACGCACAGGCACCCCAAAAAAGTTAAGGAACGTGCACAATACCCCTCCTAGACCACGTGTGCTGATGGAAAACCCTGCACTACGCTGTGGCATCCAGTAACACAATGAACGTATGCGTGTCACACGCAGCCTAGAATGACCTCTGAAGGGGTAGGCTACACACGGGGCAAGCACAGAAGTTAGATACGTGCGTGACTCACCGTCTGCCAGGTAAAAGAGCGTGAAAAATGAGCGCGTTTGGTTGGCAACACCCCCGCCAAAAGAAGATGTGTACGCTGTCTGAGGAGACAGGACAACAGTAGAAGGGGACACTGTTTGAGGGAACAGGCCCAGGTAAACCAGTACAAGAGGAAAAAGAGAAAAAGCTGTCAGAGGTAACAGGGAGTACGAACTGGAAACGCTGTGAAGTAAATCGCGTGTGAAACGACAAGAAGTACAGAATTCACCCACTCGCTCTCCACGAAAAGCACGTACAAGGAAATGGTGTTCAACACTACCTTATATACAGGCCCACACGTACAGCGTCACTTACGGCGTGTACGTGCTTGGCCCATGTTCACCAATCACACGCTTTGTCACTTCTGCGTGTGGATCCTTTTTCACCAATCACACGCTTTGACACTCCTGCGTGTAGCTCACTTTTCACCAATCACACGCTTTGTCACTCCTGCGTGTAGATCCATTTTCACCAATCACACGCTTTGTCACTCCTGCGTGTAGATCCATTTTCACCAATCACACGCTTTGACACTGCACGTGCAGGTAACTATAGACGCACATATGCTGGTGACGGGTTTTCGCGCGATTCGCTGAGTGTGGGGTTTTCACGTGCAAAATCACTCCCTATCAGGCTGTCCACGCGTTCAAACACGAAAGACCACGCTCCTGGCCAGGAGGCAAAATTACAGTCCCCCAGAGACCTGAGCACGCTCCCACCTGCCATCTGCTGCTGCCTGACTGCCTGCTGGCCACGTGCCCCACAGTGCTGGTGGGTGGGGGGGGTGGGAGACATGGGTGGGGGCCTGGTGGAGGGTGCCCCTGGTGGATGGGGGGTGGGGGTGGTGGGAGACATGGGTGGGGGCCTGGTGGAGGGTGCCCCTGGTGGATGGGGGTGCAGGGGGACATGATCAGGTGTGCAGGGTAGTCCCCTGTTTTGTGGGCTGCCTGCAGGGGCCGTGGAGGGTGTACAGGGTACACCTGTGAGGGCCCACCCAGCCTAATCGCGTGTGTAACTTCCCACGCACCCCTGTAATACACGTACCAAGGCAATTCGCGTGTGAGAATTCCCACGCACCCCTGAAATACACGTACCCTGCTGAAGTCGCGTGTAAAACTTCCCGCGCACCCCTGTAATACACGCGCCCAGCCTAATCGCGTGTGGAAATTCCCGCGCACCCCTGAAATGCACGCGCACAGGCTATTCGCGTGTGATAATTCCCGCGCACCCCTGAAATACACGCGCCCAGGCTATTCGCGTGTGGAAATTCCCGCGCACCCCTGAAATACAAGTACCCTGCTGTAATCGCGTGTGGAACTTCCCGCGCACCCCTGAAATACAAGTACCCTGCTGTAATCGCGTGTGGGACTTCCCGCGCACCCCTGAAATACACGCGGACAGGCTATTCGCGTGTGGGACTTCCCGTGCACCCCTGCAATTTCCGTAGCCTAGCTTTTCGCGTGTGAAACTTCCCGCGCACCCCTGAAATGGACGTAGCCTGGGATTTGACGTGTGAAACTTCCCGCGCACCCTTGAAAATCGCATGGGCCGCTTGCCGTGATGGTCCAGTGTTAGCGCAGCCCCTTGCGCTGGTTTGTGATTTTTATGAGATTTCCCAGCGCAAGGGGCGTTCCTGGGGGCGTAACTGGCGCTGCAGCGAGTCGCTGCGCCACTGTGCGCCACGGCTGCCTGGGGAAGCTAAAATCCATGAATACGCTGTGCGCCGGATTCGGTTTTGGCGCACGCGGCTGGCGCAGACTATCGCAGGTGCACGCTGTGCGCCAGCCGCGTGCGCTACTTGTGCGCTGGATTCTATGAATTACCTTCTTAGTTTTGAAATATCCTCGGCGGCAGAAATCTTCCAAAATGCTATCAGGTGGGCTCTGTCCGGACTAACGGGAGTAATAAACATGTCAGACGATATCCTAGTCTTTGCCAAATCCGAAGCAGAACATATCAAGCGGCTGGAAAACACTTTTCACAGACTCCACAGCCTCGGCCTGACGCTGCACCAAGAAAAGTGCGAATTCCTGAAGGACAGCCTAGAGTTTTTTGGATTTGTCTTCCATGCGGGAGGCATATCCCCAGATCCTGAGAAGGTGAGCGACATTCGAGAGGCGTCACCTCCCACGTCCCCGGCAGAAGTCTGCAGTTTTTTAGGGATGGTAAACTACTGTGGGCGTTTTATTCGAGATTTAGCGTCCCTCTCTGAACCCCTGAGAGCACTCACTAGGAATGAAGTAGCATGGACGTGGGCTGGAAAGGAACAGAGAGCATTCACGGCCATCAAGGATGCTCTGTCTGAACAAGATACCATGGCATATTTCAACCCGGCCTGGGAGTCTGAAATCATAGTGGATGCCAGTCCAGTGGGACTCGGGGCGGTTCTCGTGCAGGCGGATCAACAGGGATCCATGCGACCAGTTGCATACGCCAGCAAGGCACTCACAGGCACCGAGAGAAGATATTCTCAAATTGAACACGAAGCCCTCGCAATACTACGGGGCTGCAAACATTTTAGATTATACATCCTAGGGAAGCCTGTTGTAGTGGTGACGGACCACAAGCCCCTAATTCCCATTCTGGCAGGCGCCTCTTCCAAACCGCCACCTCGGATAGAGAGGTGGATGCTATCCCTCATGGAGTACGGGGTGAAGCTGGTATACCGCCCGGGTACGCACAACCCTGCTGACTATTTGTCTCGTCACCCCGGCGCAGGACAGCCCAGAGACACTACAGAGGTTGCAAATTGTGTGGACATCATTCACATGGTCGTCGAGTCTGCGCTTCCCATTGCTTTGACAAGACAAGAAATTGCCAACGAATCGAACTCGGATGAGGCATTTCTGAGAGTAAAGGGTGCGGTAGCCTCGGGAGCATGGCGGGAGCTCCTTCTGAACAATGCCCGGAGAAATGCAGGAACGCAAAGAGACTTGCAATTGCTCTGGGGTGCACGACATGAACTGTCAGTATCTGCCGATGGTCTCCTTCTGAGAGGGCACCGAATTGTGATCCCCAGGTCACTCGTGCCGAAGGTCCTTCAGCTGGCTCACAACGGACACCAGGGGATGACCAGGATGAAGGCACGTCTCAGACTCAAAGTCTGGTTCCCCAAATTGGAGAAGAGAGTGGAAGAGTTTGTGAGGGCATGCATCCCGTGCCAAGCCACGAGCCCGGCGGAGAAGGGACCCCCGATTCAGACCATGGCAAGGAGTGAGTTACCCTGGGGGACAGTACATGCTGATTTTGGCACTACCGGAAGAGGACTACATTTCCTAGTAGTAACTGACCAATGGTCCCGATATCCGGAGGTGGAACTGGTCGAGTCCCAAGCCACCGACCACACCACCCTGGCCATGGACAAGATATTTGCTACCCACGGTTTCCCCATCGAGTTATTTTCTGACAATGTGTCACCTTTTCAAGGACAATCGTTTGCTCGATACTGCGAAGAGAGAGGGATAAAACACCGAAAAGTCACCCCACTATGGCCAAATGCCAATGGAGAAGTAGAGCGGTTCATGCGCACACTAAACAAGGTGTTTCGCATATCCGAAAATGGAGGTGAAGATCTTCGACGGAACTTATTCGACTTTCTCCGGGAGTATCGCACAACACCTCATCGATCAACTGGAATAGCCCCTGCGGAGGCACTTTTCAAGAGGATCCCAAGAGGACTCATACCTAAATCAGAGGGGAGACAACCAGGAGTGATCGACAATGACCAAGTACTACTAGAAAGGTCATGGAGAAACGAGAATGAAACAGCGCGGAGAAGACTGCCGGAAAAACAGATTGCAGTTGGAGATACCGTGTTGGTGCGAAACAGAAGAGCAGAGGGAAAGCTGTCGACAACTTACGAGACCCGGGGCCTCATTACGACTCAGGCGGTAAGGGGTTTACGGCGGCGTAAACAGCGCCGACCCTTACCGCCTGATTCCGAGGTCCCTTAGCGCCATGGAGCTTTTAACACCTGCTTTTAGCAGGTGTTAAAATCCATGGCGCTAAGGGACCTTGATGTTAATTACGCCACCGTAATTTACGGTGGCGTAATTAACGCCTTTCCCACTCCCATTATGCCCTATGGGGCAAAAATGGGAATGGGGAAGGGTAAATGGGGATTGGGGATTTACCGCCCCATCAACCACGGAATGGGGCGGTAAGTCCGCCAACCACCATGGCGTAAACGTAGTTTACGCCATGGTGGTAAAGGTACGACCCAGGCGGTAACTTACCGCCTGGGTCGTAATGAGGCCCCCAACCACTGGGTGTAACACACTTGAAAGGTACAATGGTCACTGCAGCCAATGCCAGAGGAACAGTCACCAGAAATGTGTCGTTTTTCAAGCGCATCAGGGCCGCTGGTGGAGAGACAACAGCAGAACAGGTCCCGGAACAAGGGGCAGAGACAGGGATGGAGGACGCTACCCCAACGGCAGATCACGAGACATCGGAGGCTCCTGGTGACACTGCACCACGATACCCGAGCAGGGCCGGACGACGACTTCCCCAGAGGTTCCGAGACTTTATTATGGACCCTGCACCATAGGCGGGGAAATGGGTCGGTGCTAATCCGAAGAAGGAACCAGGTTGTACTTCTGCAGTTAATTGTTAATTGTTGTTGTTTCTGCAGTTATTTGTTAATTGTTTGTTTCCGGGGAAAAGGAGGGATGTTGTGTACTGCGTACACGAGGTACACATGCGCGAGCCTCTACAGAGCTCGCGCATGCGCGTTGTAATAATAAAGGCGGTGCCCGGCAGTTCGCGCCGGAGACCGGAGCCATCACACGTCTCCGGCGTGTGTTCTCTGCATGCATAGGTGCGTGTGGTTGCATGCATGTGTGACGGCCACCGGCCGACCCCGCAAAATACAAAAATGCTGACATTACAGGACAATACAAAACATACATTGTTGGCACCACCGGAGCATTCTAAAATACACAACCCTTCAAACAACACAACATAGAATGATGTACAACTGCTTAAAATGTATACTTCTGAATGGTAAGTTAACGCCAAATTCAATTACCTAACTTCACAGAAGATAAACACACAGAGCTGGCAACGTTTGCCACTGCTCTGTAGCAGCAGCCTGGGAGTACATCCTTATTCCTGCAGCACAAGTTGAATACTGAACTACAACTGATACCCTCCTCCATCTGACAGGCAGATGCTGTGTTATGGTAGCCCGCTCTGCCACTTTCTTCACTGGTGGTTCACTAAAATTCTGTCCCAGCAAGAGTGCAGGGCTCTTCCGCTTGTCTTCACTGGTGGGTAACTGAAAGTCTGTCCCGACAAGAGTGCAGGGCAGAGTCACATAGTTGTCAGGTCAATGGATTGACCTGGACCCATCACTCAAAGTAATCACCTACCCGCCCACTGCACAGACACATTCATGTGTTGCAAGCTTTGTCCTTGTCCCAGTCTCAAGCAGCCTGCCTTAGAGTCACATAAATTACCTGCCACTGGAAAAAGCAGTAGGATCTGTCCCCCAAATCTGTAGGCGGTGGGCCTGCTTAAAAAGCAGTAGCCTACTGCCTAAATCAGTAGGGTTGGCAAGTATGAGATCCAGGAAGGAGTGTTTCTGCCCCAGATATCTCCCTTCCTCGTCTTTTCACACTCCTGCTCTCCCCGGGCCCTCCTTTTCTGACCTCGCCTCTCGCCCTCTGCCTGTCTCTGGGCCTTCATCTTCTCAGAGGTCTTCCTCACGGTCACTTACACTCCTCAGTCCCCTGCCTGTTCTTTTTATTCTATTTTACCCTGTAGAAAAGCATCATTGCAAAGCTGTCCATGACACTGCGCAATATCTATTTCTATAGGGGAAGATTTTACTAAAAGGGCAGCACAACCCCAGCCAGCTAGGCCAGGATGAGCCCAGCCAGCTAGGCCAGCACGAGCCCAGCCAGCTAGGTCAGCACGAGCCCAGCCAGCTAGGTCAGCACGAGCCCAGCCAGCTAGGTCAGCACGAGACCAGCCAGCTAGGTCAGCACTAGCCCAGCAAGCTAGGTCAGCACTAGCCCAGCAAGCTAGGTCGGCGTGAGCCCAGCAAGCTAGGTCGGCGTGAGCCCAGCAAGCTAGGTCGGCACGAGCCGAGCAAGCTAGGTCGGCATGAGCCCAGCAAGCTAGGTCAGCATGCACATGTGGGCCTGTCTGTGAAAGGGCCCTTTATATCCCACACCTAGGAGGCCCAGCAAGCTAGGTCAGCATGAGCCCAGCAAGCTAGGCCAGCATGAGCCCAGCAAGCTAGGCCAGCATAAGCCCAGCAAGCTAGGTCAGCATGCACATGTGGGCCTGTCTGTGAAAGGGCCCTTTATATCCCACACCTAGGCGGCCTATCAAATGTACTCAATGCTTTAAGTGAGGTGAGAAATTGCGGGGGGGCCTCATATGGGATGTGGCCCTCATATGGGGTGTGGCTTGCCTGGTGGGTGTGGTCTAAGATTTGATGAGCGTGGCCTAAAGAAGAACGTGTACAAATGCACAGGGTGGTCTGGCCTGCATAATTAACTGCATGTCTGCTTGGTACAATCAAAGTATGTGATCCTGGGTAAATCATTTAATTGCATTGGGCCTCATTATGGGCCTCATTAGGACCCAGGCGGTAAGGGGTTTACGGTGGCGTAATAAACGCCTTCCCCACTCCCATTATGCCCTAGGGGGCAAAAATGGGAATGGGGAAGGGTAAATGAGTTAATGGGGACTTACCGCCCCACTCACCTCGGAATGGGGCGGTAAGTCCGCAAACCACCATGGCGTAAACATAGTTTACGCCATGGTGGTAAAGGTACGACCCAGGCGGTAACTTACCGTCTGCGTCGTAATGAAGCCCCATGACCCAGGCGTTGGACCATGGTGCTAAGAGCACCATGGTCCATCCCGGTAACTTACCGACTCCGCCATGGCGGAATGAGGAATTACCACCCCATTCCGAGGTTGGCGGGGCGGTAATTCCCCATGCCGCCATGGCCCTTCCCCATTCCCATTTTTGCCCCATAGGGCTCAATGGGAATGGGGAAGGCGCTAAGTACGGTGCCGCAAATTGCAGCACCGTACTTAGCACCAAGGTCCCTTTGCGGGTCCCTACTTTAACAGCTGGTAAAACCAGCCGTTAAGGTCGGGTCCCGCAAAGGGACCTCGTAATCAGGCGCCAGGGTCATAATGACCCACATTGGGCCTCATTCCGAATCCGGCGCTAACCAATGACGGTAGTAGCGCCTTGGTCGGCACCGCCCTGGTGGAATGGGAAATTACCGCCCTATTCCGAGTTGACCAGGGCCGTAATTTCCCATTCCCCAGGGCTCTTCCCCATTCCCAAATGAGCCCCCATAGGACTCAATAGGAATGGGGAAATTGCAAATAACGGTGACCGTACTTTACGGTCACCGTTATTGGCTAAAAAGCCCCTTTGCGCCCTCATCCCTAACGCCTGCTAAAAGCGACGAGGGTGCAAAGGGAACTCGGAATGTGGCGGTAAGGGATTACCGGCACTGGTCTCGTTAACGGTGACCGGTATCCCTTACCGCCATACTCGGAATGAGGCCCATTGTGTCTTATCTGCAGCTTTGTAAGTGATTCTGAGTCACTTCATTGCCTATGTTAATATATCATGCCATTATTAAAAAAACAACTAAAGACTTTAGAGTTGTTCCATATATAATAATAGAGCAATTTAGGTATTTTGCACCACACATTTATTTGCCAATTGGCTTACTTATAGCAAATTATTCTAAAGTCGCTTCCATGGTGCCTCCAAGTATCAAAGACTGATGATGCTCGTTGAAATGTCCTTTTCTGTGAAGTCTCCTCTGTTGGTGCAATCCATGTGCAAAATAGGAGGTTTGCATGCATTTTGCCAGAGACCTCTAATGGAGGATTCCTGCATCTGCAATTTTATTCTTTTGGTTATGTTGCCAAAAAAGTAGATTGGTGTGGGCGGTTTGGGGGCGTGAATGAGCTTGTATGGCATTGCTCCTTCACACCAGACGTGCCTGAGACATACAAACACTCCAACATCTGTCAGTGCTGTGCCCTTCCACCCCCTCCTCCAAGCACGCACATAGTTACATCTGTATTTCTCCCTGTCTACATAATATCCAAAAGCAGGTTATGCCATAAACGCAAAAGAAATATCTGGGCATTCTACTGCGCATGCACACAAACATCCAGTGCATTACTTCTTTCCAAGGAAACTTAGGCTGAGCGATTTAAATGTACCCTTTAGAAGCAAGACATGTGGGCCTCATTACGACCCTGGCGCTAACGGGTTAACGGCGCCGTAAAAGGCTGCAGCGCTGTTAACCCATTAGCGCCTAATTACGAGGTCCCTTTGTGGGACCCGACCTTAATGGCTGGTCTACACCAGCCGTTAAAGTAGGGACCCGCAAAGGGAACTTGGTGCTAAGTACGGTACCGCAATTTGCGGTACCGTACTTAGCGCCTTCCCCATTCCCATAGAGCCCTATGGGGCGAAAATGGGAATGGGGAAGGGCCATGGTTCAATGGGGAATTACTGCCCCGCCAACCTTGGAATGGGGTGGTAATTCCCCATTGAACCATGGCAGACCCGTTACAACACCGGCACCAACCATGGTGCTAATAGCTCCATGGTTTAGCGCCGGTGTTGTAATGAGGCAAAGGAATGTCCATCCAACCAAATCTCTAGGTGCCAAAACAGATTTCTTCCTAAATGCCTTCCAGCGACACACACCGTTTAGTTTAGTTTAGTTTCTTTATTTGTACTGCGCACCGAACCCTCAGGTAACTAGGTGCCAAAAAAACTTGAGCAAATGTTAGAAATAGTTTACAACAGCAACAAGGACAACAATAAGTACAGGTCGACCATGGTTACATAAGGGTCGAGATTTACGAAAATCAGTACTGCAACAATCTGCTTGCTTCCTGCTTGTACACAAGCATCCAAACACATCACAGCCCGCCTCAACACGATACGCAGTGAGTCAGTAGCCATGTGCGGTCGATAACATCCTATTCTGGCTGGCACTTCTGTCAGTCACAGCTGCCTGACTCAATCATTGCGGCGGGCTGATCACCCGCCGCAGTAGTGGGAGTTGCCGGATAATATCCTGCCGCAGCCTGGTGGGCCCCGGCAGGGTCCCGGCTCAGCCCCACTTTTTGGAGACTGCCCGGCCTCGGCCCGGGCTGACGGCGGCCCACTTAAAGAACTGAATATACTGCCCACTTAAACCATTTTAGGAAATGATGGCTCGAGATGCCTGTGTCTGGAGAAGGCTCCACTCAGTTGAGGAGTGTGGTGGTTATGCAGGGCAGCGTGTGGAGGACACGCAGGAAGTAACCTTGCTTGTGCTGGCATTGACACTCGCATCCTTGCCTGTTCCCATATCCAGAGCGGCCACGCCTGCAAGAGAAGGTAGCGTAGCCCATACCACGCGTTACCCATAATTCTTTTGTCCATGCAGTTCCTGCCAAACACCGTTTGTCAGGTTTGTTACTGATTTCACAGGATTCCTCAGGACTGGAGCTAATTGGAACCTGATCCCTTTCCTCCTCACCTGATTCACCGGATGAGGGTTCTCGTCTTCGCCCCTTACTTCTGGAGGTCTTCTTTTTTGAGAAGAGAAAAGGCCTTCTGCAGTAGGAAGCCACCCTGTCTCCCTGATGGCACAGGGATGCAAGGGACCTCCTGCCGAAGAAGCCGAAAGAGAGGAAAAAAGCCAAAGCTCAAAAAAAACCTCTCTGGTTGGATCCTTTGTCAGAAGGCTGGCTGTCCGTGGCAAATAAGCGATGATTGCACTTGACGAATGGGATGATGCAGAGGGTGTCTCTTCCAGCACACAGAGATGGAGAAGTAGCTTACTCCTGCAAGTTCCGGAAGGCTCAGGTTGAAAGACGTGACCACAGAGGACACAACAGCGTCGGGATACTCCAGGCGGTAAACAACACTCAGAGGGGGGCCGGTACATAAAGAGAAACAGAGGACAAAAGAAGAGAGAGTAGACGAAAGGAAGGAAAACCGAGGAGGAAAGGGGAGAACATGAGAAAGAAAGGTCCGGAACCGCCGAGGAGGCGCGAGGGGAAAGGGCGGCTGGAAAGCCAAGTGAAGAGCAGGGCAGAGCTACCGGAAAGAGGAACGAGAGGACCGCCGCTAAACCAGAAGCTCCGGCGGGGAAAAGAAAGAGCAGAAGCAGCAAAAAAAGGGACCGGGCTGGGACCGGCAAGCAGCAAGGAAAAAACAAAACAGGCCAAGAGCAAGCCCAAAGCAGGTTCGGATCATACGGCAAAACACAGTTGCAACGCGCCGAACAAAACAAAAGGGAGGGGCTAAATATGGAATCAGGGAAAGACCGAAAGAAAGATTAGAACGAAGAAACAGGAAGTAGAATTACCAGGATGGAACATTCTAATGGCAACGAAGTCACCATCGGTCTCCGAGGCGCCAGGGAATGCTCCTTGAAATTGACGGTATGACACCGTTTTGGCCAGAATTCCTTTTGTTCGGTAGCAGGACTACCAGTCCCAGAAGCCCATACAACAACTTAAGTCATTCCCCCTGCATACTGAATCCTCTGGCTTAACAAGTAATTAAGAAATGAAATCACCAGCCAAATGGAATTTCCAAACAGCAGTGAACTGACTGAATATCAGAGGTGGCAGCTCGGTCTCACACAAGAGAGACTCTGGTGTATTGTATTAACAATTCATCTTCCTTTCATCTACTTGCTAGCGCCACGATGCCTGTGGGCTGTAAGTGCGCTGTACAAATAAAAATAAATAAACTGTTATGCATAGAAAGGGGGCATGCCTGGATTGGGGTTTTGAAGCCTCCAGGTGCTGTGGCATAACGCCAGGGGAACGAGTAAGCCCAGATTGTCTCAGGAAACCAGACGAACAAAGCAACCAATGGAATGGGGAAGAAAAGGGAAAGGACGGCAAAGACAGTGCAGGGGATATAAAAACTGTACAAGAGCTAAAAAGAGTGAAGGGTGGAGTGGAAGCGGACTGAGAGACCCAGTGGATGGAAGGTGAAGCGGAGCGTTGCAGAGATTGTGATGGAGATTTTTGTAGGTGTGGTGTTGGTAGTGAGAGATTGATTGGGTGAATGTGGTGATGAATTAGTAAGTGTATTATAGACTTAGAGGGGCCAGATATAGAGCATTCGATCATTTGAGTGAAAATAATGTGTGACTGAGAGTGAAACAAGTGTGAGAGCAGAGTGGAGAGGGGAGAGTAGAAAGACAGGGAAGAGCAGACTTGAGAGGGGCGAGGAGAGTAGTGTATAGTAGAGTATTGAGAGGCAAAAGGTGAGTATAGAAGAGTGAAGAGAGTGAAAAGTGGCTGGATAGACGAGAGAGAGTGGGAATACAACGGGAGGGAGTGAGACAGAGTAGAATCGAGGTAGCAGGGAGTTCAGGGAAAGGATACAAAGGGAGTGACTGAGGGAGTGCATGAACCAGGGTTTCTAACATTGGCACACTAGAAACATTCTCTCCTCATTTTCCCATTGAGATACCATGGGGACTCTTAGGTGATTGCACCCCTATAAAATCCCCAGAGCGAGCCATATAGATGAGGCCTTTGGCCTCACGGATAGCTAGCCTTTGATGGTAGGTGTAACTGATCACTATTTTGAAAGCCTGGGGTTTAGGGATGCCTGGGTTAGGATGGAGGGAACCATTCCATCTTCATAAAACTGCTCCACAATACACTTGGTATCTCAGAGCGGGCACTGGACTGTTTGACCTCCTTCCTCACCGAACGTCCCTCCGAGGTCATCCTGGGCTCTTTTTCCTCTCCTACACCTATCTCCACCTGTGGTGTTCCCCAGGGCTCTAACCTGGCACCCTGGCTCTTTAACGTCTATCGCGCTGCGCTTGCTCACTTTATCTCCACTTTCTTCCCTCACTTCAAGTGTTATGCCGATGACACCTAACTCTTCATCAAACTTCCCTCGGATGCTCCCTCTTCCTCCTCTACCATTCCCGACTGCCTATCCGCTATCCAGTCCTGGTGTGCCTCCAGTGAACTCTATCCTAAATGCCAGCAAGACTGATATCCTTCCTAATGGGACTCCCACTCCTCTCTCCTCCCTTCCCTCTGGCCACCCTCAATGGGCTCTCTCCTTCTCCTGCATCTGTAGCCAGAAACCTTAAAGTCATCTTCGACTCATCTCTCCTTCCTCCCTCACATCTCGGACCTTGCCAAGACGGCCCATTTTCAACTCCACCTCCTCATAGGTATCCTTCCTTTCCTCACTTTCCCTGACTACTGCAACAGCCTCTTCCTTAATCTCTTCTTAAATCCAGTTTGTCCAGAATAGGGCTGCAAGATTTATCCTTGACCTCAAGCCCAGGGACTGTGTCTCTTTAGCCCTAAAATCCTTCCACTGGGTCCCGATTGCTGCAAGGATCAAATTCAAATCTCTTGCATCATCCATAAGGCTGTCTGGGGCCGAGGACCAATCTATCTACAACTTGCTCTCACCAAATACTTTCCTTCCAGATCTTTACGCTCCTCCGCTCCAACTCTCAGCGTGTCAGGTGCTTTTCTAAGCATCGAGCTGGTGGCAGATCTCTCTCCTCGGCTGGCCCCCTCCTCTAGAACAGCCTCCCCCTACTCTCTGTCTTGAGCTGGATCTGGAGCAAGATCCAGCTCACCAGCTTTTCTCTCCACCAGTTTCTGGTGGAGAGAAAAGATTTGACTGCATTGATCACCTTGGTGGTGAGCGCTGAGGAGGAGGCTATGGCATTGGCCTGGCGGGACATGGATAGTAAGGCATCTAGGTGAACACCTAGGGTTTTGACAGTCTTGGAGACTGTTATGGTGGAGTTGACAATGTTGAAGGATTTATATTGTGGGGGGAGTTTGTTGAGAGTTTCGCTGGTCCCTACTATGAGGATCTCAGTTTTATCACTGTTTAAGCAGAGGCCGTTGGCAGCCATCCAAGTTTGGGAGTAGTACCTGCGTATCGTCTGCGTAGTTGGTGTACGCTATGTTACGACAGTCGAGATCATTAAAGAGTGGAAGGGTAAATATATTGTAGAGAGTAGGGGCGGTACAGGAGCCCTGGGGGACGCCGCAGTGGATGATAGTAGGGGTTGCCGAGGCAGTGTCTGAAAAGACCTTCATGAGTCTACCATTTAGAAACAAGGCCACCCAAGCGATAGCTTCCGGGGAAAAGTGCGCTTCATTTTTAGGTGCATGCCTAGGATATCGTGGTTAACAAGGTCAAAGGCGGTAGACAGATCCAGTAGGAGAAGGAGTGCCGGGTTGCCTTTGTCCATGATGTCTCCAAGTTGTATTTTTAAATCGAGTAGGGCTGACTCTGTCCCGTGACCTGGTCGGAAGCCTGACTGTCATTTGCCTAGGATATGGTTGGTTTCAAGATATTCCTGGATTTGCGTGTAGGCAACTTTATCCAGGATCTTAAGCAGGAAAGGCACGGTAGTGATCGGCCTGTAGTTGGTAGCTACTTCTGGGTCAAGAGTAGGTTTTGTTAGAAGAGGGCGTACCCAGGCTTCTTTTAGGCTGTCTGGAACTGTGTTGGCGTTGAAGGAAGCATTAATGAAGGATTTGAGGAAGGGGCTGAGTGTTTCAGTGCGGTCTTTAATCAGACTGGCTGGACATGGGTCTCTTTTGCAGTTAGATGGTTTATTCTTGTTCATTATCTTAATAACTTCATGTTCTGTTACTTCCCTGAATTTGAAAGGGGTTGTGGGGGCTTTGGCGGAAGGGGGCTCTGGGCTGGGGGTGGGCAAGTGGTTAGTAGTGGTGGTTGATTTGAGGTGCTGTGATAGGTTTTTTGGTGCTCCTTGATTTTTGCTTGTAGAAGTTCGATTTTATTCAATAGGGCAGATTGTATGGAGTTGCACCAGGTTTGGTCTTTAACAATATCTTGTGATTTGGTAGCTGGTGTGGTGAGTTCTTTAAAGATGGCGAAGAGTTCTTTGGATTCGGAGTTTGCATTCGCAATTCTTTCATTGTAGGAGGCTGACTTTGCTATGATTATAGCTTTTTTTGTATTGGGAAGTGATTTTTTTTTTAGGAGGATAGGGTGGCTGTGGAGTGGGATTTCTGCCAGGTGTTCAGTGCTTTTCTTTTCTGTGAGCGGAGTTCAGAGGAGGACCATGTGTTTGAGTGTTTCACTGTTTTGGACTTTTTATTCTGTAAAGGGGCGATGGTGTCAATGGCAGTGCTTATGGTGCTCTTATAGATATCTGCTAGTTTTGAGGGGTCGGAGGACTTTAGATCTGTTGTGAGGATGCTTAGGTGTGGTATGATCTTATCTTTAGTAAGATTTTTAGCGCATCTTGCCAGTGCTGGGGGGATGAGGTTGGGCTTTTTCGTGTTAGATACAATGGGGAGGAAGAAATGGATGATGTGGTGGTCTGACCAAGGAGTCGGGGTGATGGAGCTAATGTCGATGTGACAGTTGTGGTCGGCTACCCAGTCAAGGATGCAGCCTTTGTTGTGTGTGGGTGAAGTTATTTTTTGGTCAAAGCCTAGTTCTTTTAAGGCTAGTGAAAGAGATTTGGCTGGTTTATCCTTTTTGTCATTGTATCCTAGGTTAAGGTCACCTATAAGGATGCTTTAGGAGGTGAGTTTTAGGTTTTCTGTTAATTGATGTAGGAGGTTCTCATGGAACTCCAATAGTGGGCCAGGTGGGCGGTAGACAAGGTTGATGGTGATGGTGGAGTTGGGGGAGAGGGCGGTTTTTATAGCCATGGAGTCTATGGTGTCACCCAGGTTAGATGTGATTTGTATGGTGTCACCCAGGTTAGTTGTGATTTGTCTGGCCTCTAAATGATCTTTCAGGATGAGTGCTACCCCACCTTCTACTGAGGAAAGGCGGTCTTGCCTGATGATGGAGTAGCCCTGTGGGATGGCAAGGTTGAGGGCTGGCCCTGCAGCGCTGTGGAGCTAGGTCTCGGTGATGGCTAGAATCTCGAGGTCCAAGTTAATGAGGAGTTCGTGAATTTCCGTGGCATGAGCCGGGATGGATCTAGCGTTGATAAGGGCACACTGTAGGTTGTGTGGGGGCTGGGATAGGGTGGGGGTGGTGTTGTGTGGTGCAGGTGAGGCACAGTTGGGGTGCGCCAGGATTGGTGTGGGTGGGGATGTTTTGACCGTGAGGGTGGACGTTTCTGTGGTTTTGGGTTAGTTGGGTGGGGCTTGGTGGGTGATGCTCGGGTATCTTGAGCGGAGACCCAGGAGTTGGTTCCTGATGTTAGTGGGTCTAGTGTATGATGTTATGGTAGGTGGAGGGTGAGTTGTCTTACGAAAGATATGTGTATCCGTGGAAAGAAACGTTACCGGGGCAAAAACACACTTAGCACTTGAGTTAACCAAAGAGAGTTGGGGGCAAAAATCATAGGCAATACTTTTGTCAAGGCAGGCAGAATCAGTGAACCCTTGCTGACAGGAAAACAAAACTCAATAGGCCGGAGCCAGTGTCAAGTGGAACCGGGTTCCTGTTGTCGATGATCACACAGTCAGAAAGTTCAAGATTCAACGTTGCCAGGAGTACTTGGATATTGTCAACAGAGGAAGCAAAAGTTATAAGAAAGAGGGAAGACAAGGGCAAGCCTTGGATGAGGAGAAAAGAGATTCACGCTAGTTCCTCGAAACTGGACACAGTACATTATTCAATGCAGAAGCTGGTGCCACGGCAGTTGTTCCTGATAGTTTCCTGTAGACCCGCAGTTCCTGGAGCTTCGGTCGTGGAGACGAAACGGACGACGTCTGGAGGGGTCTACACTACTCAGGAATGAGGCCAGCAGTAGTGACGGCGAATAAAAGGTACGCTCCGTTAAAACAAGAGAGGCTCTTCAGATAGCTATCCGGACCACTACAGCAGTGTGCAGCGATTTCGACCACTAAGAGGATCCTCTGGCTGTGGAAGGTGAGCTGGTTGACCCCACCAAGCTCAAGGGAAGAAGACTCCGGACTGGATCTTCTCTGGTCGTTGAAGGGGAGATGGCTCCGGACTGCAGCAGGGCTTCACCTGGATGGGGTAGCTTCTCTTTGGTTCCTTGTAGTTCCAGTGTCGACTCTGACTTCCAGCCCAAGAGTCCTGCCTTTTATGCTAAAATCCCCCATTCACACAGCCTGGCTGTCAATCACGCAGCAGGGGGGTTGTCCGGCCCGGACAACTACCTCAGCCAATCATGGCAAAGTGTGACTTGGATTTCCTAGGATATCCTGTGCAGGGGGTGACTACACCCCTCCCTCACATTCAGCCCACGTAGACACCAAGAGGAGGGCTTCTGGGCAGAAGCCTGCCAAACGACGGTGAACAAAGAAGGCAAACCTGGTTTGCCGTGCAAAGTAAAACACAAGAAGGACTTTAACAAAAAGAAATGGCGAATAAACCCGACTGGAGTCAAAATAAAAAGTATTTGGTCAAGCGGGTTTATGTTCGAGGCTAATATAATACCCTAAAACAATACCACGTTTATATAGTATAATCACAGTAGAAAAGTTAGTGTAGATACCACTGCCACCAGCCAAGTCTAAATGTTAAAAGAGCAAAACAAAGCTCAGAGAGGCACAGACAAAAAGGGATAGGCATTAACCCTTTCCAGTACTCCATGTAAGATGGGGTGTACTGGGTCTGCAGTTTAAAGTGACTATGTAAAGTTAACGGCAACTTTACCGGTTTCTGGGGGACAGTAGTCCGCCCCAGAAAAGAAGTCGGTGGGAAGTCTAAAAGACAACCCTGTGTCACTGCACTGAAGGTGCTATGTAACACACAAAAGAGTGGGACTACTGAAGTGGTGTACTGTAGAGTCCACAATCACAAAAACAGATAAAATACACATGGCAAAACACATGTAAGAGTGGGAAAAAGGGCCACACTCTTACCAAGTGGAAAAAGTAAACTCCAGAAATCCAGCAAAGCTGCTGGGGGACTCACTAGATGAGAGAAATTAGCCCTAGAATGAGAATTCTCCCTAACACGAGCTAATACAGTACAGGCAGAATCTGTGCTGGTCCAGTAGGCACCCGGAGCTCTGGCATCACCATCAAACCACACAATGTCAGGCTTATACTGCATCACCAGCTCATATAGTACAGGCAGAGTCTGTACTGTCCCCATCCTCATAGTTGTATAAATTAAAGTTTGTTATCCTTGCAAGATGACTCTTGGCCTTAATTCCCTAGAGGGGTGCATTTACTCTGGTGTGAGCGTGATTTGGGGTACCCCAATATATTTAAGGGGTGCCCCTGTAAGTTGAGTTACCTTTCAGTGGTGACGACCCAACGTGATACTTAGTTTCTTGCTCCCGTACTTTGCAAAGCCCCATGCCAGTCAGCCACGCCCAACTATAGTGATCAGACCCCTAAATCAAAAAATCCATGTATCCTGATCGACTTTAGTAGAAGCCATTTTAAAAGTAATCCTCTCCGCTCACTGAAGCAGGGCGTGGCTCCAGACAGACAGGCCAGCATGGGGACTTGGAAACGGAGGAAAAACTCAAGTGGACAACGCCCACGTGAGTATACTCTTGCAAGTGATAACAAAATGGGACCATGTATGTAAAATATGGTGATGTGAATGATGCACAAGGTCAATGGACTAGATGGAATATGACTTTTGGTGATGTATTTTTGGTGATGTATTATGGAATATAACTTTTGGTGATAAGGAATAGATTGGAAAGGATAGATCGGATAGGATTTCAGGTGATGTGTTAAGAAGTAGATTGGATAGGAGGTAAGGTATGTATTGAAATTGTCACATATTTTAGTTTTTCTACTTTTTATAATGGAAAAAGGGAACCTTAGCTTATAAGTACTGGGAAGTAAGGGATCCTCAGCCATAATAGGTTGAGAAGGTAGTACAATGCATTACAGTTTTATGACGATAAAAGCAATGTGATCCTCATCATATTAAAAATTCTGGGAATGTGGTATTACAAAGGATATAAGGAAAACAGTAGTGGCTCGGTAAGGAATGGGCCTGGATTTTAGTCCATAATATTTTGTATATTTTCTCTTGCTGTCTTTTGTGGTAAAAAAGGAAGGAAGGTGGATGAGTCGCTGTGTATGTGTGTGTGTATGTGTGAAATCAATTTGGAGAAAGTGTAAAGGGGGTGGGGAAAAATGGGTTGATCTGTATCTTTGTGTAAAAATCTTAAACATGCAATATGGTCTAAGTGAAGAATTAGGGACGCGCGCAACCTTAATGGAGGAACAAACTCTAATAAAACACATGCATAGGGTTCTGCCACTGTATTGTGACAAAATAAATAAACAATGCATAGTAGAAACAAAGGAAGGGGGGACGTGCTGCTCCCGGCCAGAGCAGGGCTCCCATAACAGAAACATGCTAGAACAATTTTCCATCTTTGTAGCAGAAAAATATGAAGGGAACAAGTCCCAAAAAAGAAAAGAGATTCTAGATCTCTGGCAATTAGTTGAGGATATGGGAAATTGGGAAAGTGAAAAATAGATCAAATATAAGGGGATATACCCTGTAACGCCTAAACCTCTAGTACGGTATACAAACCCAGTCTATAAGCCTCCATTGGTAGAAAGAGTGTCAACAGGATTATCAGACTTAGCAACTGGGGGGGGGGGAACTCAAGAGCTTTTTCACCTCCATATAGCCTATCCACAAGCGCTAATATGCCTGTTGTATTGGTGTATACAGAGGGTCCACAAGTAGACATAGACAACAAGTTAAGAACATTGCGGGAAAGTTTGGTCACGTTACAAGAACCTGAAGAAGTATCACCAGAAATAAGGGTACCGGTGCAGAAAATAGGGGACTGGAAGTCAGGAGATTTTCTGGTTAAGTTTAACCCTGGGGTAATAAGAAATGTTTGTGTTGAAAAAGATGATGGGCAGAGGGTATGGACGGTCCTGGGACAAGAAGAAGAATAAGCGAGGGAAAATGGAGGGGAAGATCAAGGTGGTAGAAATAATGAAGAGGCAAGGCAAGAAGGAGATCAAGGAGAGGAGGTGGAGAGAAACCCGTCCTTGCCACAAGAGGCAGTGAGGATGGACAGACCAAGAAATCGTCCAGATTTAATCATGGTAGTTTAAGATTAAGAAACAAGTGTCCACGCAGAAAAAGGGAAGATTTTAAAATCCATGACTGCAATGACAGCTGGAGCACTGTATAAATGCTAGTTGTATGGGGTTTCACGCACGCACCCCAGTGCAAGGGATTGCCAGGAGGCAGTGCGGGTGGGTGGCAGGGTGAGCAGGTATCTGGGCCCGAAAGTCAGAGGGTAACCAGGTGCACGGTACCGAGAACGAAAAAGATCAGCAGGGGAGAGGAGGAGAGAAGTCAGATGCAAAGAGGAATGTCTTGAGGGGCATTTCGGAACTGGAGATGGTTCTCCTGGAGTTAAAGAGTGGCAGGGAGGCAGTCCAGAGGGAGGCCCCAGCAGAAGACGAGAGAGATCTACACCCTGCTCAAAACGACTGACCCTGAGGGAGTTAGAGGTGGAGGAGTGAAGAGCTTGGGTGGGAAGGTATTTTGGACTCTGAATTTAATCCTTGCAGCCACTGGGAGCCAGTGGAGATTTCAGGGCTGGAGAGATATGATCCCAGGGCTTGAGGCCAAGGACAAATCTCACAGTCCTGTTCTGGATAAGTTGCAAAGGGTGGAGAGTGGAGGGAGGTAGATTTAGAAAGAGGCTGTTGGAATAATCAAACCTAGAAAGAACCAGGGCTCAAGAGACAGTGAGTATCTGGGGGAAGGAGAGCAAAGGCAGAATGCCCCTGAGGAGATGCAGTAGGAAGTTTGCCTTTTTAGAGACATCAGAGATGTGGGCATAGAAGGAAAGTGTAGAGTCAAAGATGACCCACAGGTGGTTAGCCTCAAGGGTGGGGTTAAGAGGAGGACCAAGAGGTCGGCCAGAGAGTGACAGGAAAGTAGGGTGAAGGTGTGCCGATGAGGAGGATCTCTGTCTTGCTGGCATGCAGGCAGAGATCGTTGGCGGCACACCAGTCACGAATGGCAGATAAGTAATCAGAGATGAGAGAAGGAGAAGAGGTGGCCTGAAAATGAGTTGAGTGTTATCGGCATAGCATTGAAAATTGGAGCAGAAAATGGCAATGCGGTGGGCGAGGGTTGCCAGGTATTGGTTGAAAAGCCTGGGTGAGAAGTTAGACACCTGGGGAATACCGCAGGTACAAAAGGAGATAGATGAAAGGAAGGACCCAAGTTGGACCTGGGAGGGCCTTTCAGAGAAGAAAGAAGTCAGCCAGGCCAGAGCCTGACTGGTGTTACCCAGGTTGTCCCAGAGACGATTGAGCAGGATGGTATTGTTGACCGTGCCGAAGGCAGAAGTGAGATTGAGTAGGATGAGGACAGAGGGAATGTTAGAGTCAAGGTTGGAGAGCAGACCACGTAGTGAAGGAGGTGAGTAGTGAAGTAGGTGAGCAGTGAAGATCGCAGGGCTTACAATAAATGACTGCCCTTCCCAATTGTAGTGCTTGCTTTTTACATCTACCTACAATGTACATGTGAAGACCTATAGATCGTTACGCTTCACTTTCAGGGACAATGATCTCAGATTGCTTCAATGTGTATCTGACGTTTGCCGCACATGGGCTGCGATGCGTCATCCACCATTTTGCACCCTGCTGGTTTCACCCTCTCGGAATGGGAGCGGAATCTTGCAAGTGTGCGGCTCATGTCTCCTGTTTTTATACCCTGGCGGGGCAGTGTTTGGAGCTAAATTCTGCATACAATTAACCTCTGGGTGTTTTGATGGGAGCTGTTCTGAATGGTTAACTCTTAGGACTATCACATACACCATTATCATATTGTACGGTGCTGTGCTGTGCAGCAGCTCCACACAGAGCTAATCATTCATGGGTGGAATACCCCATATGTGCTGAGGCTCTGCAGCAACCTACGGAGGCCTGCACTTCACTGGCAGCGGCTTCCTGAACATGTGAGTTTTAAGTTATAGTGGCTGAGCACTATTGAACCTTGACCCGGATAAATACAGATTATGCACTATTTACCCCTGTTCCACCGAGGGATGAGGAGACACAGGTCTTGCTGTGTGATGGAGGGGAAAGTGGAGACGTTTGCTTGGGCATTCTGATGCCATCTCTCTATGAAGTGCTCCATATTGCCAGTGAAGTGTGGCATCAGTAACTGGATATGCTAGCCAGTTATACAACTGCACATACTTTCATTGTCCAAAATTACACAGCCACAGTAGTGGCTGTGCAGTTATGGTTAAGTTGCTGTTTCCATAGGAAGAACACTTTTTGGGCGGCTTATAACTTCGCTCCCCCTGGACGAATCCTCACCAAACTTTGCAAAAAAAGTATATGGGCCACTCTGAATATTTTTGCAAAGTTTGGTGATGTTTGGTCCAGGGGGGGAAAGTTATAGGGAGGGTCCCAAAACGTCATTTTTTTCCCATAGACTGAATGGGGGAAAAACTGCGCATGCCTACAGCCCAAACCGCTGGACAGATTTTCTCCAAATTTGCGGCAGGAGCAGGAGCTTGGTCCCGAAACCGTGCTTTTGTAAATTAGGTGTCAATCCGTCCAGTAGTTTTCTTTAAAATGACCAAAAAGTATGTCTAAAAAAATGTGTGATATCTATGTCCGCTCCGCGGAGAAACTTCCCTGTTCGCGCCGCGGACAAAGTAACGATTGGCTAATGGGCTCACGTCATGACCGTGGACACGCGACGTGTCAGCCGATTGGCTGGAGTGAGGCGTGATGAGCGTCCGATTGTTCGGAGGTACCCGACGTCTTGGATCCGCCGACAGCGTGGCAGCGAACAGAGGCGAAATGCAGTTTTGGGGAGTGTTTTGGTGTGTCAGAGTGCTTGGGGAGGTTTAGGGAGTAAGAGATGGGTGAAATAATGTATTTGTTTAGGCAGCAGGTGCTACTGATGTATTCGCCATGCCCGTGCTGTCCGGGATGTTTGTAATTACTTAAAATTAGGGGTGTCCTAAGGATAGTATTTCCGTCCGTGCTATGCGTGGGCAAATTGAAACTGTTCTAAGGACACACGTGGTGTCAGCGGACATTAAAATTGAGTACATACTGCAGTTAACATTTTTGATTCTATGGGTGTGATACTGAGTTATAAGCCACTATCGGTGTAATATGCTGTGGTGGTTGTGGCCAGGGCCTAGAGTCTTGGGTACATGGTCACAGGCCGTAGGCTGTAGGCCACACACCCAAGACTCTAGGCCCTGGCCAGAACCACCACAGCATATTACACCCATAGAATCGAATATGTATCAGGTGTTTGTGGGCAGGGCCTAGAGTGTTGGGTGGAAATTGAGTATTTTGCGCAGTTAACATTTTTCATTCTATGGGTGTGGTACTGAGTTATAAGCCGCCATGGGTGTGATATGCTCTGGTGGTTGTGGCCAGGGCCTAGAGTCTTGGGTACATGGTCACAGGCCGTAGCTGTAGGCCACACACCCAAGACTCTAGGCCCTGGCCAGAACCACCGTAGCATATCACACCCATAGAATCGAATATGTATCAGGTGTTTGTGGGCAGGGCCTAGAGTATTGGGTGGAAATTGAGTATTTTGCGCAGTTAACATTTTTCATTCTATGGGTGTGGTACTGAGTTATAAGCCGCCATAGGTGTGATATGCTCCGGTGGTTGTGGCCAGGGCCTAGAGTCTTGGGTACATGGCCGTAGGCCGAAGGCCCTGGCCACAACCACCGCAGCATATCACACCCATAGATCACACCCATAGATTGGAATATCTACGGCCATACACCCAAGACTCTAGGCCCTGGCCACAACCACTGCAGCATATCGCAGCAATAGATACACCCGTAGTATAGAATATCTATTAGGTGGTTGTGGGGAGGGCCTAGAGTCTTGGGTGAATGGCCGAAGGCCATGTACTCAAGACCACATTTATAAGCAGTGAAGTTATAAGCCACAATGGGTGTGATTTGCTGCGGTGGTTGTGGCCAGGACCTAGAGTCTTGGGTGCGTGGCCTAAGGCCATGCACCCAAGAACAAAGTTATAAGCACTGAAGTTATAAGCCACCATGAGTTTTTTATATTGCACACCCATAGATTCGAACATCTACGGCCATACACCCAAGACTCTAGGCCCTGGCCACAACCACCACAGCATATCACAGCAATAGATACACCCGTAGTATCGAATATCTATCAGGTGGTTGTGGGGAGGGCCTAGAGTCTTGGGTGCATGGCCGAAGGCCATGTACCCATGATTTAAGTTATAAGCACTGAAGTTATAAGCCACCATGTATTTCATATATTGCGGTGGTTGTGGGCAGGACGTAGAGTTTTGGGTGCATGGCCGCAGGCCGTAGGCCATAGCCCATACACCCAAGACTGTAGGCCCTGGCCACAACCACCGCAGTATATCACACCCATACAATCAAATATCTATCTGGTAGGTGTGGGCAGTGCAAATTGAGTATATGCTGCAGTTAAAATGTTTCATTCTATGGGTGTGCTAATGACTTATAAGCCAACATGCGTGTGATATGCTGCAGTGTCTTGGGTGCATGACTGTAGGCCGTAGGCCATACACCCAAGACTCTAGGCCCTGGCCACAACCCCCACAGCATATCACACCCATAGAATTGAATATCTATCAGGTGGTTGTGGGCAGGGCCTAGAGGCCTAGAGCCGAAGGCCATGCACTCAAGACTGAAGTTATAAGCACTGAAGTTATAAGCCACCATGGGTTTCATATACTGCAGTGGTTGTGTCCAGGACCTAGAGTCTTGGGTGCATGGGCGAAGGCCATGTCCACAAGACCAAAATTCTAAGTACTGAAGTTATAAGCCACAATGTGTGTGATATGTTGCGGTGCTTTTGGCCAGGACTTACAGTCTTGGATGCATGGCCGAAGGCCATAAACACAAGAACTAAGTTATAAGCAGTGCAGTTAGGCCAAAGTTATAAGCCCGGAAGTTATAAGCTACCATGGATTTCATATACTGCAGTGGTTGTGTCCAGGACCTAGAGTCTTGGGTGCATGGCTGATCCAAGACCAAAGTTATAAGCAATGAAGTTATAAGCCAGCATGGGTTTTATATACTGTGGTGGTTGTGGGCAGGATGCAGAGTCTTCGCTATGCACCCAAGACCAAAGTTGTAAGGTGTGAAGTTATAAGCCACCATGGGTTTGATATGCTGCGGTGGTTGTGGCTAGGACCTAGAGTCTTGGGTGCATGGTTGCAGGCCGTAGGCCGTAGGTTATACATTCAAGACTCTAGGCCCTGGCCACAACCACTGCACCATATTTCAGCCATAGATCACACGTATAGATTTGAATATGTATGAAATGTTTGAAATTATACTTACTGTTTCATTTGTTGAGATTCCATATATTTTTTACATGACTTTAGTACTTGGAGGAAATGTTCTTTTCCAATTTCTGTGATAAAAGAAAAGAGCATGTTAGTGCATGTATTTTATAAAGACTTATTACATTGCATAATAGACATTTTAGCTTTTTTTACCCTCATATTTAGTTTACAAACCAGTGTACTGTGCATTTTGCTCAGTTTCTGTGTTTGTTTTTCAAATCATTGGGTCTGGGGAAAAAAATCCTTGTCGGATTAAAAAAAAACATTTTTTGTTATGCTACAAACTATTTGTTTGTTTCCTTTGAGTGTTCACTTGTTTCTGGTTAATGTTCTATCTGTTGGCTTGTTGCAGATTTTTGAAGCAGTTATTTACCTGTTGGCGTATGCTAACTGTTTATAGTCTTTCAATTGCATTTTTGTTAATGTTGAAGTACAGATTAGTTATTACATTTTGGTTTTAAGAAGATTAAATAAGCGTTTGTAAGATTTGCTGGTAATCTGTGCTTTAGAGTAATGGTACTATCATTACATTTGAACCATCCACATTTCTTTTTAATATATGCAGTGTAGTGACCTGCATTGGTTGTGGCTCCTGCGTGATAGGTTATACCTATTGTTGTGAAGGTTTTCTTACCAAGTGACACTTGACCGTGTGTGAATCCAGTCAGCTTGCAGTTGTTTTTGGTATCATTTGCATTGTAACGTAGAAGCATTAGTATTACGTATTTACTGTGTGTTTGTATTAGTAAGGTGGAGCGATTGTCTGAATTGCAGATAGTACATAATCTGCCATGGTTTGCATTTAGTACAAGTTGTTGAAATGGAATGTATTCACAATTAGGTATGAATACATACACAAAGCGCTCATTAGGGATTTGTTCCTTTGTGACATTGTTGCAGAGAGTGCATGTATGCTTCCACATGTAGGAAATCTGGATGATTTCATTTATAGGTATGTTTTTGTTTTGCAGTACTTGTAGTAAGTACATTAGAAATTCTTGTGGACCTTCTTGTGAGTTTATAGTGATCCTCACCATTCCTGCACAGTAGTCCAATTCTTGTCTTATTCCGTGAACACTATGGGCCTCATTACGACCCTGGCGCTAATGGGTTAACGGTGCTGTAAAAGGCTGCGGCGCCGTTAACCCATTAGCGCCTGATTACGAGGTCCCTTTGCGGGACCCGACCTTAACGGCTGGTCTACATCAGCCGTTAAAGTAGGGACCCGCAAAGGGACCTTGGTGCTAAGTACGGTACCGCAATTTGCGCTACCATACTTGGCGCCTTCCCCATTCCCATAGAGCCCTATGGGGCGAAAATGGGAATGGGGAAGGGCCATGGTTCAATGGGGAATTACCGCCCCGCCAACCTTGGAATGGGGTAGTAATACCCCATTGAACCATGGCCGACCCGTTGCAACACCGTCACCAACATGGTGCTAATAGCGCCATGGTTTAGCGCCGGTGTTGTAATGAGGGCCTATACGTGTTGTCAGGATTGTTTGTTGCGTTTCTATGAAGGACTAACACTTGCAAACACAATTGGTCTGTACTGTGTAAGTCAATGTTGTTAACAATTGGTGGCAATTGAAATAGAATATTCATTGCTACATTTGCGTAGCAACTTACACCAGTTACATTTGAAAATTTGAATGGACCATATAGTTCTGTGTCCGAGTCATTCTTTCAGAGTTTGTGTTGGTTCTTTGAAGAAGTACCTGAGTTACATTCAATAATAGGTTCTTCTTTGGTTGTGGTAATTGATGAAGTATTAGCTTCTTTTACTCTCTTTGAAGGATTTGCAGTCAGATCCTGTTGCATTTCTGTTTGAATTAGTTTTCTTTTACAACGTTTTCCTTTTTGTGGAACAGGATATGATTTCAGATGAGCGGTGTACAGTGAACGTAGTCTATTGTATTCTAAAATGCAAGGAATATCAGTGTTTAATTTACTTGCATCAAAGTTGATTAGAAATAGACCATCAAGTGTACGTAAGCGTGATAGTGCTATGTAGCTCATGCCTTCTTTAAAGACTGTGTTCCCAATATCTATCAATGCTTTGTCTAGGGTAAGACCTTGGGATTTATGAATGGTGACTGCATATGCAAGAGTTAGAGAAAATTGTTCTCTACGTACATACATGTCTTTGAAGAGAAGGAATCGAGCTGATGAGCGCCCAATCCTTTTTACTTCTGAAAGTTTGTCAAAGAGAATATTGACAAACTGAATGTTGTCACATGGGTATTTTTGAAAGCCAACAACTGTACCCAGTGCTCCATTAACTAGTCCTTGCTCCATGTCAAGGTTACGTTTAAGCATTACTCTACAACTTAAGGATAATTTTAATATTTTTTTCAAACCCTGCTGTGTTGGAGATTGAATTTTCTAAGGTGTTTAGTCTTGTTTTGGCTTGTTGACACATGGGTAGTGTCATACCATGTACGTCCAGTTTGTCTGTGGAGCAAATTTCAATTATTGGTTGCATTTCTTTTTTTAACATTGTTTCATTGAATTTGGAACAGCTTGCAAGAGTTGGCATTAAGGCCATACAATTGACATTTTTGTGCGCTAACATCAGTAGCACATGCGTTATCGCCATAAAGGGAATGGATGTTCCGGGTTTTCAATATTGCTTGTGCTTCTTGAGATAGTACACCAACTCTAATACTTTTTAAAATGTTGGCGTAAGTGAGGTCTGCAGATTGACGCATATTTTCGGTTAATTCTCTGTATTGGAAATGTTGCCAAAGGTTGACATTTCCTATGCTGCCAACAGTTTTACGGCAGAGTTTCTTTCCTAAGGTTTTAAAAATAGGTTCACCTTTCACTGGTGTCAATTGCAGAAGATCTCCGAAAACAATAATGTGTTTTCCTCCAAAGAGTTCTTCGTAGTTTGTTTTAAGTACTTCTTGTAATCTGAGGTGAATCAAAGCCAACATTAGGTTGGAGACCGTGCTCACTTCATGTATTAGTAGCATTTTCATTTATTTTAATACTCTGCATGGTTCCATTGCAGCTTCTGTAGAAAGTTTGTAATAGTCTAATTTGTTTTGGTGTTCTACTGGAAGGAGTAGTAATTGGTGTAAAGTGACACCGCCTATGTTGTAGACAGCTAAACCTGTGGGGGCAGTTACAACAGCTGACAGTTTGCTGATTATCAATTGTTGAAGGAACTTGCTGATGATTTTGATTAAGAATGTTTTGCCTGAACCAGATTCACATCTGACGTACAGCAGTATAGGTTTGTAATTTTGGCAGGTACATTCTTTATTTTCGTGTTGTACACCATGTGCAATTTCTTTTGTTACTTCTTCAAAAATGGTGCGCTGTTCTTTAAGTTTTGATTGTAGTACAGTTAAGTCTTCTGTATCTTCTTCATAGTGACACACGGTGTTTTCTACTTCTGTCATAGCTAATTCTGCCTCATTTCCTATTAGTGGCTGTCCTAGTGGTTCTTGGCTTCCTGTTACAGAAGTTTGACTACTGTCGGAAGTGTCCTTATCTAGTTGCGCCTGGATTCTTCTTTGTGTTGCTGTTCATTGTGCAACATTGTTTTGTACTGCGTAAAGTTCTCATCGGTGATAGTGCTTTCATTTGCTTTGAAAGCGTCTTCATAGCAGTCATAGTTATCTAGTATCTCTTCTTCTTTTGTCCATGGTTTAAAAAGTTATAGCAGGGACATGTATTATAGTTCTTTCTGTTGAGGAGTTTTTAATGACAATTTGACATGATTAATTAAGCTTCGTTTGGTAAGTTTCACTAAGCTGCTTTCACAATCTGTCACTCTATATCTACCTTCGTTTTCATCAGGTTTTATAGTATTTTTGTATGCAAAGATTTGGGCTATGTGGTATAGACACATGGTTTCCAAAGTGGTACTCCTGTTCGGGTAGTATGTGTCTAGTAAATTGTCTTTCAAAATGTCTTTGCTGTTGGGATCATTTTTGGCTATTGTTTCTATGTCATCATATGATTTGAGAACTCTTTTCTAGATTTAGCAGGACCAAGACTTAGCCATACTATATTTTCAGATTTTCCATACAAAGCAGTACCGGTTAAACGATCTTCAGCTTCATAGGTGCCACATTCTCTATGAGAGAGCATTTTTATGCCTAGGCTGCACAATTTCTGAGATAGTGTTGTGTCTGATGATAGGTCATTCCAGAGGTCTTGAAGCTCTGTTTTTTCTGCTTTTCTTAAGTAGGCTGTGTCATATTGTGCAACTGCAGTGGAATTGTCTGCAATGTACTGCACATCTATGTTTGCATTCCATAAGAGGGCAATGATTGCATTGTAATCATTGATATATTTTGATTCTTCTGTTCTTTTTATGTAATACGTGTTGTTAGGTGATTTATCTTTAACACTATGTCGAACTGAAGACATGAAGTTGTTCACTTCACCTGTTTCTGTAACTGGTCTAGGGAAACCAAAGCGGCATTTGGTCTAGTATTTCCCTTTGTTTTTGTATTTGCGCCGACAATATTTGCCACATTTGTGCCTTTGAAATTGTACAATTTGGCCATGAAGGTCACTATGGGCCTCATTACGAGTCCGGCGGTAACCAAGGCGGTAAAACCGCCTGGTTACCGCTGGACTCGTATTACGATTCCGCCTCCGTGATTCCCAGAATTACCGGGGCATTACAACCCAGGTGTCCCGGGATTTCCGGAGGCGGAATGGTGTAAATCCCCATTCCTATTGAGTCCTATGGGACTCAATGGAATTGGGGATCATGGAAACACTGGCACCATCTCGTGATGATGCCGGTGTTTCCTCGTCCGCCTGCATGCGGGCGGTGGTAAACCCGCCAGGTCAGACCTGGCGGGAACATCACCTCCCGCCTGCAGGAGTCGGGATCAGGCGGTCCGGAATTAACACTGTCGGCGGGTTTACCGCCACTGTTATTTCCGGTCTGCCCGACCTGTAATGAGGCCCAATGTCTCATTTGTGAAGGGATTTCACAAGTGACATATTTTTGGATGCACTGTAAAACAGTAGCATCACTGTCCTGACCAAATTTAGGTGCGTGCATCTATAATCCATAGAAGCATGTAGATATGTGGTGCACCTCTGGCTTGGTATTCTTTTCTCCAAAAGAAGTGTTGCACTTCTCTGAGGGGAGGAACAGTTTTATTACAAATAAAGTGTAGCATAGCAATGAATCGATGGTGAAAATATCTTGAAACATTAACACGATCTAGAGAGCAAAGTTCTCTAGGTGTTAGTATATCTATGTTGGTTTTGTTGTTGTTTGATAGGCGTTGGAAATCATGTAAATCTTCCCATGCATATTCTGCACAACTTAATGTAACAAACCAAGTGGCTGGTCCAAGGTTTCTGATCATACAATGTACATCTCCATGACGTCGGAACCAGTATTCTTTCGTACCACACATGTTTTCAAACAGATTTGTTATGCTAGATTGTAAAATGTCATCTTTTTCTTGCACTTTTTGTATTATATTGCGTAGCTGACATATTTTGAAAGTGGGTTCCTGATTTCAATATGTGTGCAACTCCGTAACATAGGGTTGCTAGTGTAATGAGCGGTATTCTGATGCTGGTATCTGAGTGGGTCTATCATCGTATCTTCCTCCTTTGCCAGTAGGAAATAGTAGAGGAAAAGCACGTGCTTCTATACTTTTTTCCCATTTGCTCATTGGTGAACATTTGGTTTGTTGCATTTGGTAGATTTATAGTGCATCCTCTATGCTGTTATTATAGTGCAATGGATGAATTGTATAATGGTCCAAAAGAGTGGATACTGCAGCAGGATCCAGAAGTTCAAATTGACCAGTTTCTGATGACTCTTGAATTCTTTCAGTTGTTGCCCTTAAGCTTTCTTCAATATTTATTTCTTTGTAGTATTCATTATTGTCTTTCAGATATTGCAAGGCTTGTCTAACTTTATGTAAGTCCACGAGTTGTTGCCAAATTTGTTTGTCTTTTGTTGGTACACCATTTACTAAGACAATTAAAGATTGCTCTATTGGACGTTGCACTCCCAGAGTGTGTACATTTTCTGTCAGATCTAATGGTAAATAAACTACTTTGCCACAAATGCCTTTCACCAATTCAGAGGGAGGTAATTTTGCTGTTTTTGGTTGAAGGCGTATTATTGCTTGAAATGGGTGTACGGATTCAATTATGATGCTCTCATACAAATTGAGTTGTTGCAGGGGTTTTGGTAGTGGGAATAATTCCAAGTTATTTGTGATGGCACGTGAAGGAGTTTGGTTGTTGTCAAGTTTTGTAGTGCAGTAACTGCAACATATTAAGGGTTCACTTATTTCATATTTGTTTTCTGCTAAAAGGTAGAGAGCTGATTCAAACCATTTGGAATCTTCATTGTCTTCTATTTTGTATGTTATGTCTATAGTTTTTGTGTTACTTTTGTAAACAGTTCTGCGGCATCACACACACACACGGTTTGGTATTTCAGCGGATTTACTTTTAAATTTCAGTATTTCTTTTTTGTATGTGTGTAATAGAAGGTTGCCATGTGCAGAATTGTTGCTAGTCTGTTCTAAAGCTATTGCATTTTGTAAATGGCTTCCACTTCCATAATATTTTCTCTGGATACGGTCGGTTTTCTTCTTGTAGGTATTTGGGTGCACCATGCAGAAGAGTGTTATTTAAATTGGCTAGTTCTAAAGCAGGACTTTTATCATAGTACAGTTTATACACTAAGGGCCTGATTCATGGGTGTGTTTTATAATGGCACAATCCCATAGGAAAACATTCCATGAATCAGGCCCTAGATTTCTTTGAATGATGTGTTTATATCATTTTTATATCATGGAAGGTGCTTTTGCAAATAGGTCCTGAAATGCAGGCTAATGAATGTCCTTGTAGTCCTGTATATTTGTGCACTGGACAGGTATCCATATTTTGCAGCACTTTCATTTTGATTTTGTCTTTACCTTTCACATACAGATTGAGGAACTGGCGTAAAGATTTGAAAGATTTGTTGGGAATGTTACACATTGACGTGCACAGCCATTTGTATACTGGACGTTCAGGTTCAGTCGAATGGAGAGGTAATTCTGTGTTTTCTGGGGATACTTTTGTAAGCAGTGTTTCTTGTTCCATGATGGTATTATTGATTTTTTCAAATCCTCGTCCACTGCTATGGATGGCAATTGTGTTTGTTTGGTTTTGTTTGCATGCTTCTTCATTAAAATATGATTCTGTGGCCGTGGTGTGACTCCATTCACCTCCACAGATATTTAAGAAGTTATTTTTTTGACATTCCGTTTATTGAGAAGTTTCTTTTGTAGTTTAGTACTTACTTTAGTTAGTGGTTTCATCCTATTTAAAACTAAAATAAATAACTTCCCTTTGAGAAGGATTGCACTGTCTACGAGAGCTTCTAGGATACATTTTCTACGGTAGGTTTTAAGGGTTGTGGATGATTTCGCTCCTGTTCTTATTTGATTCTGAAGGACTCTGTGGCGGAACATTTTTGCTAAAATACTTTTTTTACTATGGTTTCTGGCTAGTATATGAGGATTTATAGGAGCAGTGTTAGCAGTAGTGGTAGCCAAATTCTTGCTAAGCATTTTCTGTTTCGTGTCACATTTTGATAGAGGAGGCAACGTTTCTGTAGTTGAAGCTTCTTTTGTTTTGCTAAATGACCGCATTAGCTGTTTTGTTTGAATGTTTTGTACAAACTGTGGTAGAGATGGATGCTTATTTTGGACACTTTTATTTTCATTTGCTCTATTTCTGCGTTGCTTTCTACGGACTTGCTTTTTGGTAGGCATTCTTTGGGGTCTGTTGAAAAAAAAGAAAGTATGGGTTGGTCTGTTTTACAATATATGTGTGCTGTGTGCATGCGTGTATGAGTTTAATGGGGGAAGATGTTTGTGGTTGTGTGTGAATGTGCATTGGGCAGTTACAATGAGTTGGGAAGGTTATTTTTCTGTTTGTATGTTACTACACTCTGGTTCAGATGAGAGTAGTAAGTGAGCTAGCTAGTGGTGAGGAGAAGCATTAATAGTAAACGTAATGGCATGAAATTAAAACAATTATTTGTTTTGTAGTACTAACATTGTAAGGCTTGAGTATGTTATTTGTGTTCCAAAAAAACGGGGATTTGTGTGCCATTCTGACTGTTAATCTCTGTTTACTAAATGGGGATTTGTGGGCAGAATGGTTCAGAAATCAATGTTTTTTTTGGTGCGCAAATTACATGAATGAACCACACAGTGGGGGTCATTACAACCCAGGCGCTAATTGCGCCAACTTTACCACCATGGTGTAAACTATGTTTACACCATGGTGGATGGCGGATTTACCGCCCCATTCCAAGGTGAGTGGGGCGGTAAATCCCCATTTCCCATTTTCCCTTCCCCATTCCCATTTTTGCCCCAAAGGGCATAATGGGAGTGGGGAAGGCGCTAATTACGCCACCGTAAATTACGGTGGCGTAATTAGCATCATGGCAGGTTAGCGCCATGGATTTTAACGGCTGCTAAAAGCAGCCGTTAAAATCAGAATAGGCGTTAAGGGTTAACTACGGCGTTAACCCTTAACGCCTGGGTCGTAATGAGGCCCAGTCTCTTTGAGGAACAGTAAGAATATAAAGGTAGTATTCTACTTACTTTTTTTTTGTGGAATGAGCAGGTTTCTTCGGATAGGTTGTTTGTAGTTTAGATGCTGTTGATTTTCAGGAGAGTGGTCTTCACTGCAATTGTAAATGGAAGAAGTTAGTAATTTTGTGTGTTTATAGCACTGATGTTAATGTACACGTTAACTTTTATATTTTCGTGGTAGTATTCTCGTTTGATATATGAACATAGTGTATGCACGCATTTCATTTGACTATGTGCAGTCTTTATATGTTATTTGCAGTATGTTAGTTCAACCTACTTCGCAAATGAGTAGAATTTTAAGTTCATGAAATTCCCTTGTTTTTTTGCAGCTGTGTTGCAGATAGCAGAGAGGTTTGGGAGTGATAGTTCACTATAGTAGATGGGGGAAAAATTTGAATAATTTCATATTATAACTAGATATGCGAACAATCGGGAGCACCTGAGAGGGAGATTTCCCACAGCAATCGGGAACGTTTATTTTTCTCATACGATCGCATTGGGATTAGCATTAATATAGGCGGGCGACAGTAAAAAATTGTGACATTTTTTAATGAAAAACGAGTTTCACGCGTATATCGGGAGGGTTGGCATGTATGTATAAGTTATGGGGGAGATAGTAAAAAGTAGTGCGATTTGTCAATGAAAAATCAGGAGTCTCGCGCTTAAAGCGGGAGCGTTGGCATGTATGTATTGGCTATGCAGATTTAGTGGCATTACTTTGTTTATATGGAATCATAAGAGTTGTACATGTACTCTGAATAAAATATGCATACCTGTACTTTGTAATCATGCATGTGGAGCATGGAGCGGTAAGTAGAAATCTTGGAGACTTGCACAGTAGTTTTTGTAGTAGGTGCTTTCCAATGATATGAGACTTGTATTCAGAGGGTTCAACAGTACATTTGAAGTGCGGAACTCTGATGATGGAGTTAGATGTAGAGCTCTTGGATGTGATTGGTGGATGGTTTTGTGACTGCTTAGCTGTGTCCAATGAGGGAATGGATTTGCGAGTGATGTGGAAAGGGTAGAAGGGCTGGCTAAGAGTTATGTGCCGCATGGACACCGCGCCTGTCCGTGGGTAGGGCGTGCCACATACAGGGTTTTACAGCAAATCCAGCATGGAAAGTGGACTGTAGGGATCAGCCAATCAGATGTTGATGTTGTTGATTTGTGTAGAAAGAGAGTGTGTGGGCATGTGGCAAACAATTTCGATGTTAGAAGAGTGGAGGTGGTGTGGAGCGCTGCGACTGACTACAATGTAGAGGCAATTCTCCAAGTTTGCAGAGATATGCGTAGGATGAACAGTCCCAATGTGGTATTTTTGCACTATGGTGCTTTCCATTTGGGCTCCGTGAGTTCCCCTATTTGGAACAGTTGGTTCAAGCAGTAATCAACATCCTTCCAAATGCTAAAGTAATTTTTTCTTGATTACTTCCTAGAGCAAAATGGGACAACAGTTCTGTTTTTTGTCCTGATCAAAGCATTGCTAGGTGTGCAATCAATCGTGGCATGCATGCTTTCATGCTAAGGGATGGTATGTTTTTCTGTAGCCACAAGAACATTGTTTCGAGTAATGCGGCTTATTTCGAAGCAGATGGTGTTTCTTTATCTTTCTTAGGAAATGCCATGTTCTTTTGGAATGTAAGGCTTGCTTTGGAACAGTTTATGTGATGATTTTAGGAGTAAACTAAGAAGAAAAGAAAAGATAAAAACATAAAATAACAGGTGTCTTTCAGGAATCTGCAAAAAACCCAAAAAACGGCTCTTTTCAGAGCCCACCTTAAAGGGGAAATGGGGATCACTATTAAATGTACATTCACCACGCTCAGATCCTCTACGTGTCTGCGGACATGGCGGTAGTCTGCGGACAGCGCGTATTACATACAGGGATTCTGGGGTGGAGAGGCATGCAAATGAGAATGAGAATGAGCGGAGCTAGGGATTGGTCAGTAAAGTTTAGTGGGTGTGTTGTGTACGGAGAGATTTAGTGAGGACGCCTTTTTTCTGAGAGAAGAAGAGATAGCTATGGCTGTGTGTGCTCGAAAACAGATTATCTGGATTTTGGGAGACTCATGGATACATTTGTTGAAGGTGCATGCAGAACGTTGTGGTTTATCTGCAGATCTTGGATTCCCTCATGTGGAAGTGCACTGGCATGGAGTGCATGGAATGAAGTGGCTGGTCTTGGTACCTCTCTGTGCTATTTTACTAAGAGAGCATCATCCAGACATAATTATATTTAATTGTGGAGGGAACAGTTTAGGACATGTGTCTTGAATTTCTTTGCAATTTGCAATGAAGGAAAAACTTCAGAAGGTCATGGACATGTTTCCAAATTGCCAAGTAATTTTTTCTCGTATTGCGCAAAGACAAATGTGGCTGCGTTCTTCTTCATTTGGTCCACAAATGGAGAAAGCGAGGCGCAATGTCAATAAGGCTATTTGTGCCTTTCTAAGAGATGTTGGCATGTCCTCTTTCCACAATGAAAATATTATGTTTCGCAGCACATTCATTTTTCGCAGAGATGGAGTCCATTTTACATATGCTGGTAATCAGATTTTTATTTGAAATGTACAAAATGCATTGCAACCTTTTTCGGAAGTATAGTCCTCTATTTTGCATTACATGTTGACGAATCCAAGTTTTTGAAACACACAATACACCACCAAAAGGCTCTTTTCAGAGCTACCACTTACTCCCAGAGAAAAGTACATTGGTTTTGCTAGAGTTGCACCACAAAATGTTATCTGTCCTAGGACTGTCCGCGGACTTTTAAAAAAATGTACGTGGGGCCTGCACCGTTTACTTGAAAGTTTTATTTTTAAACTGAGAAATGTGGCTCTGAAAAGAGCCTTTTTTTTAACTTTTTGTTGTTTATATATTTTTTTGGCTTTTTCTACACCCGACACACTAGGAGAGGAGGGGAAAGGAGGGTAAGGAAGGGACACCAACCACGGGGATAAGAAAGGGCAGGTGGAGAGAGGAAGATGTAGCCTGGTCCTTATTTAGGTACATAGCAGCTCTTCTGGTGCTCCGTGACCGTAGTCTCGAAAGCACTACGAAGACTGCCCCCCCTGCAGAGTACTGCGTCTCAGTACATACACAATATTGTGACCCTCGAAAGATAAGGGTCAACAGAATCGCAAATGGCCTGTGAAGCAGCTGGAGGGATGCGCTCTCCCACAGAAGTGTCTCTTGTGGTGAGAGGATCGGAAACGGAGGATGCTGCTGAGGAACTCAACCTACTACGTTCTTTACATGGTACAACCTTGCAAATGTCTGCACCGTGGAACAAAGTAAGGTGTTGTTTCATGGATGTCGTACCAAAGCTGTACGAACCACGTCTGCCATGACTCAGCACCATTTTGCACTGGTTACAGGTGACCTTGTTCGCTCATGCTTTTGGTACGTTATCATGAATGGTAAACAACCGTCACACCCACGACTCACGGCGAGTGCTGGTGGTAGGAAGTTCCACAACCTCATTCTCTTCATCCTCTTCATCCTCTCTCTCTACATCCTCACGCATATTCCCCTCTGGAGGCCCTTGGGGAGGTGGTGGTGGTGGAGGGTTTGGGGGTGGTGCTGAGGCTGATGTAGCAACAGCAGCCATGGATGCCATTAGGGTTGGTGAGGTAATCTCCGCTATAGCATTAAAGGCAGCAAAAGTCAATCTCCAATAGCCAGAAGTACAATGAAGACGAGCTATAGGGTGTGGCTTTTTATATGGGTGGAGGGGGCGCCTCGGGACCATATTGATCACTCAAAAGCGTTCAGAAAGTTCCAAAAATGTGTGGTAAACTAGGGCCATTGTCTGGGACATGTGAAATGGTGATTTTTTTTTACTGTAAAATAATTTGGATTGTCAGAATAAGTTCTTTTAAAATGTTGGGGAAGCAGACAAAGTGCGCAAATTAGGACACACGCTCAGCGTGGGTGCTGTCACATGATGACGTCGTGAACACGTCCGCGAAGGAAATGCACAGGAACGGTCGTGCGCATTCGCGTGGGTCTTCTACGGACAGTGTTCGGGTCCTGAAACTAATTAAAAGTGCGACACAAGTGAGACGGACAGTTACGGACAGGCGTGATGTTCACAGGAGTTACAGGTGTGGTGCGTATGTGCGTAGATGTTCTGCAGACTGTATGGCCAGGTATAGTGTCCATAGGACACCTCCATTTTGTTTGACTACGTACCTCCCGCACACCGCGCTTGTTCTACAGACAGTTCCATCTTGGTTGTGAACGGTACAGACAGGTATAGTGTCCTCAGGACACCTCCATTTTGTTGATTTACTGACATCCCGGACAGCTGATGAGTTGATGGTATTATTATACAAGTCAACCAGGTCTGTTGGGTCAGAGGGTAGGTTCACTGAGTTGGTGATAGATTGGATCAAGGGTAAGAGGTTGGGGACTGTTATGTTTTTTTATTTCTTGTTAGGGCAGGTGGGGCCATAGACCTAGCCAGATTAGTTTGTGGACTCTTAAATGGTGAATGAGATCAGGTGATGATCTGTCCACACACATGGTTCGGTAGTCGTTATGCAGGATATGCAGTTGATATCTGCAATCCAATCTAGAGTGCAACCTTTTATGTGTGTTGGTCCATTATTCCATTATTCCTGAGACTGTGATAGTATTAGCTAGGATGGTGGCATTGGTATCACTGGGATCGTTCAGACCTAGGTTAAAGTCTCCAAGTATGATAGTTTGGGAGCCAGGTTCCGTGTTAATGTTAAGGAGGATCCTTATGTCTTCTTCAAAGGTCCCTAGTGGGTCTGGGGGATGGTATACAAGGTGCATGGAGATGGTGCGAGAGGCTGATAATAGTAGTTTGACTAAGAGTAATTCACCGGAGAGCAGAGACATAGATTCAGTTGCTCTCATGTCTAGGTTGGATTTGCAGATGAATGCTATGCCTCCCCTTTAGAAGTTTCTCTACCACTTCCGATAATGGTCACATTTTCCAGGACAGCTAGGGAGAGGGCAAAACCAGCTGCTTTATGGAGCCATGTCTCTGTAACGGCTAGGAAATCAAGCTATTTGGTTGTAATGATGTCAGCGATTTCTGTGGCATGGGCTACGAGAGATCTAGCGTTGATGAGAGCTCTGCTAATTTTGTGGGATTCCTTAATCCTATTCTTAGTTTGGTCTTTGTGGATGATTGATAAGTAGTCAGGTTCCTGATTCAGTTTGGAATTTTGGTTGATAGTGCATGGCCTAGGCAGTGGCTGGGTGCTCTCTCTTGAGTTTGAAGAGGGATTGCTAAGTCTAGAGCATAGTCTACGATTTCTCCAGTTTGTGGAGCAAGGTTGGTTGGGTTTAGGCTTACTTGCGAAGCGCTGGATCTATTAGGCCGGCGATATTGGCTGTGACATGTGTTGGGTGTCTTTGCTGATTTAGAGTGTTTGCTTTGGTATAGGGATGATAGGCGGCAGGAAGTAGGTTGGCCTAATTTGGTTAGATGGTGGTAAATGTTTTTGTATAGAAAAGAGCCTGAAGGTCATATTGGCCATAGTAGTGATAGCAACCAGAGCGGGTGATGGAGAGGTGGCGGAAGCCAACTGGGGCGTTTGGAGAGTGAGGGTACTTGTGATGTAACTAAGCACTAAGTAAGTAACAATCTTTGTTAGTACAAGATTCATGATTGATGTTACACAGGTAGCGTGCACCAGTGATGACGTTGTTAGACTTTGCGGAGGAGTGCGCAGCTTTAGTTTAGGGATAGTTATCATTGCTGTGCAGACTGTAAATGACAGCAATCTTATAAAAGGCAACGATGTGAGTCAGGCAGTGAGTATTCAGATTGGCATTGTTATAGCATTGGTATTCAGATACACGCATACACACAGATAGTGGGAGAAAGTGAAATAACACCATGGGGGCAGACACACCACTCTTGCACATTTCATTTGCAACCACTTGCCTCTTTACAGTGAAATGATAAAAAAGTATCATAGTCAATGTCTGACCGAGATTAAAGGGGAGGGATCAACCCAAACCTGGCCCAAAGAGGGGTCATTTGATAAGACAGTGTTAGACCTTGTAGCGACATACTTAATGGCTAAGTACAAAGGGAAACCGCTCCAAAACAGAAGGGAAGTGCTGGATTTGTGGCGGATGTTTGAAGAAACCCCCCCTACAAACGGCAGGGAAAAAGAATCACAGAGTGCTGCGATTATCAAGCCTAAAAGTGAGAGAGAGGGCATGGAAGGTGAACCTAAGAAACAATATCCATTGCTGACAAAACCTGCTGTGGGGTACAGTGATCCAATATTTGTGCCCCAACAGAGTACACCAATGGTGCCTGTGGTAGCTCCCCTTCCCCCTTTTGATCCAAGGGCCCCCTGTGGACCAACAAGTACACCGCCAGTACATGAAGTGCTCCCACAACTAAATTTAGAAACATTCATGATTAGTACTCAATCAGAATTAGCGTGATTGAGAACGCTGTGCCAGAATACACAACCACCATTGGGGGGAGGGCAGCCACAGTTGCTGCCCCGTTACAGAACTCTTCCACGATACCAGAGGATGAGTGGAAGTCCGGGGACTTCCTCTTCTGGATAGACAGCACCCTGATCAAGACAGTGAGGGTACAACGAGAAGGGGAGCAAGCGAGTGTAGGGTATGACAATGTTGCATCTGACAGGGAGGAAGAATGTTGGAGCGATATCAATGAGTATGAGGAATAGGTCAGGGAGAATAGCATTAGCAAACAAAGAATTGACAAAGCTAAGTAAAGGCAGAGGGAAGTTGAATTTACAGGTGTCCCTTATTCATAAAGGGGCGGGGAGACCTCATTAAGTACCTTGGGCATTGATGGACAAAAATAATCTATTGAAAGCCCTGCCTCCACTGTCTGAGGGGGGGGAATTGATATATGCATTTGAGAAAATAATGAAGCAGTTCAATTAGCTATAGGAGACATTAAAAGCCGGCAGACGAGGCAAAACTCCTACAGAGTAACTTGGCGAAGGTTGCCGCGGTAGCAGCTGCACCGCCCTTGAATGACGTGGAAGGAGAGGAGGGGCAAATAGTGTTACAGGCAAGGATGTCGGCCACATGGAACACTAATGGCCAGGAGGAATGGGATGGAGAAGAGCAGTATGGAGGGCCGCAGTGGCAAGGAAGGCCTGGGAGAGGAAGAGATGCGTACAGGGGGCAACGGGGGGGAGTGGTACGGAGGAAAGAGACGTAGAGGAGGAGGATAAGGAGAGTGTTGGTCATGTGGAAGATGGGGTCATTTTGCAAGGGAATGTCGTGTTCATCCTGTGGCTTACTATCAGAACACACAAAGGTATGACAACAGGCAGCAATTCGGCAGCAATTCCACCACCCCCACCCAGACAGCCCTTATGTACTAACTATGGGGGGATAGGGGCAAGAAGAACATACAAACACAAGGTTCACTTAGGGGCTTAGAATGCCTCTACAAGGAGTGCAGACGCGATTAACACGCCAAAATCAAATTAGAGACACACAATAACCCCTTCGCGCACCACTGTAAATGGCACGCCTGCACCATTTCGAGGTACCGCCCTGTTGGGAGAAACTGTGTTTTCTTTCCCAGGGACAAACGCGCATCCTGACTAGGTCAGCCCACAGAGAGCACTTCCGTGTGCAGTCCTATCAACTACCCTATATCCAGACGAGGAACCACTGGTGGGGACAGAGAGAGGACACAAACAGTTCATCTTTATGGTGGACTCAGGGCAGCGGCAGTGCGTGCGGCAGCAAAACCATGTACAGTGAAGGAGATGCAGAAGTTCCTAGGCAAATGTAATTATTGCAGAGCATGGATACTTGATTACTAAGCATACACAAGACCCCTGCATTAAAAGAAGCACAGAAGGAAAAGACAGCCATTACCTGGACACCTGACATGCACACAGCCCTCACAACGTTAAAAGACCTAATATCTATGGCCCCTGTTTTGGCCACCCCAGATTATACAATGGAATTCTACCTGTTTTCGCACTGCAATGGAACACTGATGACCGCAGTGTTGACTCAGAAGACATCGTTAGGACACACTAGATTCAGTAATGCAAGATCACTTCGCGTGCGAACAGGCTCACGCAGCCGCCGCTCTCACGATTGAAAAAAGTGCAAGCATAGTAATGGGGTGCTCAGTTACACTGTTTGTTGAACATTCCTTGTTTGCCATTCTTTAAGGATCAAAATTGACTCTCACTACACAACGGACGATAGCGTACAAAATAATACTCTCCAGCCCCAACATCCACATAGTACGTTTGCAAAATTGTAAATTCTGCCACATTCCTCACAGAGCCATGTACAGTAGAAGACATGCAAAATCACGATTGTGCCACATATGAGGGGGAGGAAGACGACATTCCCAAGGCAAGTGAGAATGCACTAGAGGAAGGGGAGGTGTATTTTGTAGATGGTTCAGCATCTATTTGTCCAGAAACTGGAGAAAAACATGTGAGAGCCACAGTAGTAAGACTGGAGGAAGGGGAGTATGAGATCATTGTAAAAAAAGAGGTTACCAGAGCATTATTCAGCGCAGGTGGCAGAATTAGAAGCACTAATGGAAGCGTTACATGCAGCAAAAGGATGTGCGGTCACAATCTGTTCTGGCTCAGCATACGCAACCACTAAGGTGCATGCAGGATTATCGAGCTGGAGGAGAAGAGGTTTCAGAAGAGCAGATGGATCTCCAGTGCAAGGGTTCAACGTCATCAAGGAGGAACTCGGGGGCCTTGAGATTGATGACCATGCAAAAGCGCTATGTCCTAGACCTCCTCACAGCAATGGAAGGCAGTGTTTGCCGAAAACCGGAAAATCGTAAGTGCATGTTGCACTTTCGTACCTTCTGCAGATGCTGACAATGGGACACTATCACACGTGATCGCAGCAGCAGTGCATGAAGAAAGACTCCCCTCAAGGGCAAATTTCATCGAGTTTCTTCGTGGAGCTTCCAGAAGATTCTCCGATCCTACACCGCGTGGACCATGTCGGATGAGAAGAAGGATGCCCCGTCTCTTTTCAAGCTCTGCACCAACTGCGGTTTGCCGATTTGTTTACATGATGACAAACATTCCCAGTGCCTTTACTGCCTGCACCCGACGCACAAGTAGGAAGATTGTGCATTTTGCCATAAAGAATTGGAAGAGTGGCTGCAGGCCAAGGCCTCTACACCGGCTGGTGCCCAGGGGAATACCTTCCCTGGTCCGGGAAAGCTGAGCAGGCTTCGAAGACCTTTTGAGGGTGCCCCTCACATGGGTGTCCAACAAAACGCCAAGCACTGCGAGTCTGCTACTGTCGGGAGCAGACGCCTTGGTGGCCAGGGCCCACTTGACATCCCCAGCTGCTTCAGTCTCCAGCCAATGCTCTGGATCTTCATCCAAGAGGAAGTCGGATCACCCGGGCAAGCTGAATGTGGCCCTGGAGTCGACCAAGGAGAAGGCCAAACCAGGTACGACATCTGGCCTACCCTCGGCAGAGAAGGTCAAAGGGGACATCATCTCCGAACCGGCCCCTAAGGAGAAGGCCAAACAGGACAAGGTGTACGGGATGACCACGAAGGCCAAACAGGACCGTGAAAGCCCGGGTACACCAGTGGAATGTGGTACCTCCATCGAGGTGGTGGTAGCGCCCCTTTCGAAAGCCGTAGGGACGCCCTTCCTAAGGCAAGAGTGTCCCTTCCTTCCAGGAGGGAGGCTGCGTTCCAGCTCATTGAGAAGACCTCTGAGAAGAGGATGCCAATCATCTCCCCGAGACCGTCACCTCGAAGAAAGGGGGGGGCGTTGAAGTACTCCAAGGCACGGATATCTCTTCGGCTGAGGAGGAAGAGTTTGTCTACCAGAAGGGTGATGACTACAAGTGAAACGTCTGAGTTGTGCCATACGATGAGGGTGCTGATTAGGGCGATGACGAGGATACCGCTGAGGATGATGGAGAGCCTCAGTGTTATGATCCCCGTCAGTGAGCATAGCCCCCATTCAGGTGTTCAGGCTAGGCAGGGAACATAATGTCAGTCAGCAAGTCAAAGGTGGATGTTATCCTAGCACATATGGCATTTACACCATTCACAGGATATGCTTTCATAGGCCTTCATGAGGTTTTACAGTAAATTCATACACCAAACATGACCGCCACAAGATCCATTTGCAAATTGCAGCACGTTCTATTCATTCTGCAGAGGGAGCTACTTAAGCCCCGCCTCCACTGAAAGGTGTGCATTGCGTCTGCTCCGCTGACAGCGGGTAACGCTACCAGCGTTTCTCCTCACAGAACCTGTAATAGGAGAAAATAGTGACATTAGCTTTACAGGAAACTACAGAATACTAAAGTTAATAGAAAAGACTGACCTGTATGAAGTTTCCTCCGAAGCGTTTATCTTCAGTCAGCAGTCTTCACTCGTAGCTGCAGTATCTTCAGTCAGAAGTTTCTTCCGCAGCCACCGCCTCTTCTGAAGGTATTTTCCTCAGCTTTCCGAAAACCTGCAGACAACACAAGAGGTATTTAATTTGCAAACTAACTTAACAGTTAAAAAGAAAATAGGTTTTATAAATATTTACATACTTAAAGGTTCTTTAAGGTTTCACCTCACAGTTGTTTCTGCGCTCATCCTTGAATGCTGAAGTTACTCCGTATTGGCGAACTTACGTGTTAAAAAGAAAATGTTTTCTCATCCTGAGTAACTCAGCAAACATTTGCAGCCATAATTCTTTTCCCAAATTCCGAGAACCTGCAAAAAAGAGAAAGAGCAAATAATTAGAAAGAGAGATCTCTCCAACGTCGGAATCAATTCAAGCCATTAAGGGATTACAGTATTTACACTAGCTTACTTACCCAAAGACCCATACTTAAAGTAAAGACATTTCAAGATGAGGGCGCTAGAGAGCCTACCAAGATGGTGGCTTCCCTGTGAGCTCCTGTGAGGCTCCCAAATTAATCCTTTTTAATCGCTGCATCTCTGGAAACAAGGCGACTCAAGCTGACAGGAATAGTGCTATAAAGGAGCAGTGGCTGCAACACACCCGAAATAATGGCCTATGAGACCCCCTGCGCCTGTATGGCCGTTCTGATGCAGTGACAAGGGAGGTCCACACTTCCACGGCCCAGGTGAATCCTAGAGCACGCCAGGCAGAGACGTCGACAGAGACTGCCTGCACCATCCATGAGCGAACGGACCGGAAAAATACTGTGGATACCACGCCGCGCCCCGGTACTGCCTAAACAATTGCTGTGGACAGCAGTGAAGACCCATCCGGCGCCTTCGGCTGGGGTGCGGGGTGCTGAGGAGCAGCGGAAACCCACCCGCCTGTGAGGTACCGGACGGAGTCGGACTGGGGTTGGTTGCGTCCCGACAGACAATAAGAGGAGCAGAAATCCGACCCGACCCTGGGCCCACGACTCCTCGCATTCATACCTGTGGGGTAGGTGATAGCGCGGCCGCAGCGTGGGGAGCTGGGGCCTGGGGAACGGGAGGCAGGCACACCAGCCGAAAAGGCCAGCAGCGGATTATACTACACGGCTGAGACCGCCCCCGCTTTCCCCTCCGAGTCAGATCAAGCGGGGCTGACGGCGGAGCAACCGCAAGCTCCCCACCTGCAAATAGCCGGTTCCCAGCGGAGGCATCGAGGACCAAATAGGTGCAGAAGGCGGCGGCCCCCCACAGGAATACAAAGCTAGCGCTTCTAGCACAGAGATAACGGCTGCCGGCAGAAGCTGTCACGAGAGCTGGGTGCGGCTGCCTCGTGGCCCTCCAGATCGCAGCGCCCGCTCCAACGTAGAGAGGCACAGATAACCACACCTGGAAATAATAACAAAACACCCACTTTACCGAAGTGAACGGTACAAGGCATTTCGCTCCTCCGATGGCAACGATATTCACCCAGTGTAATCCTGCAGCAAACCCGAGGGTAAGTGGTCCCCATAGAGGTGATATAAATGAACGGTTGGGAACACAGCTGCTGCCAGAAGCGAAGCATTATGCCAGCCACTGACGATAGCAGACACAGCACACGCCGTTCAGGAGAGGACTGATCTCAACCACACAAAGCAGAAGATCTCTCCCTAATCACTCAAAGAACAGAGACAATCGCAAAGGCACATCACCCGCCACACTTCAGAGGGAAGTGACGCAGGCAACCAAGGGACAAAGCACCGCATGAATCACACACAATTTCTTGCCAAAGGTGCCCCAAGGATGACTGGAAAGACAGAGGCCGTGGGGGCTAGGTTAAGAGCTCACAAACATTGCCCCAATCCCCGGGCTACATTGCAGATGCTGTCTGCCCGGAGCAATCTAAATTTAACAACAGCGAAATCCGATATTCCGGCGCTCCCCGTACTATAGAGGGACAGAAGTGGTACCCACAACTGCATAATCGCCGGTCCTACCAATGATCTAGAGCAGGCTCACACCAACCTACTGGACGCCTCCTCTACCCTCCCAACTTGTCCGCGGCAAGGCGCCCATCTAGAACCAGGGTACTCCATACCGCGGTCTGCCTCGCACCACCCCCCCCCCCCCAGGGCCGGCCAGGGTCGAGACTCCATGGGAAAATCTGACAAATCCCAACGGAAACGAAACTTTGAGCCTGGAAATTCAGCTAAAAACCCTGAAGCCCAATAGCCGGCCGGAATCACCACTAGAAGAAGCAACTCAGGAGGAAGAACCCCCCTCCCCCCCGAACCCATGGACATCAGAGAGATCCTCTTGGACCTGAAAGCTTGGATTGGCAACCTCAACAGAAAACTCTATTCCCTGTCCACCAAGGTCGATCAACTACAACACCACCTCATCAAACACGGAGACAGGTTAGACTCAGTAGAACAAAGAGTCTCTGATCTTGATGACAACACGGTAGCACTAATGGCAAGAGTATCGACATTGGAAAGTCAAATGAAAGTAGCCAATGCCAAGAATGAAGACCTAGAGGGGAGCGCTCTCGGTGAAATAACATAAGATTGGTCGGGGTCAGAGAACAGCAACTCCAGACAAAAATGGAAGGTCACGTAGAAAAGATATGCAAATAACTTTTTGGGGCAACAGCACTATCGCTACTATTTGCTGTGGAAAGGCGCTCACAGAATCCCGACTACCAGGCCTGTTCCAGGAGCCACCCCACTGCCAATCATCGCTAAACTTCTAAACTACAAAGACCGAGACACGATCCTGAGGCTGCCCAGAGATAAGGGAGAGCTCCAGTTTGATAGCGATGAGATCCATTTCTATCCAGATTTCTCCCCAGCTGTCCAGGCGCCAAGGAGATTCTTCACAGGCATCAAACGTCGCTTGCAGGACAACCGGATGACCTACTCGATGCTCTTTCTCGCAAAACTACGTGTCCAACACGAAGGGAAGATTCAATTCTTCAACTCACCTGAGGAAGCTAACTCCTTCCTGGATAGAGCCGGGTGCAGACCATCCAACAAAAATCCAGGGCCACCGCAAAGAGACAGAGCAAGAAGAAATCCATGGCCAAGAGCAACTTCAGCCACCGCCACTTCCAGAGAAATACAAATCCTTAATAGCAAAGGAGCCCCCAATCTTGGTAGGACACTAGCGCCCCAGGTGCAGCACTGTTAAGGTTACTACACATGGGGTGGGTTAAAGGAGTGGGCATATTGGGGGTTGCCCACGCAGGGGAGGGTTTGTTTGGATTGTTTAATAAATGCGCCTACCGGGGCCCTACCTTGTACCACCCTACGCCCCAGTCTTCACGGTTCTACCTCCTCATCATACCACCACGGAAGCACCAACCGCCTATTGCTCGCTATCTCGACATGACCACCAAAGCCCACAGACTAAACCACCAGAAATAACCCTCAATATGAAGACTACAATGCAAATTCAAGGTAGCTCCATGAAACATTAGGGGAGGCAACCTTCCATCCAAACCACTGACATTTTACTGTATCTCAGGAGGCATTAAGTCGACCTGGCCATGATACAAGAAACACACCTCCTCCTGGACAGTGAACACCGCTGGGTCAGAGACTGGGGCTGCCACAGGTACTTTTCTTCATATTCATCTTACGCCAGAGGGGTGGCCATCCTCATAGATAAAAAAGCCAACTTCAGGATGATAAAGTCAGAGAAGGACACTGAGGGAAGGGCACTCCTTGTGAGGGGAATCCTTGAAGGGAGAGAGGTGGTTTTCGCAAACTCCTATGCCCCTAATGTCGACGGGGCGAACAACTTCAACTGGGTGCTGTCACACCTGGAGGGGTCAGGATCTGCAACATCTGAGGGGGCGACCTGAACATGCCACTAGACCCCCAGAAAGACAAGTCTCAAAGCTCAACCACTCAACCGTCTAAAGCGAGCCTCCAGGACCGAGAGATCTGATGAGCTTATGACCTGGAGACACAATAACTGGGATGGAAGAGAATACACCTTTCACTCCGCAGTCCATAACACCAGCCTGCAAATTGACTACCTACTGGTCTCCTACAAGAGCCTGTTCCACTGGGAGACGTGCCAAATCCTTCCTAAGACTTTCTCCGACCACTCTACAATTACTCTCGAATGCAACCTCCCCAACACCAGACAAGGCACGCCCCACTGGCGTTTTAAATAAGGATCGTTGATGGACCAGGTGTTAGCAAGAGAACTATGCGATGAAATTACAAAATTCTTGGAAATCAACCAAGACTCCGTCACTTCGGCAGGCACCCACAAGGAAACACTAAAGTGCTATATTAGAGGAGTGTGCATAGCTAAAGAAAATGGCATATTGAAGTTGATTAGGAAAGAACTAGCCGCCAGCCAGACCTGAAAAGACTTGAACTCTTATGCTCCACCTCAAATGACCCACACACCCAAGTGGAACTCAAGAAAGAACCACTGAAAATTAGGAGCTGAAACTCCTCGGACGCGGACACCAGATCCGCCAATATGGTAAAGGTCAAAAACCCAGAGCCCTCCTTGCCCGTCTGATAGCCGCAGATAGAAAACCCACCCTGGTGGAGAGAATATGCACCTCGCAGGGACCACTGGTGCACACAGAAGACGAAATCGTCAACAAATTTTGCGCTTTCTGCCAAGAACTGTATAGCTCTAGCACTGAATTCTGGGATCCTCCCATTGACCCTCCGAGAGGCCAATGTGATCCTTTTACATAAAACCGGCAAGCCCCCCAAAGACTGTGCTTCGTACAGACCAATATCATTAATCAACCTAGACAACAAGATCCTGGCCAAAGTCCTTACCACCAGACTGCTCCCCCTCATGCCAGGGCTACTACACACTGACCAGGCGGGCTTTGTCCTCGGGTGCAATACAACATTCAGCATTAGAAGATTGTTCAGTGTCATGGAAGCACTAGACCCTACACAACAAGCAATCCCAGTCTTGCTCGATGCAGAGAAGGCCTTCGACTCCGTCGTGTGGCCTTTTCTCTTCACAGTACTCGGGCAAATGGGCCTAGGGAACTACTTTATCAAGCTGGTCTCCTTACTGTATAACAGCCCTCAATCCTCCATCATCCTGGGTAAAACGAAATTGGCCCACATAGAACTACAACGTGGGACCAGACAGGGTTGCCCTCTATCAGCCCTAATATTCGCATTATTAATGTAACCCCTGGCATTGGGACTAGGTTCCAGAGAGGGCTCTCTCTGGGGCCCCATAATTTAGTAATCTCCCTATATGCCGACGATGAGGCACTTTTTGTACAAGACCCAAGCGAAAATCTGAATCTGATTATGCGTTAAGTTATTAGGTTTGGGCCGTATCTGGCCTAAAAATTAATCAAAATCGATTATATTCCCCCTGACACCAGGCACCACAGAGTTCACAGATGACCACAGTTTCAAATGGGAGGGCTCCCACGTCCAATACCTGGGGATCCTAATGTCCCTATACCATCATGACATATTTAGAGATAACTACGAAAAAGTGATGGAATCACTACAAGAGCGAGTGCATAGATGGAAAGCGCTCTCGTTAACACTATGGGTGAGAGCCTCGTTAGTTAAGATGGTAATTCTCCCCAAATGTCTCTATCTGTTCACCACCATACCCCTTCTACTACCTCAATTCTTCCTGAAAAGAGCCAGGAGTCTGATTCCTGAACTACTGTGGGTGGGCAAACCAGCGAGCCTAGCCTGCACAACACTCATATTGCCGGTATCCAAGGGGGGCATAGGACTCCTGGACCTGGAACGGTACTACTGGGACGCTCAGGCACAATTCCTTGGCTACTGGTATGCCACACATTTCATTAGACCACAGGTCCAAATAGAGCGAGCCCTTGTGTCCCCCAACCTACTGAGAGCAATCCTCATTGGTCATCTCCCAGTGCCACACACTAGGATGAATGTAGTCCTCTCCACTTACGTGATTTGGAAAAGGATAGCACAGAAGTGCAACATTCAAACCAGATTCTCCCCCTTACTACCGGTCAGGTTCATACCAAGGATGCCCCTGACTGCAGAGAAAGTTTTTCACCAATGGGTAGACAAACTGCACATACATACTTTAGCAGACATGTCTATCGGAGGAATCTTTATAACACCCCAGCAAGCAAGAGAAAGTGGAAATAGCACATCCCTAGATACGTTTGTATACTTCAGGCTCTGTTATACCTTTCAAACATTGCTTCCTACATTTCCGCAACAACCTCCCACATGTCAATTACTACATAGCGTGATTCAAGCACAAGGCGAGGGCAGGCTGATCTCATTGATATATACATCCCTTTTAGAAGACACAGTACCCACAACTGCGCGTGCGAAGACAAGATGGGAAAAGTCCCTACAAGCCACAATACCAGATGAGGACTGGACAATCATCCTACGGCAAACTCAAAAAGTGGCATTAAACACACGCCTCAAGCAAATCCACTTTAACTATCTTCATCAGGCATACTACACTCCAGCCAAAAGTTGCATACAACAACCAGAGTCGACGGCGTCATGCGGGAGATGCAGTGCCCCGGCGGCTGATTTTTTTCCACCTGGCATGGGACTGCCCTGCTATAGCTCAATTCTGGACCCAAACTCTTCATACGACAGCTGCAATTATTGGGGAAAACCTGTCACCAATCCCCAGAGCGGCACTACTCGGGATGACGAGACACCTGAAATCTACAGTGAGGAAACTGGCAAGCATTGTGCTGGTGCTGGCGTGCAGGATAATCGCGATGTCGTGGGGTCGAGGACCAGCAAACTGGTTGAAAGACATACTTTACTATCAGGACTTGGAAACAGAGTTCATTAGGACATTCCTCTACACGCACACCCCCCGGACATTTGGGGACCGTATGTTGCTTACCTTCTTTCCACTCCTGACTGCTCCGCTTCGCAATCCGTCCAAGGAAAGACTCGCGTCCACTCACCCATGGGCGACGAACCATGAATTAAGAGACTCTTCAAGGAGACGATATCCTTTAAATGTTACTGGTGGAGGGATGGGGGGGGTTCCGGGGCACAACTGTTGACACACCCCTCTGGGTGGTTGTCTTATTTGTAGTTTTTTAAAACATCAAAAATAAAGTTTAAAAAAAAGACATTTCAAGGCCAGAGGTTATAGAGTATACCAGCTATTAAAATTCCCATTGTTCCTTCATCTCAACACGCCCCTGTTGAAAAGCAGAATGGAGAGCTCCACAATAAATAAACACCAGTGAAAAGGGAGGGATTACAGGAGTATACATCTCAAGCAGAACTATCTCAGTTAACAGATGTTATAGCATTTCTACAGTTTTCATTGTCTGCTTAAACAGAAAGAGAGTCCTAAAAGTGCCAAGTTACCAGGCCCACAGGTTGAGAAGGCATTACGCTCCTGCGGAGTCCAGGTAAGCGTTAGAGAACGCAAAGCCATACTTAAAAATACTCCACTTGAGCGTAATGGAAAACACAGAAATAGACAATTTATCCCAGATTTTGGGAAAGTTAAGTGTAGAAGTCAATGCAGCTAGGTCAGAAACCAATACTCTCAGGAGAGAGTTGGTGGTTAACAGAGAACACACTGATGAATTGGGTCGCCAATTGCTACAGTCCCAAGCAGGACGAGCACCACTTCCAAGTGGTGTCCCACAGGGTCAAATTTCCGCTCCCAGTCCTCCTCTACAGGTGGTTTTACCAGGGAATATCCCACTAGCAGCCCCAGAAAGGTTCACGGGGGATCCAAGGCATTTTGCAGTTTTTATGAATCAATGTAATTTACACTTTCTGTGTAGACCCGGGGCCTTTCCTTCAGATCAGGCTACGGTGGCATTTGTGTTATCATATCTGGGAGGACATGCTGCTGACTTGTCTAGACCCTTAGTCAATCGAGATGACACATTATTAAGAAACTTCACTGGTTTTCGGCAAGAGTTAGAGAAACTCTTTGCCCATCATGCTCAGGGACAGGCTTTAGATAATGAGCTGCTCTCTTTACGCCAAGGTAACCAAGAATTGTTAGCTTACATAGCTTCTTTTAATGGACTAGCAGCAGACACTAATTGGCCCGATGAGAAGAGAACAACCCTCTTTTATTGAGGATTAAGAGGGAAACTCAAAGACATATTGGCGCAAGTAGTTAACCCTCCTACAGGTTGTGCCGAATTTATTGATCTAACTATACAACTGGATCACCGACTGCAGGACCGGTGCTCTGATCGGGCTCTATGTTCGTTCAAAGGATAATGGAACTCGTCAAGTGACTAAAATTCACTCTGAGCCAATTCAGTTAGGAGGTGTCCGGGGTCCCATTTCTAAAGAAGAAAGAGACAAAAGAAGACAACAGAATGTATGCCTCTATTGTGGTTCAGCCGGTCATCATTTGCGTAATTGTCCAGTGAAACCGCTGTGAAACCATTGGGAGCTGTAGACAAGGCGGAGAGGAATATAAATAAAAATGGACTGACGGAAAATTCCAACACCCGACAAGTGTAGATGTCGACTTGTCGAGCCAGAAGAAGGAAATTCAGATCTCTCATTTCGTTGTCCCAGCTGTCTTAAGTAGTGATGTTCAACCTTACAAGATATATGCTCTGGAAGCATATGTGGACAGTGATGCGATTGGGAACTACATGGATTACGAACTAACAAGCAAGATGGGTATTGGCATGCACCCAATGGCTGTGGCAGAAAATGTCACTGCAGTGGATGGTACTCAACTGATATCCGGACCAGTGACAAAGTATACTGAAGTTAGCCCCTTGCTCTGCCAGGAGTGACATCGAGAAAAGATCTTGTTTGACCTAATTAGTGCTCCACAGTTTAAAGTAATCTTAGGAATTCCATGGCTAGAAAAGTATAATCCACAGATCGATTGGCATGCCAGAACCCTAGTATTTACCGAGGAATGCAAACACTCATGCTATGTTCAAGGAGGAACCTTTGAAAAACCGATTTGAAGAGAAGAACCCACTTTAGGATTAGTAGGAACCCTGCTACCAGAGTATCAATATTTTCAAGAAGTATTTGAAGAACAGGTCAACGTGTTACCTCACATCGGCCATATGTTTGTCAAATTGATTTAATCCCTGGTTCAAAAACCCCATACAGTATAATTTATGCCTTAACCGAACTAGAAAATATTAATTTGAAGACATATTTGGATAATTACCTGGCAAATGGTTTTATTTGGCCCTCTAAGTCCCCCATGGCGTCTCCTCTGTTCTTCGTGCCCAAGATGGAAGGGGACTTTCGTACTTGCATAGACTATCATGCCCTAAACCAGATCACAGTTAAGAACCGGTAACCACTTCCACTCATTCCAGTGTTAATGGACCAAGTTGCCAATGTTTTTACCAAACTGGACCTTCGAGGAGCTTACCATTTAGTGGGAATCAAACAAGGGGATGAATGGAAAAATGCCTTCCGCACAAAAATAAGGTTTATACGAGTACCACCATGTTATGTCCTTCAGTTTATGCAACGCTCCAGTAGCATTTCAGAACTTTTTTAATGATGTGTTATGCAAATTGCTAGATGTCTGTGCCGTAGTGTACCTCGATGACATTCTAATTTATTCAAGCTCGGCCCAAGAGCACATCACTCATGTAAGGGCAGTAATTATGAAACTACGGCAACACAAGTTATTTGTCAAACTGGAGAAATGCTCATTTCATGCGACCTCAGTGGAATTTCTGGGATTCATCCTGTCACCAATGGGAATTCAAATGGATAATTGAAAAGTTTAAGCAGTTGTGAATTGGCCTTCCACAATGTCAGTGAAAGGAGTCCAAAGTTTTTTTAGGATTTGCAAATTGTTATAGACGCTTTGTGGCAGGATTTTCCCAACTAGTCCATCCAATACATTCCTTATTGTGAAAGCACACGACATTCTCCTGGACCAAGGAAGTGGAAGAGGCTTTCCAAACCTTAAAAGAAAATGTAACCACTGCTCCCGTTTTGAGGCATCCACAACCTGAATGACCGTTTGTAGTAGATACTGACGCGTCCAGTGCTGCAATGGGAGCTGTATTATCTCAGAAAGATACCGAAACCGGATAACTGCATCCAGTGGCCTTATGGTCAAAGAAGTTGTCAACCGCAGAGTTAAATTACAGTATCACAGATAAGGAATTACTAGCAATAAAACATGCTTTCAAAGAAGGGAGACACCATTTATTGGGGGCCCGACATACCGTCACAGTTTTCACAGAACATTGAATCTTGCAATATGTACGCAATGGAAAGGCTCAATCATCACGACAACTCCGCTGGGCATTGTTTTTGTAGAATACGATTTTGTTGTAACTTACCGCCGAGGGGTACATAATGGTAAAGCCATTCCAGAAGAAAATGTGCTGGGAGTCACTGGATCTTCAGATGAAGACCTAAAGTCGCAAAATTCTCCCCCGCCCGACCACCTCAGAGTTAGAGGCTTGGAAGTCCAAAGGACCCAAGTTTTGCATTCAAGAAGGTTTGCCTTATTTCCAGAGTCGTTTCTTCCTACCAAATAAGGAGCTACAAAAGAAGGTAATTGCAGATTACCATGGGGCCACACTAGAAGGCCACCATGGAATCGCTAAAACCACAGCCAAGATCAAAAGCCATTTCTGGAGGCCAACATGGCGCAAGGATATCATAGATTTCCTTCAAACTTGTGGTTTTTGTGCTCAAAAGCTCAAAGCAGAGACCCGCAGGACTACTTCAACTGTTACCTGTCCCAACTGCGCCATGGCATACCATTTCTATGGACTTTATTACTGAGTTACCCCCTTATTCGGGGTATAATACAATCCTTCGAGTGGTGGACTTGTTTTCCAAAATGGCTCATTTTGTTCCGCTCAATAGGCTTCCCACATCATCAGTCTTAGCAAAGGTGTACCTAGAAAAAATTGTGCGTCTTCATTGATTTCCTTCTGTAGTGATCTCTGATAGAGGGAGTCAATTCGTCTCTCAATTCTGGTGGAAATGTTGGGAGTTGGCTAAAGTTGAAGTATGTTTATCTACATGCCACCACCCACAAACTGACAGTCAAACTGAGAGAACCAATCAGACTCTAGAATAATACCTTCGATGTCTTCTCCACCAGATAGATTGTTCTTGTGTGGATGTCCTTTGGGTGGCAGAGTATGCTCATAATAACTCTGAACACACGTCCACAGGTTATATTCCTTTCTACATCCTTAACGGTTCACATCCTCAAACCTCTACCCCTAAAACCCCCAATTATAGAAGGTGAACCAGAATTCTTAGTCTAAGAAATATTAGATTTCAAGATTGTCAAAGGAAATTATTCTCCCTAGTGGATTGGAAAGGGTTTGGTCCATGGGACAGGACTTGGGAACCTAGTTCAAATATATCATGCCCCCAAATTGCTTCAGAGGTTTCTTCAGAACCACCCCTCTAAGCCAGGGCCACAGGATCCATTCGTGGGAGGGGTCTAGTGTAGAGGGACTGTCATGATCCCAGTCAGTGAGCATAGCCCCCATTCAGGTGTTCAGGCTAGGCAGGGAACATTATGTCAGTCAGCAAGTCAAAGGTGGGTGTTATCCTGGCACATATGGCAATTACACCATTCACAGCATATGCTTTCATAGGCCTTTGTGAGGTTATACAGTAAATTCATACACCTAACATGACCGCTGCAAGATCCATTTACAAATTGCAGCATGTTCTATTCATTCTGCAGCGGGAGCTACTTAAGCCCCGCCTCTGCGGAAACGTGCGCTTCGCATCTGCTCCGCTGACAGCAGGTAAAGCTACCGGTGTTTCTCATTACAGAACCTGTAATAGAAGAAAATAGAGACATTAGCTTTAGAGAAAACTACACAATACTAAAGTTAATAGAAAAGACTTACCAAAGTTTCCTCTGAAGCGTTTATCTTCAGTTAGAAGTTTCACTCACAGCCGCAGTATCTTCAGTCAGCAGTCTTCGTTCGTAGCCGCAGCATCTTCAGTCAGAAGTTTCATTCACAGCTGCAGTATCTTCAGTCAGAAGTCTTCGCTCGTAGCTGTAGCTTCTTCAGTCAGAAGTTTCTTCCGCAACCACCACATCTTCGGAAGGTATTTTCCCCAGCTTTCCGAAAACCTGCAGGCAACACAAGAGCTATTTAATTTACAAACAAACTTAACAGTTAAAAAGAAAAGACGTTTTATAAAAATTTAAATGCCTAAAGGTTCTTCAAGTTTTCACTTCATAGTTGTTTCTGCGCTCATCCTTGAAGGCTGCAGTTACTCCGTACTGGCGAACTTAAGTGTTAAAAAGAAAACATTTTCTTATCCTGAGTAACTCAGCTACCATCCGCAGCCATGATTCTTTTCCCAAATTCCGAGAACCTGCACAAAAGAGAAAAAGAGCAAATATTTAGAAAGCGAGATCTCCCCAACGTAGAAATCAATTCAACCCTTAAGGATTACAGTATTTACACTAGCTTACTTAAAGTAAAGAAATTTCAAGGCCAGAGGTTATAGATTATACCAGCTATTCAAGTTTCCATTGTTCCTTCATCTCAACGCGCCCCTGTAGAAAAGCAGGATGGAGAGCTCCACAATTAATAAACACAGGTGAGAAGGGAGGAATTACAGGAGTATACATCTCACGCAGAACTATCTCAGTTAACATATGTTATAGCAGTTCTACTGTTGTCATTGTCTGTTGAAACAGAAAGAGACTCCTAAAAATGCCAAGGTACCAGGCCCACAGGTTACACATCCGAGGAGTCCAGGTAAGTGTTACACTCAGGACGACAAGGGCATTGGCTTTGTTCCTACACCCCTGCTCCCTCTCCCTACGCCTCAGCTGCTTCCTAGAGACTTCCAATTGGACATTCTCTCGACTATGCATAATTTGATGTCCGAGATATAGAAGAGGATGCCGGCAGTGCCGCCGCCCGCTCTCCCAGCGGCACCGGTGCCTGCTGCCCCGCTGACAGGGGAAGCGCCATCCAAGATGAGGAAGAGGCACCCGCTGCCTCCTTGCCAAACTTCGCCTCCTTCTCTGCCAACCCACGTGGAGGAGATGCAGACTGCGACGACAACGGACGAGGTTGACGACGTTGGGTTGGTGGACCTCCCATCGCCTCTGCCCAGATCCTCTCTGCCGGACGAGATAGGATCATTCCATGCAATGATCTCTAGAGCATTCAAGCTTTTCCAGCTCACGCCAGAGGAGAAAAAGAAGGAGGCCTTCTTATACCAGTGCCACAAGGCGAAGAGGAAGATATCCTTTCATTCCCTCTCTTGGATGAAACTTGTGACGAAGGACTGGCACTCATGAAGAACCCTCTACAGCTCCAGCTAAGCGAACTGCTTAGAGAAGAAGTACAGGGTGCTGGACTCTGTGCCAAAGTGCTTACGGGCCCAAACATCGCCAGACTCGGTGGTCTCGGCACCGGCCAAGAAGAAGTCATCGGGCTCTGTGTCTTCGGCGGCATCCACCTCTCCTGAGAATGAGGGGAAGAGGTTGGATGCGATGGGAAGACTGAGTTATCTACTCTGCCGCGACGACCATCAAGGCCGCCAACCCGCTCTCTATCGTAGCATGCTATGACCAGGAGATGTGGTTCAAGCTTGCACCTCTACTGGATTTACTCCCTGACGATAAGATGTCAGAATGTTCTGACTTGAGTGTCGTGTAGACCGATGAGACCTCCTTCCCCAAGTGACGCACAGGGGAACTAAATAGAAACCCGCTGTACGACCCTTGAGGCCACAGGTGAGAGATGTCTTCTCGGATCCACGGAGCCTCTTGGAACACCGATGCTGCTGTCAAGAGGGAATGAGGTTAAGTACCAGGCAAGCACAATACAATGAGGTAAACAAGTAACTAAAGTGTCTTACCTATCTGGTGTAATGGAGACCCAGGTGACCTAGTAGGGAGGTTCGAGGCTCATTAGATGCGGCGATCCCTGGAATGGTAGAACCGCAGGTTCAGCGTGGATGAAGAGTAGCCACCTGTGGGAGTCAGGGCTTGACTTGAATCCCCAGTAGGGAAAAGGCGTAGAAGATCAGCAAGGTACCAAGGGATGATCCAAAGACAAGTCGAGGTGCAGTCCAAATATCCGGCAACAGGTAAACGGTTCCAAGCAAAAGTATCAAGGGGTGTCCGAGGGAGTCCGAGATAGAGTTCCGTGATCAAGGTAACAAGGAGCAAGTTGTAACGCCAAACAGTGTCCGAAGCCAGCTGAGAAGCAATGAGCGTTCTGTCTCTCAGACCTTTATACTGATCGCCCCTGGGCCATGTGACTTCTCTGGATCATGTGACGTCCACCAAGATCACATGGGGAACGCCGTAGTGTATCACGTGACTGGCGTGAAGACGTAAGGCCGCCCTTTCTGCTATACGTTCTCCAAGGCAGTTGCCAATGCAGAAAGGGTTGCAATCGAGCCCGTACACTGGTACGGAGTTTTCGGTTCTGTGGGTTCACCGAATCACTTGAGCCTCGAAGCTTGGGAGGAGATGTTGGGGGAATGTGGGCAGTGTTCTGATGTGTCGTGGCCTGGTGTGCAGAGGATCGCCTAACACAGAAGCATTGGAGATTCTTCAGGAGGGCGAAGTGGCGTCGGACAACGCCATCACGGTGTCAACGGGCATCGTGGATGTGGGTTTCTCAAGGCCACCAACCTTCATCAAGACATCCAGTCAATGGTTTTGGACATGCCCTTTGTCTCGGACAATCTTTTTGGGAAGGCCGAGGAGGAGTCCCTACAGGCCATCAAGGTGGACACTGAGACGGCATGTGCCCTGTGCACCCTACAGCAATGACGGCTGTCCTTTCGGTCCTCAGGAAACAAGTCTAGCCGATCTTAAAGGGGTTTTGGCTGGGGCCCTCACCTCTTACTGCCAACCCCCCACCATTTCTCAGGCCATGGAGCCAACAGTGCCGCCCCAAGTCCTTCAGGGGGAGTCGCCATCGTCACCAAGGACTGCAAGGCAGCCCTTTGACCTCCAAGCAGGAATGAACCAGCCGGGATGTCGGGCCCCTACCTCTGCACACCGGTTGTAGGCCGGCTGGCGAACTTCATTGGCGCGTGGAAGACCATCTCCACCGACCGCTGGGTGCTGGATGCTCTCACCCACGTCCACACGCTGGAGTACCAACAAAAGTGCCCCCAAATACCACCATTTGCCCGGCAGGAAAATCACATCCCTTAACTGCTGTAAGGTGGCGGTAGAGCTAGTTCCAAAGTGACTTCGGGGCTCCGGAGTGTACTCGAGGTACTCATACAAAAGAAGACCCGAGGCTGGAGGCCCATCCGCGACCTGCAGTGCATAAATGCATAAAATCCCAGATGTTCCAAATGGTCACTCTTCAACATGTGCTCGGACAGCTGGAAGAGGGGGACTTTCTGTCGATGCTGGACCTTGAGGATGCGTACTTCCACATCCCCATCCAGAAAGGACACTGCAAGTTTCTACGCTTTGTCATTCTTGGGAAGCATTATCAATTCAAGGCCCTTCCCTTCGGACTGAAGTCAGCGCCCAGAGTCTTCACCAAGTGCCTGGCGCCGATGGCCTCCCATCTATGACTACAAAGGGATCCACGTCTACTCTTACTTGGACGACTGGATCATCTGGGCCAGATCAAGAGAAGTCACTGTCGACCACACAGCAAGGACTGTCCGCCTTCTGACGGATATGGGGTTCTCAGTCAACTATGCACGGTCCTGCTTGACGCCATCGCAGGACGTGCTGTTCCTGGGATCCCGACTCAACACATTGTCATGCCTGGCATCACCATCAGAGGAGAGGATAGGGGCCATCCTGGGCAAGGTGCAGCGGCTACTAGCACTGAAGATTGCCACAGTGAGGGCCATCAAGTGTCTGCTCGGCATGATGTCGTCATGCATTTACCTCATCCGACTCTGCAGGTTGTGGATGAGCCCACTGCAAGAGTTCCTTGACGCCCATTGGATCCATGTATCCGGAAGTTTCCAAGACAGGATTGCGCTCAATGAGGGTTTCCGGTGAGCGGTAAGGTGGTGGGACTTGCACGCTCATCTGACTGGAGGCGTGGATTTCCAGACCCCACCACAACAGGAGACAGTCACGAAGGACGCCTCCCTGGAGGGTTGGGGAGCCCACACCGGAAGTCTCCACACCAGAGGCCTGTGACTACCGGAGGAGAAGACGTTGCACATCAACATTCTGGAGCTGCGGGTGGTGTTTTGGGCCCGCAAGTCGTTCCTACTGTCCCTCAAGGGAAAGGTGCTGCGGGTCTTCACAGACAATACCACCACCATGTTTTGCATCCGGAAGCAGGGGTGCACCAGGTCCCCAGCGCTCTCTAAAGAGGCGCAAGACTTAAGGCACTATTCCCTCACCCAGAGGATGTTTCTCTCAGCAGGGAGTTACGTTCTTGCCTTGAGTGGGAGCTTCGGCAAGAACAAGTGGACAACCTGTTTGGCAGATGCAGCAATCCCCAGATAGATCTATTTGCAATGGCGACGTCCACCAAGTGCCGGAGGTTCGCCAGCAGGTTTACCCAGCCGAGAAGCATGGGGGACGCATACTTATTCCCCTGGGATGGCCTGTTTCTGTATGCGTTCCGGCGGTTGCTTGGGGTCATGAATCAACTCAGACAGTCCCGGTGCAGGGTGATCCTCGTCGCACCAGCATGGCCGAGGCAAATCTGGTACCCAGACATTCTCAACATTTCACCATCGCCTCCGGTCAAGCTTCCAGTGGTCGCAGATCTTCTTGCCAGGGAAGGAGGCGCGATACTGCACCACGACCCAGGATCGCTGAACCTGAAGGCCAGGCTTGTGCAGCATTAGAGTTTGGGGGTTACAATCTCCCGGCAGACTGCAAAGAGGTGCTTGCCAAGGCCAGGGCACAGTCTACTTTAAAATACTACAGACACAAATGGAAGAGATTTGTAATTTGGTGCAGTTCTCAGAAGAATGACCCTCTGAGAGTCACAGCTCCTCAGGTACTAACATATTTGCTGTCACTGGTGAAAGTGGGGCTAGCTCATGCCTGCATTCTGTTCCACTCAAGTTCCTGTCTTGGAAGGCTGCTTTTCTCGTGGCTATTACCTCTGCACTAAGAGTGGGTGAGATCCAGGCCCTGTCCTGTAAGCCACCTTACTTAACTTTCCACGACACAAGGGTGATGCTTTGGACGCACCCCTCCTTCATGCCCAAGGTGCCGTCGGACTTTCATCTAAATGAGCCCTTGGTGTTGCCTGTATTTTTTTCTGGCGCCTTCGTCGACTATGCACTCACTGGATGTGGCTAGAGCGCTGAAGTTCTATGTAAATTGCACAAAGGTTTTCCGAAAGCTTCTCAACTCTTTGTAAACTTAGGTTCTGTGAACCATGGGAAGGCCCTGTCGAAGGCTTCCATTTCCAGGGTGGCTTTCTGGCTGCATCACCCATTGTCACCAGTTGCCAAACTGACCGTTGCCAGGCCGCCCGAGAGCCCATTCCACCAGAGCCATCTCTGCGACAACGCCATTACTGTCTGGTGTGCCCCTGCGGGACATCTGCAGGGCTACTACGTGGAGGTCGCCGCACACCATCACGAAATTTACTGAGTCGACAGGCATTCCAGGGAGGAGTCCAGAGTTCGCTTGAAGGTGAGCCTGGTGAGGAGGTAAGAGATTGCTTCTGTTGAGCCTTGCCACCTCCCATGGTTGTGCATGTGTGTACTGCTATGTATGCTATATTCATGAGCTTGTGAATCCATGGCAGACCCCATGCTGGAGAAGGAACATGTTACTTACCTGTAACTGTTGTTCTCCAGCATGGGTCTGGCATGGGTTCACATGTGAACACTCCCTCCTGCCCCTCTTGGTCCTACTGCCACTTTACGTGCTACCAAATCTGAAGATGGCTGCCAGAGGAGGGGCTTAGATAGACGACAGTCATTGGCTAGGGGCAGTATGTGCTCAGTGATTGGTTTTTCGGAGAAATCCATGCCACTCCCATGCTGTAGAACACCAGATACAGGTAAGTAACTTGTTCTGTGCATGCATGTATGTATGATAAAACTCCCTTAGCACTTTCCTATATTAAATGGTTACATAAATAAATGTATTAAGGAATGAATGTATGTTAAAACAGACACACTTCTCACTTTGGGCCTCATTACATGGTACGCAGTAAAAAATGGCATTTACTGGCATGGCGCTATTAACGTGTCCGCCTAGTCAAGAGGGCGCTAATTGCGTAGCATTACGAGTAAGCGGACACGAGCATAGCGCCATGCCGGTAAAGACCCTACTGGCATGCCGTTAAAGACCCCAAAAAAGCCCTTAGCGGCACCGACGAAAGCGCTGATAGCACTAACGACCCCCAGAAGCACGCAAATAGCGGTCACCGCTATTAGCGGTCACCGTTAAACAGCACAACCGGAAATAGCGTCATCGCACAGGAACGGGAAAGAGCACGGCGGTCATCTTTAAAAACACAATCCATTGCCATCCTCCGCCCCCTGGACCTGTTTCGAGAACTGTGCCATCACAAAGCCACGAAGATCCCCTCACCATGCCAAAGGCCATAAAAAAAAACACTGACCGCTAGCGTAAAGAGAAGTTTACCAACGAGGAACTCATTATGCTGACTGAGACTTTAGCAGCAAACTCTGAAGTGGTATTTGCCAACGACATGAGGCGGGAGACCCTGATCCGGAAAAAGACCATCTGGGCAGAGGTCGCCCTGAAAGTGAGTGCGGTGGGCACCTTACGTGAGTGCAGGAAGCGGTGGGACGATCTCCGCCTCCGTGTCCGCAGCATACTGTCTGCGAACCGCAACCTGGCCATGTCCACATGAGGTGGTGCGGATTCACCAATTAAATTGAAGGAGTGGGAGGAGACCTGCGCCACTACATCAGATGGAGGTAAGTGTACACATGAAACAATGCACTGTGAATGTTGAGGCACCCCCCAAATGTGAGGCCACATTCACCTCATGGATGCAGACACATTCATACATGCACACAACCCTGCCCATGTGAGTGTCACACCCCAACACACACACATATGCACACATCACCACAGACAAGTGCCACACAGACCCATGCATGGAAGACCCACACACATATGCACACCCCCACCCGCCCCAGGAAGCCCAGAAGCAACTCCGCGGCCAACACCAGGATCCTGTGTCCATGGCCAGTCTGGCGAGGAAAACACGGGAGGGAGCTGGAGCCCACCGGTGGCCTCACCTGATGACCGGGACGTAGATGTAGGCGCAGCTGCCACACCACGAGCTGGCTACAGTGGCCATGACCTGGCCACCATCAGGCAGCGCCAGGAGGACATTACTCTGCTGGTTGGACAGCATGTGGAAGAGGCTACCCGTCTCAGGGGGGACATCACGGAGACTGCTAGGCAGTTGAGGGAGACAATGGAAGCCTGTACAAACAGGCTGTGTGTTGAGATTGGCCAACTGAGGCAGGTCATCACGCATAGTGGCAATTCCCACCGCCACCACAGGGACAGACGGCCTCCTCATCATCATCAGCGAGTTCCAGGCAGACAAGCCCCCTCCGCTCTCCATGCGCACCACTCGGCGCACATCATCCCAACCGCCAAATGGTGGTGGTGGCAATGGCAATTAGGGACAGCAGGGTCTAGCTGGCACATGTGCAGCAGGAAACCAACATTGTGCAAGGCACACATGGGGTTGTTGTGGGGTGAGGGGGGAAAGGGTGTTTCGGGAGTGTTGTGGGGGGAGGGGGGAAAGGGTGTTTCGGGAGTGTTGTGGGGAGAGGGGGAAAGGGTGTTTCGGGCGTGTTGTGGGGGGAGGGGGAAAGGGTGTTTCGGGAGTGTTGTGGGGGGAGGGGTGTGGGAAAGGGTGGTGGGATAGTTGGGGACATGCACTTTATCATCTCATTATACATTAATACACTGGTGACTAGTCAAAACACAGGCTTGGACTTCGTCATTGTGTATGTGTACTTTATTGATGACAGGGTCCATTTAGCGCTTCACCACAGACACCAGTGCACTAATACCCATATCCATCCTACAGAGTTAAATTGTGTCTCAGAATATTTGGTCGATCAGATGCTGTTGCACATCGCGTCCCTCCTGGGCATCGCCTCTTGCATGACCACCATCCCCATCACCTCCATCCTCATCACCATCATCATCCTCATCAGGTGGTTGCATTTCAAGGTCAAGGGGCAGTGGCACATTCCGTCTGATACACATATTGTGCAGCATGACACATGCCATGGTGATCTTGGCCACCTTCTCATGGCCGTACAGGAGAGCCCCACCCGACCTGCTTATGCACCTAAACCGTGTCTTCAAAAGGCCAAAAGTCTGCTCAATCACGACGCGGGTACGGGTATGTGCACGATTGTAGTCCTCTTCGTGCCTGTTCTGTGGGTTCCGTACAGGGGTAAGGAGCCACCTCTTCAGGGGATAGCCGGCATCACCTGTATGGGGGGAAGAATGGGGACCTGTTACTGTTCACCTCAAGAGCAGCCTGTACATATCACACAAATCGACTTTGCATTGTGATTGAAATCCACGATTACCAGCATGCATGCAGACGATCTGTGTGACTGCAATGTGCAAAGGTGAGCTCGACCCTGCAAGTGGACATGCCCGATTCATGCCTCCGACAGTAATTGACATGTCCTGGGTGAGGCCAGGTCTTAGGTGTCCCTGGGCCCAGGCAAAATTGGTACCAGACTGCTAGTGTACTGCCATTCCTACATCGATGTTGCCATGCTGTGAAGCATCACTTCAGTGGTACTATAGGTGCGTGGTTCAATGCTATGGCTAGGGGTGATCCCTTTGCATGCATTCAAGGGCACAGTGCTATATTGATGTTGTGCTGCGCAAATTCTGTATAACTCTCTTGACGCCATGTTGCTGATTTGTGTATTATGTGGTATGGCATGATGTGCAATGTGGATGTGGATGGATGTGTGATATTTGGAAACCTGGATTGTTCTCAATGTTGTGCAGCTTCAAAATGCATGTGGGTTCTTCTCAAGTACATTGTGGCCTTCCCTGATGGACATTGGTGTACATCTGTATGTCCATTTGTCCTACGGACGGCTGTCTATACCCAGTTGAAGTATGTATCTCCCCCCCAATCACACCCAGTTGAGGTATGTATCTCCCCCCCAATCACACCCAGATGGAGTATGCATCTCCCCCCAATCACACCCAGTTGGAGTATGCATCTCTCCCCCCCAATCACACCCAGTTGGAGTATGTATCTCTCCCCCCAATCACACCCAGTTGGAGTATGTATCTCTCCCCCCCAATCACACCCAGTTGGAGTATGTATCTCCCCCCCCCAATCACACCCAGTTGGAGTATGTATCTCTCCCCCCAATCACACCCAGTTGGCGTATGTATCTCTCCCCCCCAATCACACCCAGTTGGAGTATGTATCTCCCCCCCCAATCACACCCAGTTGGCGTATGTATCTCTCCCCCCCATCACACTGCCATGTGCTTGCCCTGCTACTCACCAAGTAGCCACGAACGTTGTCCGGCTTGTCGCTCCATATAGCGTGGTATGGTTGAGTTCCGCAAGTCCATTGAATCATGGGTTGATCCGGGAAATCGGGCACAACAATGTGTGATTATCTTGTTTGCGTCACATACCATTTGGACATTGATAGAGTGGAATTGCTTTCTGTTCCGGTAGACTACTTCATTGTGATGTGGGACCACCAATTCCACATGTGTACAGTCGATGGCTCCAATGCAACTTGGGATGCCTGCAAGTGAATAGAAGCCAACTTTGGTCTTTGCGATCTCCTGGGCAGTCCGTGGCAGGAATATGTGTTCACGTGCATGCTTCAGGAGGGCATCGAGTACCTGGTTCAGCGTGCGTGAGAATACTGGTTGTGAGATGCCATGCATCTGCCCCACTGTATGCTGGTAGGTGCCTGTGGCCAGGAAGTGGAGCACGGTCACCACCTTCAGTAGAGGGGGGGATGGCAGTTCTGATGTCTATGAGGCTCACACTGTAGTCATGTATCATGTCCACGATGCTGGTGATGGTATCCCGGTCCAGACGGTACAGGGTGTGTATCTGCTCAGGGGTTAGGTTAAATAGACTGGCTCGGATCCTGGGGATTGGTGGCTGCCTCTGTGGTATTACTAGGTGCGCTGGTGGTGCTTGCTGCGCCTGTCTTGTCCTCCTCCTGCGTCGCCTCTGTGCTGCCTGTTGTTGTTGCTGCTGCACTGCAATCATGTCCTCCAGCCCATGTAATGCTGCTAGTATTGGAACCATCTTGGGGTGCGAAAGGGTATGTGAAGGGGTGTGGTGTGCTCCTTTTGTGCTGGCACAGTCTCCATTGCCTCCACCTGTGCTGATTGTGTCCACCTGTGGCAGGTGGGAACACTGCTCAGTTCTCTTAAAGGGTGGTTCGTGATGCCGGTATTAGCGCCATGCCGGTAAGGTGTTTTTGGGGCTTTACCATGCCGCTATTTGCATGCCCGCATGGCTTGTGATGGTGTCCTATTAGGGACATGCCGCTATTTATGAGATGAAGGGTCGCGCGCCCGTGAACTAGCCGCTATTAGTGGCACCGTACTTAGCGGTGCCGCTAATAGCGGTAACCCGGGTCGTAATTGGGGTTGGGATTTAACGATACCGGTATTTCATTACCGGTAACGTTAATCCCTTAACGCACAACGTGTAATGAGGCCCTATGTGTTTGTGACACTACTACTAAATCTCTCTTAAGTGCTTTGAATATACTTTTGCTGTTTTCAGCCCTACTGTTGCTTTTCTAAGTATTGCAGTCTAGACTCCCTTTAAGCATATATCACACTATTTGCTCATTCCCTTCAAGGCCTTACAATTCTACCCAGCCTTTTAAAGCCAGTGTTAGTTCTACCATTATGAAGGGATATTCTGGCATGAGATGGTGTCTCACCTGTTGCTTTTACCCCCGCCGGGCAGAACAGGGTGAAGTACCATGTCACCAGTGCCGTGGATGCCACTGATCTTAAGCAAGGCAGCATTGCAGCAGCTACTGGGACTAACTCTTTCCTGTAGTATGCTATTGGTTTATGGTGTATTCTACGTCAAAACAAGTAAAGTAAAACCATTCTGCCCCTGACACTATAGTGTGAAGCCTTTCTTATAATCAAGAACCAATTCCACATAAAGTTTGCAGTACCAGTGTGTGTGTGAGTTTCAATTATTCAATACAAATGTCCATCTTATGACACTTCTTATGAGCCACAAAGGAATATGACTATACAAGTCTACTGGTGAAAATTCTTCCAGAACATAGAGCAATCTAATGGCAGAGCACTAATTTTATTTTGGAGGGAGGAGAGAAAGTGAATTTTCAGAGGAGATGCTTAGGGCTGCCACTTTAAAGTAGAGGCTTATTTTCTACATTAATTGGTACTTGTATACCCTCTTTATTAAATATGATCTAAGGCAACACACTGGTGTGCTACATGTGAAAAGGTGCTCAACATTATCTTTGGACATTCCTGCTGAACCTTTCTTCTTTTTTCAGATTTGCCTGCTCTGCCCGAGGATTGTGGTTTATTCTTGACATTCATGTGTGTAAAAATGCACATGACCTTGTGAGACCGTCCGCGACATTCAGATTGTTATATAAATATACTGAATTTGACAAGGAACATCTTACAAGGAAGTTACTATTTAAAGATAGCATCCTAACAATGGAGGTACTTTTTGAATGTATAACAACTTCCAAGGATACAGGTCATATATGTCCACATCAGAGATGTCACACTGAAGAGACAGAACATAAAGGTTCTCAATGTGACAAGGCTTGGAAAGAAACAAGTAATCTTTTGGTACATCAGATAAATCACACTGGGGTGAAACCATATACATGTTCTGAATGTGATAAGTCGTTCAAGCAAAAGGGTGACCTTGTAAACCATCAGAGGAATCACACTGCGAAGAAACCATATACATGTTCTGAATGTGATAAGTCTTTCAAGCGGAAGGGTGACCTTGTGATCCATCAGAGAATTCACACTGGGGTGAAACCATATACATGTTCTGAATGTGATAAGTCTTATAAGAATAAGTATACTCTAGTGGTACATCAGAGGAGTCACACTGGGGAGAAGCCATATACATGTTCTGAATGTGATAAGTCATTCAAGCAAAAGGGTGACCTTGTAATCCATCAGAGGAATCACACTGGGGAGAAACCATATACATGTTCTGAATGTGATAAGTCTTTCAGCAATAAGTATACTCTAGTGGTACATCAGAGGAATCACACTGGGGAGAAGCCATATACATGTTCTGAATGTGATAAGTCTTTCAAGCAGAAGGGTGAACTTGTGCTACATCAGAGAAATCACACTGGTGTGAAACCTTATTTATGTTCTGAATGTAATAAGTCTTTTAATAAGAAGGATCATCTATTGGTACATCAGAGGAATCACACTGGGGAGAAACCATATACATGTTCCGAATGTGAAAAATCGTTCAAGCAGAAGGCTAATCTATTATACCATCAGAGGAATCACAGTGGGCTGAAACTATATACATGTTCTGAATGTGATAAGTCTTTCAATGAGAAGCATACCCTTGTAATACATCAGAGAATTCACACTGGGGAGAAACCATATGCATGTTCTGAATGTGATAAGTCATTCAAGCAAAAGGGTGACCTTGTGATCCATCAGAGGAATCACACTGGGGAGAAACCATATACATGTTCTGAATGTGATAAGCCTTTCAAGAATAAGTATACTCTAGTGGTACATCAGAGGAATCATACTGGGGAGAAGCCATATACATGTTCTGAATGTGATAAGTCATTCAAGCAAAAGGGTGACCTTGTGATCCATCAGAGGAATCACACTGGGGAGAAACCATATACATGTTCTGAATGTGATAAGTCTTTCAGGAATAAGTATACTCTAGTGGTACATCAGAGGAATCACACTGGGGAGAAGCCATATACATGTTCTGAATGTGATAAGTCTTTCAAGCAGAAGGGTGAACTTGTGCTACATCAGAGAAATCACACTGGTGTGAAACCTTATTTATGTTCTGAATGTAATAAGTCTTTCAATAAGAAGGATCAGCTATTGTACCATCAGAGGAATCACACTGGGGAGAAACCATATACATGTTCCGAATGTGATAAGGCTTTCAAGCACAGTAGAAGCCTTGTGGTACATCAGAGAAATCATACGGGTATGAAACCATATGCATGTTCTGAATGTGATAAGTCGTTCAAGCAAAAGGGTGACCTTGTGAAACATCAGAGGAATCACACTGGCGAGAAACCATGTACATGTTATGGTTCTAAATAGTTGTACTTATTGTTCTAATGACCTGTTCATGTTTGTAAATATGCTTCTCTCACTTTTGTACCTGTTATATTGTAAAGCGCTTTGGCTTAAAGTGCTATATAAATTCAATAAACATAAACATGTTCTGAATGTGATAAGTCTTTCAGTGAGAAGCATACCCTTGTAAAACATCAGAGGAATCACACTGGGGGGAAACCATATACATGTTCTGAATGTGATAAGTCTTTCAAGCAAAAGGGTGACCTTGTGAAACATCAGAGGAATCACACTGCGGAGAAACCATATACATGTTCTGAATGTAATAATGTTTGCAAGTGTTATGCCAGTTAGATCATCCTAATGTACGTATTATGCTAGTTGCCATATGTTTAGTGCCATGTTTATGCCATGCTTAGTGATTATTTTAGACTAGCGTTACATTTATTGGCGCTGTATCATCCCAATACTATTACATACTATTAAGTTTATCACAAATGGTAAAAGTATTATGCTAAGGTATCAACAGTCTACCACCGTCAGTTAAGGTGGTGTCTCGCTTCACTCTCTCCCCATACCTTTCATATGCCCCTTTATCCACAAAAACTTGCATTGTATCTCTGTTCTTGCAAACTCCACGTTAGCCATACTACGCTCACCCTTTGTACCCTTGTCATGCTGCATCACCAACGTTTGCTTATTGTTATTGTTCTGTATAACCCTCTTCTCTCTACTCTAAATTGTATTACCTATCACATTTTGCACTGTATTAGCATTCTATGCACATAGTGTATTTTAGACCCACCTATGCCTGGCACCTTGCACATTTTACACTTGTACACCTAGACTACCGCAGCTTCCCATTTTGGGTTAACATTACTGATATATTGTTTCATCGCCAATATCTCTGTATCCGCATTTCAGAGAAGAGCGCATACATGGTTACGCTACACAATACAATGTGCAAACCCATTTGGCCACACCTTATGCTCACTGCACTACTATTTATACACCTATTACCCTTTGGTATACTTACATCTCTAACTTTAATACTTTGCGTTCTAGTAACCTTGCCCAACCACAACCCACACAACAGAACCTGGACTGTTTAGGCATCTTTCACGTACCTCTATCATCCTTCTTAGTTAAGTTGACTCTTCAGGTGCCTATTCTCCAAACTATAACTAATATGCCAGACTCTAATCCCTACCTGAACTCGCCAACTCTCTGGCTACAACATTTTGCTTCTAAACCAACGCCAAACCAACCTTGTGCCACACCCCTCAGGAATAAGACTTGGCTCTAGATTCTGCTACAAAGTGTGACACTCACACGTACGCACCATTGCCAACTACAAGTTCACTCCATTTTCCCAATCAATCATGACAGCAGCACTACCAGCTCTAAAATAAGCTATGACAGCAGCACCACCACTCCCAAAAAGTTACCTATCAAAGCCGCACTAATTAATGCTAGGTCACTCCCAGCTCATGCCCTTGATATCGCTGACTTTATCATATCAGAAGATTTGGACCTTCTGGCCATTACGGAAACTTGTCTCCATGCTGCATCAGGCCCTACACTTTCCTTGGCTGTCCCAGACAATTATACCATCATCAGATGTGACAGAAACAATAATCAATCTAAAGTTGGAGGTATTGCCTTTATTTTCAAAAGCGCCCTTGGACTTAGATCTACCCAATATTCGCAAATCCCTTCTGCGGAACTCCTAACAGTCAAACTAGCTGTCTCGCCCAATCACACAGCCACAATACACCTTATCTATAGGCTGCCAGAACCCATTTCGACCTTCACTGATGATCTATCTACAATCCTTGCTGCAAATACAAAGCCAAACTCACAAATTATATTACTTGGTGACCTCAACCTTGGTCTCCAGGATCCAAATGATACTGTCGCCTGTGACTTAGCCAACTCTCTAACAGATCTTGTATTTACCCATCACATCCAGGAACCTACCAACATAAAAGGTAGAACCCTCGACTGGTTAACCGATTTGAATTGCACAATTGACCTCCTGGCCGTAACACCATGCCTATGGTCTGACCACCACAAAATGATCTTTACTATCAAAGCATCGCCCGCGTCAAGCACTAAAACCACATAGCTTCCGATATCCCCACGCGTAACAAAAAGGACATTACTAAGGAGAAATGACTCCCTTTAATCTCCTCTCTGCTCAATAAGTCGGCATCACTTGACTCTGACCCTACAGTCCTTGTCGACATCTATACCCGTACTATCTTAAAAATTTGAACACCATTGCACCACTAAAACTGCGCAAACCAAAACCACGCCCTCATCTTAACTCATTCAGAAGGCCCTCCTTGATAAAGTGGCATCCCAACAAACAAAAACTAACTTAAAAAAATGCATCACCCCTGATCCTGCATTTAATTTAGCTTCCAACACCACCTCAACTTGCCCGCCTAAACCCTTCAGCTTCTCGCCCCTCTCTATTTGGGAAGTAGAGAATATAATCAAAAAACCTTCTAATTGTCAAGGTGACTCCTGCCCAGCACCTATCGTAAAGACTCTGCACACAAACTTGCCCCATTCATCACTACCTGCATAAACACCTCTTTTAAATTGGCGATTGTACCCGATAACATCAAGGATGCTTGGGTGATACCTTTAATTTAAAAACCCACTCTGGATCCTAGTAATCCGGCCAATTATAGACCTATACCTACAGTACACTTCCTCCTAAAAATGTTGGACAGGGCAGTCTTTCTTCAAATTCAGGCTTACCTTGAATCTAACTATCTTCTTGGCCTCAGGCAATCGGGCTTCCGCCCTGGACACGGAACCAAAACTGCCCTTATTGACCTCACAACACAAATTGAAGACTTAAAAGATAAAGGCAAACTAGCGCTACTTCCATTGCTTGACCTATCAGCAGCTTTCGATTTGGTCAACCATCAAATATTGTGCCAACACCTCAAAACAGCTGCCCACTTCTCGGATGATGCAACTTCATGGATTAGTTCTTTCCTCGCTAACGGAACAATGCGTGTCTTCTCGCCGTCTACATCAGCCGAACCATCACCAATCTTATGGAGTACCTCAAGGCTCTTATGTTTCCCCAACACTCTACAATGTATTTACTATGCCCCTTTTTGATATGCACGACCATCTGGGTGTCTCATACACTAATTATGCTGACAACACCCAGATACTCGTCCCCATTACTGGCGACCATGCGCTCGACTCTAAAGCACTCAATGATGTCTACTTGATCATCCAGGCCTGGTTGGCTCATCATGGGCTTTGCCTAAACGATGAGAAAACTGAGCCACTCATCCTAGGTTCCCACATTAGCCTTAATAAATTGAATCCCACTTTCAAATCCTTCACTATTGACGGAAACATTCTCAACGTCTCAAAGGACACTAAAACACTCGGTATCTATCTGGACTACACTCTGTCACTGACACGACAAATCAATGCTGTTGCCTCAGCTTCGGCTTACACCTGTAAGCTGATAACGGCATGCAGGCCCTTCCTAACAACTGCCAATTGCATTGCCCTCGCCAGAACTTTGGTTATGGCATAAATTGACTATTGTAATGCTTTATATCTTGGCACTAGCCAAAAAAACATGAACAAGCTTCAGGTCACCCAGAATAACGCCATCAGGGTTGTCCTCAACATCCCTAGGAAATCTAGCATATCTGACACGTGACGCAGTCTACACTGGCTTCCTATAGCCTCTAGAATATCTCTGAAGACTCTTGCACTCAGGCACCTATCTATCTTGCCAACCGCCTCACCACCTACACACCAAATAGACCGTTAAGACCTGCACATGACCACTTACTGGTTATACCGAGATTCAAGCTGCGGAAAGCGGGGGGCTCTAGCTTACCTGTCCTCGCCGCCAAACTCTGGAACACGTCGCCAGCCACATTGAGAGCTGAACCTTCTTACTTGGCTTTTAAGAATAAGGCCAAATTATGGCTCACTGAGCAGGACCGCACCACCTCCAATATGTAACTTGTTATACCTTGTTTCCCACATCCGGTAAACACTCTACTTCACAAAAGTAACTGTGCATTTTGTGTATATATCTCCACCAATTTTGATTCACTGCCTTGCTGTACATATGTATATTTGCTATTTTCACTACTGTATCTGCCAATCTTGTTAATTCTGTGTTACCATATTTACCTCCCTTGTTACCCTTTCCTAAGTAATGCGCCCAGATGCCTCCGGGCCAGGTGCCCAATACAAATAAGCAAAAATAAGTCTTTCAAGCAGAAGGATAATCTATTGGTACATCAGAATGTGATGGGTCTTCTAAGCAACAGAGAAATCACGCTGGGTAGAAACATTACATGTTCTGAATGTAATAAGTCTTTCAAACAGAAGGTTAATCTATTGGTATATCAGATAAATCACACTGGGGAAAAACATGTATGTTCTGAATGTACCAAGTTGGCAAACCAGCGCTCCTGCTCCTCCTCGATCTATCTGCGGCATTCAACCTCGTCAACCACAACACTCTATCCCGCCATCTCTCTATAGCAGCTAACTTCTCCCCAAAAGCATGCGCATGGATCACCTCCTTCCTACAGGAAAGGGCCATCAAAGTTTTCTCGGACTCAGCATGCGCCTCTCCCAGTCACATCAAATGTGGGGTGCCCCAGGGCTCCTGCATAGCGCCCACCCTTTACAACCTGTTTACCCGGCCTCTCTTCAATCTCCTTGATGCCATGGGCATCTCATACACCAACTATGCGGATGACACCCAAGTGCTCATCCCGCTCACAGGTGACTATGAGTTGGACAAGAACACCCTCAATTCCATCTATGCCAGCATCCAAGCCAGGATGGCAGACAATTGGCTATGTCTTAACAGTGAGAAGATCAAGCTTCTACTCATCGGGTCACCAACAATTCTAGGCAACCTCGACAAGCAATACTCATCCTTTACCATCGACAACATACTGATTGCGGTATCCCAAACAGTCAAGACTCTAGGAGTCTACCTTGACTCCAACCTCACCATGGACAGGCATGTTAATGCCATTGCCTCCTCATCTGCATACTACTCCAAACTCATCTACGCAGCAAGACAATTCATCTCTTCTCAAAATGGCCTCACTATTGCCAGGGCCATGATAGGATCCAGGCTGGACTACTACAATGCGCTCCTTGGTGGAACCTCCGGCAAAAACATTGCTAAGCTCCAACTTGCCAAGAACAACGCCCTCAGGTTCGCCACAGGTTTCTCCAGGAAAGACCACATCTCGGACCTCAGAAGGCAGGTCCACTGGCTACCCATTAGGCAGAGGATCACCTTTAAAATACTCTCCCTCACCCATAAATGCCTCCACGACCTTGCTCCCCCTTACCTTGCCCAGGGGATCTCACGACCCACCTCTGCCAGGCCCGTGCGATCTGCCTACACTAACCTGATCTCTACACCCAAGACCTGCAGAGTATGTTCAGGTGGCTCGAGCTTCCCAGCCCTACCAGCTTCACACTGGAACGCCCTACCTACGCACCTCAGGGGGATTGACTCTCACCTAGCCTTCTGCAAAGCCTTAAAAACTAGGCTGTTTGTCTAAACCCTCCTGCCATGATCGCTTCAGACACACGAATGTCATATGTAACCACCCTCCGCCTTCTATCTCTTTAACTAAGTACCTATGTTTTCTATGTTTACATAATCTTGCTTGCATTCACTTTCCTGTAATAGCGCCTCGATGTCTATGGGCTGCAGTGCGCTCTACAAATGTAAAAAAATAAATAAATAAAATAAAATAAATAAGTCATTCAAGGTGAAGAGTATTCTATTGATACACCAGAGAAATCATACTTTGGGTAAACCATATACAAAAATTATCAACTTGTCATACATCAGAGAACTCACACTGGTTGGAAACATACATGTTTTGAATGTGATATGTCTTTAAGCAAAAGTGTTAACTAGTGCTTCACCAGATAAATAACAGTGTGGACAAGCAGTATGCATGTTCTCAATGTGAAAAGGCTTTCTGCCAACATGATCACCTTGTGATGCAACAGAGAAATCACACTGGGGGAAAAGCCACATGCATGTTCTGAATGTGATAAGACTTCCAAGCAACAGCATAACATAGAACTACATTAGCAAAATCACCCTGGGGCAAAATCATATACATGTTCTCAATCTGATGAGGATTTAATTTACATTCTTAGTCTATTGAAACACCACAAAATAAAACACACAGGGAGAGTCCATATACATGTTCTAAATGTCAGAAGACTTTCAGGCAAATCCATGGCCTATGACGACATGGGGGAATTCATAGAAGGTGTTTACATGGACGACTCTGGCACCCAAAACATCAACAACGTACAAGGTCTCCTGCACTGGGCCCTGCTGTTTTTGGAGAGTAAAGTTACTAAACACTAAGTGTGATTAATGTATGGGAAAAAGCTAAGTGCTTGTTGTTATTTGATTTTTCCTGTTGCAAGTCTTTCTGTGGTACAGATGGTACAAGTTCAATAATTCATTGGACTAAATGCTTTCTCAAAATATATATTAAGATGAACATATCTCACTGTGAGAACATACTATTGGTGAAAAAATAATACAGAACAAAGCTGACATGTGTATGTTTCACTTTTCAGGTGTTTCCTCTGTGAAAAATGTATTGTGCAAAATACTACCCGATGAATTAAACATAAATACATTAAATTGGCATTGTATATTGTGCATCATGCCGGAATGCAGCCTCTAAGCATGGTACCGGGTATAAAATCTATGCTGCTATGCGTTGTCCTGTTTCCAAGTCAAGCGCCTTGCCTCTGAGCTATCCGCGCTGTTATTCTATTTATTTTCAATTACATATTTGTGACGTCCTTTGAAATCCAAGTGGCTGTTCCCTTATGGACATTTGTCCTGTTTTATTCTACATTCCTCCTTCTGAAATACATTACAGTCATCATTCATGCAAGATCAGGTGGAGGAGTGAAAGGGATGACAGGAGGGAGGCAGGAAGGAAGGCAGACAGAGTGAAAGAATGGTGCAGTGAGAGAAGGGGAAATAGTGTTGGAGACAGGAGGGAGTAGGTGGTGGAGGTGGGAAGAAGTAATGAGAGAGGAGACATATGAAAATACCACAGAGACAGAAGAGAGGTTGGAAGAGGGAGAGGGAGAAGGAGGTGGGGAAGAGAGAGCAGTACGGAAGAGAAGAGTGGTGGAAAGAGAGTGAGTGGGAGCAGGAAGTGGGGAGGGAGAGAGATAGAGGTGAGATAGGAGACTGTATAGAGTAAGGAGTGAGAAGAGAGGGTTTTGGAGGGGAACAGGAAATAGAGTAATGAGGTGCAATATCTGGGAGAGGAATAAGGCACATCACTTTCTTTCATCTCCCATTGGACTAGCACAGTAGGGAGCTCTTAGGAAGTCCAGGAGGGAGTCAGATAGTTAAGGCCTCGTCCTTCACCTTATAGAATTTTGAGAAACATGAAGGTGTCTCACCGGCTAGTCCCTGGGGTCTGTCATCCAGGCGGCAGGACATGGCCATCGCTTTTCGAACCACTTCCTGGGGGTGGACCAGGGCGGGAGGAGCACCTGCAGAGTCCTTGCGGGGTAGAACTGGGACTCCTGATGGCGAGACGCGGTATCCCCTTCCCTGTAACACTGTTACCCCATCCTACCAGTTATTGATAGTTAGGAACTCAGCCCCCCTTCCCAACACAAACACTTTCTTATGGACAGCTCACTGTGAGAGAAAGCAGACTTACACCTGAGCCGTATACCTGACATGTCCCAATACAATGGACAGGCAGGGCCAAGCAATCACTGACCATTACTCAGACCTGACTTCCACCACACTTCCTCACACAGATAAAAGGCGGAGCACGAAAGCACAGTCTGAGCAATGCAAAGCATACGAGGAAGCAACAGTTCCAAGATAGCAGTTTAATACAAGGTGAAAGATGGCAAAACTGGAGAGGATTGCAAGAAGGGAAGTGCCCTTGACCTTTTCATTGGAAGACCTGTACTTTTATGAACCTTCAATGAAAAGTGGCAAGTGACGTGAACACAATCAGCCGATGAGTGATTGAACTTTGATGCCAAGATACAATACCATAGACAGAGTGGTCTGGCACCACTTGGGTACTCATTCGGAAGTCTCTGTTAGCTATTGTAAAGACTGGAGGGGAGGTTTCTGTACTCCTGCCCTCTATATGGCAGAGTAGAAGCACAGAGCACCCCAGCCAAGATTCTCTATACGGTAGCATTGGACGAGCAATCAAGGCTTAAACTCTCAGGAGGTGATGCGGGCTGGTTCTTAAGTAGAGTGTAGTCCCCAAGCACCCACAAAGGTATGTCCACACACTATGTTATAACACACTTCTTCATATAAATAAGGTTCAGAAAATATACGCAATCAATAATACTCTTTGTGCTTTGGCAAAGCTCATATTGTAAATATGTATAATGTCTATGTGGTACCACAGTTAACTCTTGACTCCTTTAAAATGCACCAACTGCTGACAGTCTCAATGGCATACAATAGCATACAAATCAAATTGTAAAGTGAATCAACATCAGACATAGACAAGTTAGGTTAAACAATGGCAGAATACTTTCTCCCTACCCCAGACACAGTTCTGTTTGAGGATCCCCCCACCTGGGCAACCTGTAAATAAAGCGCATCAACAAGCCCAATCCATATGTGTTTAAAATAGTCTTGTTTGCTGCTAAAATATTCTACTACCCCAATGTACCTGAGTTTAGCAGAGTTTCTTCGACGGTTCGTCAACGGATCCCTTATGGGTGAACTTTGGGTGGCAGGAAATCCACCAGCGGATTCTCCTCGGTTGTCGACAACCTCGAGTCAATTTTCTCCGGTAGGGTAAAGCGGTCGACACTGATGTCAATGGAGTCCTTTGTTTCAAATGTGCAAAGGTGGAACGGCGTGCCTCCGGTCGTCGAGCAGCACAGCATCAAGCTGTCCCACTTCTGGGCAACCCGACTCGACTGGCTTCCAGCGGTTACTGCAGTCCTCCGAACCCCGGTTGATGGCAATGGACTTCGATGGCCTCGATGTACGGGTGGCGGATCCCGTCACCGGTCGACAGCCTTTCGACACTGGCTTCCAGGGTGACTCAGTGAAGATCAGCTTTTTGCACGATGTTCCCTAGCTTGGAAAGCGGTCTCCTAGCTAGGTCCTCTCTCGGATCAGTCCTCGACAGTCTCGACAGCTTTCAGATCGGGTCGAAGCAAATGCAGCAGCAATTCTTCTTCCAGCTGGGCTTCAAGGATAAGCAGCTTCAAGTTTCAACTTCAGCTTCTGAACAATTCTGGTAATTGAGAGGTCCCCAGATATACAGTTGTGTCTCTCATTCACACTGCTGAGCCAAGCTCAGGCAGCCAATTAGTTAGAAGGGCATTCACGCAGGCAGGCAGCCAGCCAATCAGGCTCACAGTGCATTCAGGCCATTCACTTCCACCCAGACACCCACAACAAGGAATGTGGATTGGGGCAAGCACATGTCAGTTTCGGGCAGGGCTGTCTCATTCTTTGTGTCACACACACAGATACCAGACACCCATAACATGGAATGCATATTGGTCACACACTCCATTCAACCATGTCCGACCTCAAGGGTGTACCCACTGGGAAGGCTCCAGCCAGTCTGGCCTGGACTTCCCAAAAATACCATATATGGTTCATCTACACAACAGCTAGTCAGGGGAAAGAAAGAAACAGAGTCAGGGCTTCCCAGGACTTTGTGAAAACAAGGTAACCAGTAATAGAAATGAAGAGGCCACAGGGGCCATCTTGCCTCTTATCAGGAATGAACTGATTCCTATGGCAGGGCCTGGGTATCCCAAAAGGGAGGATACTCCGAGCACATGTCAATTTCAGCATGGAGCTGCCACCAGCCTATACCCTGCTCTGTGGGCCACACACAGGTGCTCAAAAACATACACTAGATACATGGTTGTACCCCCACTCATGGGTGCCATAAGGGTATGCCAAGGGTCTCTATTCATAACAACCAAAAAGGGGAAGAGCTGCACTGCCAGGAGTCCCACATGGACTCCTGTGCAGAAAACACAGAATACACATGATTAGGTAGTACAGGACAAGGACATGGAGGCCCTGTCCCTCCAATGCATTTCCAGTATCATAGGTAACCAGCTGAAAGGTGGCAAATGTGAAGAGGGATAAAGAATTGTGAAATCGAAGTGGTCCTGCAACAGGTCATGCAAAAACCCTGTGTACATTCAAAGATCAGCTAAAAGCTTTTCATTAAAGCAAGTTTGTGTAAAGTTTTAAACATTGTGTTAAGAGGAATTTGAGCCCGACCGAGGGGGATCTGAGCTCAGCTGATGAGGAGCCGAGATCTGAGCCTGACCGACGGGATCCGAGATCTGAGCCCGACTGAGGGAGATCTGGGATGAACCGTGAGTCATCTGAGAAAGAATATCCTACGAGAAATTAGATGCATTGCTTCCCACACTATTTGTATTTAGAGGTAAGGATTGGCAATAGATTTATTAGTATAGGCCCTTTTATTTTGACAAGACACTACGAGGACTGCGTTATTATAATTTGATGGTCGTAGATTTCTCCCATCTGTAGATTTAGGATTAGATGGGCATTTTTCAAACCCTTTTTGAAGTTCAATAGACACCCTTGAAGTGTAATCACTTGTGTCTGTCTTACTGCTGATACCACACCTTCCTTACAGAATGGATTGATTAGATGGTAGGGGTTACCAATCTCTAATGCTTTTAAGTTACCCTGGGTGATAGGGAAGACGGTGCTGGTTAGAGACAGCTCGAGGGAACTGGAAGAGAATCCCATTAGTTGTATCTATCTGCGTTCTCAAAACCTCTCAAAGGAAAACCTTGTAAATGTGTTAATAATAACCCTCCAAACATCTTTTAGATTCTTGAGATTCTAGAAGCCATCTGTGACACAATGTAAGTGCCACCTGGAGTTCCAGGTGATGAGTATACATCACAAGGCATAGAAGCAGAAGAACACGCTTTCCACGCCTGCTGGGCAGACACCCATATTGACACACAATAGCAAGCTGTTCAATGAACAGAAACTGCAGCATGTGATGGGGAGTGTCACATTAGCGGCTGAAGGTAAATGGACAGGTTCTGCATGCTGCATCATCGGGGTTCTCGGATCTGCTCCTAGTGTACCCCATATTAATGACAAATGCCTTCACCTGCTGTGGTTTAATTTTTTGTTAAACCAACAGTATCCACTATGCTAATGTAAAAGGTTTTGTAATGAATTCAATTGACTTGGTTTGTTGTGTATCCTAAACAGCGGTTATCACCATTATTTTGTGTCACTGTGTTTACTGAAAACATTCCTTTTTGATAAAGCAATTTATTGTTTTGTGCACATTACAAAGCTGTGTTTTAAAGAAAAACATATTTAAGATTGAAAACACAGTCATAAATCATGCATAATTGTGAAACAGAAATAAGTTAGAAAGAAACTTTAACTCAATGCCTTTGGAAAAGGCTTAAAAAACATGTAACAGATTCTTTGAAGAAACCCAAATCTTGCGAGCAAGTAAATGCAAACAATAAATGAGCAAATAGATATGAATAATAAACAGAGCAGACCGGCATTTACCAAACAGCGGAACCTGTAATACTAAATTTGGGCCGCACAAGTCTTTTCTTGTTTTTCCTCTCTTTATTTGTTTATTTATTATTCATATCTATTTCCAGTATCCACTACCTGCACATGCTCTCCAGATTGGTATCATCACTGAGCGTGCTCCTCCTGGTGTCCGCCACCTGCATATGCTCTGCTGATCTGTATCTCATCACTGAGTGTTCCCTTCAAGTATCTGCTACCTGTGCATACTCTGCTGATCTGAATCTTATCACTGAGTGTGCTCTTTTCAGTTTCCACTCACTGCACATGCTCTGCTGATCTGAATCTCATCACTGAGCATGCCTTTCAAGTATCTGCAGCCTGTGCATACTCTGCTGATCTGTATCTTATCACAGAGAGTGCTCCTTCCAGTATCCACTACCTGCACATGCTCTCCAGATTGTTATCATCACTGAGCATGCTCCATCAGTGACCACTAGCTGCGCATGCTTTGCTGATCTTTATCCCATGACTGAGCGTGCTCCGTCCAGTGACCACTCCCTGCGCATGCTCTGATGTTCTGTATCTCATCTTTGAACATACTCCTTCCAGTATCCACTATCTGCACATGCTTTGCTGATCTGCATCATCACTGAGTGTGTTCCTTCCAGTATCCACTATCTGCACATGCTTTGCTGATCTGCATCATCACTGAGTGTGTTCCTTCCAGTGTTCACTACCTGCACATGCTTTGCTGATCTGCATCATCACTGAGTGTGTTCCTTCCAGTATCCTCTATCTGCACATGCTTTGCTGATCTGCATCATCACTGAGTGTGTTCCTTCCAGTATCCACTATCTGCACATGCTTTGCTGATCTGCATCATCACTGAGTGGGTTCCTTCCAGTGTTCACTATCTGCACATGCTCTGCTCATCTGTATCATCACTGAGCATGCTCCTTCCACTGTTTGCTACCTGCGTATGCTCTGCTGATCTGAATCTCATCACTGAGTGTGCCCTTCAAGTATTCGTTCCCTGCGCTTGCTCTGCTGATCTGTATCATCACTGAGCGTGCTTCTTCCAGGGACCTCCACCTGCGCATGCTCTGCTGATCTGTATCTTATTACTGACGATACTCCTTCCAGTATCCACTATCTGCACATGCTTTGCTGATCTGTATCATCACTGAGCGTGATCCTTCCAGTGTTCACTACATATGCATGCACTGCTGATCTGTATCTTATCACTGAGCATGCTCCCTCCATTGTCCACTACATGCGCATGCTTTGCTGATCGGTATCTCATCACTGAGAATACTCCTTCCAGTATACGCTACCTGCATATGCTCTGCTGATCTGTATCTCATCACTGAGCGTGCTTCTTCATGTTTTCGCTACCTGCACATGCTTTTCTGGTCTGTATCTGATCACTGAGCTTATTCCTTCCAGTGTCCACTACATGCACATGCTTTGCGGATCTGTATCTCATCACTGAGTGTGCCCCTTCCAGTGTCCGCTACCTGTGCATGCTCTGCTGATCTGTATCTCATCACTGCTCTTGTGGACAACCTGCAGATTTGGACCTGCGGTGTCGCAGCCACCAAGGAAAACAGGGACCCCCATTCATTTCTGAAGAGAAGACACCCGTGGGAATCCACAGAGGTCTGACTTGCACGAATCACCCTAGAATGTATTATCCACAAGCCCCAGCAAAGACTGAAATTTAGGAAACAAAACACAATTTCCAGACATTTCCCACCCGGAAACCACAAGACACACCACCAACAACACATGTTCTACCTTGCTGTGTTCCCACAGGTGTTCCGACGAAAATCGTACCTAACAAGTGTGGGTGCACCTACCTGGGCGGAAAAGAAAAAGTGTAGACCGTCCACAAGTCCACTGTCAATCCCAGTGAGCCCTGGCAGGGGCCCCATCCCTTCCCTGAGAGAAATTATGTAATGCTGCCTAGCCAGAGCTCCAGGATGGTAGGGGGTGATGTCCCTGGCCTTGGGAGGCTGTCCCTCATGTTGGTTGACCATCCACAAGTCCAGCAGCGGTTTCAGGGATCCACGGCAGGCTCTCTGTCCTTTCCCAGAGGGAGAAGGTGTAACGCAATGCAGCCGGAGCTCAAGGATGGTCGGGGGTGATGTCCCAGGCATTGGGTACCCATTTCCCATGTGGGTCGACTATCTCCAAGTCCAGCCTGGAGCTCTGGCTGGGCTGCGTTACAGGTGTTCCCTCTGGGGAAGAATTGGCAACCTGACAGGGCTCCCCGCAACTGCTGCAGGACTTTGGGATGGTCGACACACATGGGAGACAAGTGCCCAAAGCCGGAGAAATTAGCTCTGACCATCCTGTAATTCTGGCTAGCCTGTGTTATAGGTTTTCCCTCCTGGGAGGGATTGGCACACTGCTGGGCCTACCTGGTGGGGAAACGCTGTAACGCAGCCCAGCCAGAACTCCAGGACGGTTAGGGGTGATGTCCCTGGCCTTGGCCATTCTTTTCCCATATAGGACTACGATCCCCAAGCACAGCGGCAGTCCCAGGGAGCCCGGGCTGGTTCTACGTCCGTTCCCGGAGGGAGAAGCTATAACGCAGGCCAGCCACAGCTCCAGGATGGTGGGGGGGGTTATGTCCCTGGCCTTGGGCAGCTGTTTTCCATGTGAGTTGACCATTCGCAAGCCCAGCGGCAGTTCCAGGAAGCTCTGGCAGGGTCACAGCCCTTTCCCAGATGGTAAATCTGTAACACAGCCCAGCCAGAGGTACATCTTGGGCATGCAGAGAGTCGAACCACATGGGAGACAGGTGCACAAGGCTGGAGACATCACCTCTGACCATTCTGGATTTCTGCCTGGCCTGCGTGTCAGCTTTTTCCTTCAGGAAAGGATCGGAACCCTGCCGGGGCTCACTGGAACCACTGCTGGGCTTTGGGACGGTCAAACCACATGGGGAAACAGTCGCCCAAGGCCAGGGACATCACCCCTGACCATATGGGAGCGCTGGCTGGGCTGCGTTACAGAATTGCCCTTGGGGGAGGGAATGGGACCCTGCCGGGGCTCCCTGGGACAGCCGCTGCACTTGAGAATGTTCACCCCATATGGGAAACAGCCGCCCAAGGCCAGGTACATTACGCCTGACAATCCTGGAGATCTGGCTGGCCTGCACTACAGCTTCTCCCTCTGCGAAAGGTCGAGACCCTGCTGGGGCTCCCTGGGACTGCCTCTGTGCTTTCGGATGGCCGACCCACATGAGAGACTGCCGCCGAAGGCCAGGGATATCACCCCAGACCATCCTGGAGCTCAGGCTGGCCTGTGTTACAGCTTCTCCCCCAGGTAGCCCCAGGAGTCTGCCAATACCTCCCCAGAGGGAAAATCTGTAACTCAGACCAGCCAGAACTCCAGGACGGTTGGAGGTGATGTCCTCAGCCTTGAGCATCCGTCTCCCATGTGGGTCTACCATCTCCAAGCACAGCGGTAGTACCAGCGAGCCCCGGCAGGGTCCCCATCTTTTCCCGGACAGAGAAGCTGTACCGCAGGCCAGCCAGAGCTCCAGGATAGTCGGGGGGAGGGGTTATGTCCCTGGCCTTGGCTGGCTGTCTCCCATGTGGGTTGGCCATCCCCAAGTGGAGTGACAGTCGCAGGGAGCACTGGCAGGGTCCCCATCCCTTCCTGTAGGGAAATTCTGTAATGCAGCCCAGCCAGAGCTCCAGGATGGTCGGGGGTGATGTTTCTGGCCTATGCCGGCTCTCCCTCTGGTGGGTTGACCATGCACAAGCCCAGAAGAGACTCCATGGAGAATCGACAGGGTCCTTGTCCTTTCCCAGAGGGAGAAGCTGTAATGCAACCCATCCAGATCTCAAAGGTGATAGGGGGTCATGTCCCTGGCCTTGGGTGGGTGATTCCCATTAGGGTTGAACATAACCAAGTCCAGCAGTGGTTCCAGCGAGGCCGGGCACATTCCCTGTCCTTTCCGAGAGGGAAAAGCTGTAACACAGACCAGCCAGAGTTCCAGGATGGTTGGGGGCATGTCCCTGGCCTTGGGCACTCATCTCCAATGTGAGCTGACCACCCCCAATTGCAGCGGCAGTCCCAGGAAGCCGCGGCAGAGTTCACCTCCAAACCAAAAGGTCAATTCTGGAACACAGCCCACCCAGTGCTCCAGGATGGTCAGGGTGATGTCCCTGGCCTTGGGAATCCATCTCCCATGTGTTTTGACCATCTCCAGGCACAGGGGCAGTCCCAGGGAACACCGGCAGGGTCCCCATCCGTTGGTAGAGAGAAATTCAGCAATGCAGTCCAGCCAGAGCTTCAGGATGGTCGGGGGTGATATCCCAGGCCTTGGGCACCCGTCTCCCTTGTGGGTTGACTGTCCGCAAGCCCAGGCTGCACCTCTGGCTGTGCTGCATTACAGGTTTCACCTCCGGGGAGGAATAGGGACCCTTCCGGGCTCCCCGGAACTGCAGCCGGACTTGGGGATGGTTGACCCACATGGAAGACAGGCGCCCAATGCTGGAGGCATCAACTGCAACCATCCTGGAGTTCTGGCTGGGCTGAGTTACAGCTTTCCTTTTTCACTGCCACAGCCGAAAATGGCAGTGAAATTTACTTTCTTTTTCACATCAGCACGCATTACACACGCTGACGTGAAACTGAAGGAAATCCAACCCCTGGGCCGTCAGGAGGAACCTCCTCCTCACATAGCTCAGAGGTGGATTTTAGTTTTGTGCGATCGCTGCTTTGCAGAGATCGCACAAAGTGGAGTGCAAAAAAGGACAAGCTATCTTGTCCTTGGCACTGCAAACGTAATGCTAAGGACGAGATCGCTCGTCCTTGGAATTCAAGGAGTTAAAACCAAAAAAAAAAGAGGTAAACAAAACGATATGCAAACCCTGCTAAAACACTTCACACAGTGCTATACCAACCTTACAAATCGGGCTCAATGAGAATGCCAATTCTAATCAGATTTCCTAAAGTGCAAAGCATTTGTGAGTCAAAATATTTACATAGTAACAAAGACAATCAAATAATTTGAACAAAGTGAAAAAACAAATACTAATTCATTTCAAAGTGTTACACTTCACAAACTCTAGATGTATTAGCTAGATGGAATAACCGACAGAGGAACGTGTTAAATAAACCGAGCAGCACTCATGGGGTGCTGCCAAGAACAGCCTGCTTAATGGATACTGTGAAAAGAAGACCGGTGGGGGGTGTCTGTACTTCTGCTCTCTATATGGTAGAGGAGAGGCACAGAGGACCCCAGCCAAGATTCTCTAATACGGTAGCAATGGACGAGCAATCAAGGCCTAGCTTCTCAGGAGGTGATGCGGGCTGGTTCTTAAGTACAGTGTAGTCCCCAAGCCCCCACAAAGGAATGTCCACACACTGTATTGGTTAGAACACAGTCTTTATATAATCAATATTCAAGGTTATGTACACTTATCATAATAACTCACTTTGTACTCAGGAAAATCAACAATGGCAAATATATACAATTCTAAAGTGGTACCACCCTTTGTATTAGATCTTATTAAAGTGCATCAACAATACTTGTAACAATGTCACACAGATCAATAGAGTGAAACCAACAATAGAGAGAGGAGAGAAAATAAGATAGTTGAGCAATAGGCAGAATACTGGCCCCTACCACTGGACACAGTTCTGTGTGGAGATCCCCCCACCTGGGCAACCTGTAAAATAAAGATATAGCACAAGCCCAGTCCATATATTGTTCTGCAAGTCTTATTCCCTCCTATAATGTTTTTACCCCCCCAATGTACCTGGTGGAGTCGAGTCCTTCGAAGAGGCGTCGACAGATCCTTCTTGAGCGACCCCCTTTCAAGCGGGAGTCACGGATCGTTGAGAGGCGTCGAGGAACTCGGTGTTCGGCGACAGGGAATCGACGGCCCTTCTTGAATGCCTTCCCTTTCAAGCGGGAGACACGGGGCGTTGAACGTCCGTCGACAAACAGGGTAGAACGGCGTCGATGAGGCGGCAGCTTCGTCCGAGCGGTGCTCGTCGGCGTCGGAGCGTCGGCGTCCTGCAAGGCAGAGGCGTGCGGGGCACCTCGGTGACAATAGTTCTGGACCGCAAAGATTATGGAGACGGAGGCCCAGCAAGGGCGTCGAGTCGTTCGAGTCTTTGTGGTCTTCGGGTGGCGGGAAACCCACCGGCAGGTTTCTCCTCTGCGCGTTGGTCGTCCTCGACTTTCTCCGGCAGGAAAAAGTGGTCGACGGTGCGGACGAGGGAGTCCTTCGATTCGAATGTTCTTAGGCAAAGGAGCGGACGGCTCCGGTCGTCGGCGGCACGGCGTCAAGTGGTTCCCACGGCTGGGCAACACAACTTCGACGGGCCTCCAGCGGTTACACAAACCTGCGAACCCTGGTCGACGGCAATGGACTTCGACGGCGGCGATGTCCGGGTGCTTCACTTCGATTTCCTCGGCGGTCCCGTCTCGGGTCGGCAGCCTTTCCAGGGTCTGTCTTCCAGGGCGCTTCGGCGAAGATGGTGCGGTGCTCGATGGTCTCTCGGAGCACGGGAAGAGGGCGCCTTACCAGGTCCTCTCTCGGGTCAGTCTTCAACGATTTCGGCAGCCTTCGGATCGGTCGAAGCAAATGCAACAGCAAGTCTTCTTCTTCCAGCTGGACGTCGAGGATCAGCAGTTCCAGTTACTCTTAGAGTGGAGACTCAGCTCCAGAACGCTTCTGAACGCTTCTGAACGTTCCTGAACCCTCTGAACCTTTCTGAACAGTGGTGAGAGGTCCCCAGATATACTATTCTGTCTCTCATCCACACTGCTGGCACACACTCAGCAGCCAATCATACAGAAGGGCATTCATGCAGTCAGTCAGCCAATCAGGCACACAGTCCATTCAGGCCACACTCCTCCCTTTCAGACACTCACAACAAGGAATGTGGATTGGGACAAGTACCCAGCCATTCAACACTACACACTGCATTCAGGCCAGTTTCGGGCAGGGCTGTCTCAGTCTTTGTCTCTCATGCCAGAAACCAGACAACCACAACAAGGAGTGTATATTGGTCACACACTCCATTCACCCAGGTCCCACCCACAGGAGGTACCCACAACATACAGTCACTGGGAAGGCTCCAGCCAGTCTAGCTGGGCCTTCACAACAACACCATATATGGAACTTCCACCCAACAGCCAGTCAGGGGGAAGGGACAGAGTCAGGGCTTCCCAGGACTTTGGGAAACAAGGTAACAGGCAATAGAAAGCAAGAGGCCACAGGGGCCATCTTGTTTCCTATCAGGAATCAACTGATCCCAATGGCAGGGCCTGGGTATCCCAAAATGGAGGACACCCAGAGCACCTGTCAAATTCAGCATGGAGCTGCCGCCAGCCCATACCCTGCTCTGTGGGCCACCCACAGGTGCCCAAAAACATACACTAGGGGCACAGGGTTGTACCCCTACCCATTGGTGCCATAAGGGTATCCCATGGGTCTGTTCACCAAACCAAAAGAGAGAGCTGCACTGCCAGGAGTCCTACATGGACTCCTGGGCAGAAAACATGACAGAACACACGATAAAAAGCAGTAAAGGACAAGGATTCAGAGGCCCTGTCCCTCTGATGCATTTCCAGCATCACAGTCGCCCCCCCCAGACTGAGGTGGAGGGTGTCTAATCTCCTACGGGATAGTCACCCTCATCCAGACGGTCAACATACCTTCTGGAAAGGCCATCTGCATTATCGTGACTCTTCCCTGGTCTGTGCTCTATGGTGAAGTCTAGCCCTTGCAGGCTAATGTACCACCTAAGCAATTTCGGATTCTCACCCTTCATTTGCATAAGCCACTTCAGGGGCTTATGATCTGTTTGGACCTTGAAGGTAGACCCCGTAAGGTAGGGCCTAAAACGCCTAAGGCTCCAAACTATGCTAAAACACTCCTTTTCAACAGTAGCCCACCTAAGTTCTCTACCCTTGAGTTGTCTACTGATGAATATGATAGGATGTTCTCTCCCTTTGTCATCTAACTGGGACAAGACAGCTCCAATTCCGGTGTTGCAGGCATCCGTCTGGACGATAAAGGGTCGGCTGTAGTCAGGCGCACACAACACAGGTGCCCTACACAGACTTTCTTTCAAGCCATCAAAGGCCCTCTGACAGTCTTCGGTCCAATTAACCTTCCTAGGCTGTTTGGGTGAAGTTAGAGCTGTCAGGGGTGCAGCTATGGTTCCATAGTCTGCCATGAAATTGCGATAGTACCCAGTGAGGCCCAAAAAGGCTCTCACCTGGGTTTGAGTAGTGGGAGTCTCCCAGTTCTGTACATCCTGTACTTTACTGGAGAGAGGTTGGATTTGACCCCCTCCTACCTCATGACCAAGATAGGTAACTTTCCCCTGAGCTATCTGGCACTTGGTGGCCTTGATAGTGAGGTTAGCCCTTTTCAAGGCCTGCAACACCTTATTCAGATGTGTCAAATGCTCTTCCCAGGTGGAACTGTAGACGGCAATGTCGTCTAAGTAAGCCACACAAAAGGCTTCCAGCCCACTGAGCGCATGGTTGACCAATCTCTGGAAGGTGGCAGGGGCATTCTTCAACCCAAAAGGCATGACCCTAAACTGGTAGAGTCCCTCAGGTGTTGAGAAGGCCGTCTTTTCCTTGGCATGGTCCATCAGAGCTATTTGCCAATAGCCTGAGGTAAGGTCAAAGGTGCTCACAAATTTGGCAGCACCTATGGTGTCCACGAGCTCATCAGCCCTGGGCAATGGGTGCGCGTCAGTTTTGGTGACGGCATTGACTCCTCGGTAGTCCACACAGAACCTCCAATCCTTGGTACCCGCCTGGGAACTTGCCTTGGGGACAAGGACCACTGGACTGGACCGGGGACTGGTTGAGGGTTCAATAACACCCAGATCCAACATCTTGGCGACCTCAGCCTGGATGTGGTTCTTGACGGTATCTGACATACGGTAGCACCTGCTTTTGACAGGCACACTGTCACCAGTGTCAATTTCATGCCTACACCACGGTGTAAGGCCTGGCGTCAGTGAAAACAGAGAGGCATACTGTTGGAGTAAAGCCCTGCAGGCCCTCTGTTGCTCTGTTGTCAAATCCGGAGAGAGATGAACTCCCTCCACTGAGCCATCCTGAGGGTTGCTATGCAGCAAATCAGGAAGGGGCTCACTCTCATCCTCTTCTTGCCCTGAAGCTAGCAAGAGACATGAGACTTCTGCTCGCCGGTGGAAAGGCTTGAGCCTGTTGACATGGAATATCTGAGGGGCTACCCCACAGGCTCCCATGTCAACCAGATAATTGACTTCGCCCATCTTGGAGATGATCCTGAAGGGTCCAGTCCACTTGTCTGCCAGAGCTCTAGGCTTGGTAGGCTCCATCACAAGGATTTCCTGTCCCGGAGTCCAATCCACTTGCGAGGCTTTAAGGTCATGCCAGTACTTATTCAATTCCTGGCTGGCCTTGAGATTTGCTGTTGCCTGACCCATCATCTGTGTCATTCTCCGTCTGAGGCCTAACACATAGTCTCCCACTTGCTTGGCGGGACCTGGAGGGGTGGCTTCCAAGCCTTCTCTGATCAAGGCGAGGGGCCCCCTCACGGGATGTCCAAAGAGTAACTCAAAGGGGCTGAAACCAACACCCTCTTGAGGTACCTCTCTGTAAGCAAACAGCAGGCATGGCAGGAGGAGATCCCATTTCCTCCTTAGGGGTTCTTCCAAAGCCCCTAGCATGCCCTTGAGAGTTTTATTAAATCTCTCAACCAGACCATTGGTCTGGGGGTGGTAAGAGGTGGAGAACTTGTAGGTTACCCCGCACTCTTTCCACATGGTTTTCATGTAACTAGACATGAAGTTGGATCCTCTGTCAGAGACAACCTCCTTGGGGAATCCAACACGGGTGAAAATGCCCAGGAGAGCCCTGGCAACCACCTTGGGAATAACAGTCCGAAGGGGTATTGCCTCAGGGTACCTGGTGGCATGATCTACCAAGACCAGGATGAACCGATGTCCACCTGAAGTGGGAGGGTCAAGGGGACCGACGATGTCGATGCCCACCCTCTCAAATGGTGTGGCAACCACTGGCAATGGCTACAGTGGGGCAATGACACTACCTCCAGTCTTGCCAGACAACTGACAAGTTGGGCAGGTCCTGCAGTGGGACTCCACCTCTACTCCCATCCGTGGCCAGTAGAAATGGGCAGAGAGCCTCTGCTTAGTCTTCTTGGTCCCAAGATGACCAGCCAAGGGCACCTCATGCGCCAACTGCAGTAGGAAGGGCCTGTAAGCCTGGGGTACCACCAACCTCTTGAGGGCACCAGGTTCAGGCTTAGTGGGCTCACTAACAAGGAGCTCACCCTCCCAATAAATCCGGAATGTCCTAGGCACTTCTCCTTGTGCCTGGGACAGGGCCTGTTTCCTCAGTCCCTCAAGAGAGTGGCACTCTCTCTGTCCCTTACAGAAGTCTGCCCGGGAGGGTCCCCCTTCAGCTAACAAGCATTGGAGGTCGGGATGATCCTCCGGGTTGAGAGCCTCTCCCACAGGAGAGTCTTCTGTCTCTTCTCCCACAGGAGTTGAGTTTGGGTTTTCCACTGGACCCAGCCCGTCCGGAGCATGGATCCCAATGGGTGCTGTCGGAACAGCAGGAAGAGAAGGTGTTCCCTCCACAGAGGTGGCCTTCTTGGTCTTCCTTCTTCTTGCCTTAGGCCTCGCCTTTGGCTCGGGTACCTGACCCACAGCCAGACCCGGTGTCACCTGTGACCTAGTGACTGCAGCAGCAGTCATGGGAAGACCATCCGAGATCAACCCCAACTCTACTAGATCATTTCCTAACAGAATGTTAGCAGGGACATTGTCCTGAACCAGGACAGGAAGCTTTGCTGTCTTGTCTCCAATCATGAGTGTGACTAAGGCTTCAGGTGATAATTTGGGAGGCCCACCAGCTAACCTGGTGGTTCGCAGAGGAGCACCTACATAGTCCTCTGGCTTGAGCAGGGTCCTGTCCACCACTGTCATGCTTGCCCCAGTGTCTCTCAAACCAGTAGAAGGCTGGCCATTCAAGAGGACACTTCTCAAAAACCTACAGGTGTTCTGTGGGATAGTCGCCAGTACTTCTGCATACTGGTCCCAGGCCCCAAGGGACACTAAGGAAATCTCTACCGGAGCACCAAATGTGATCTCGGTAGAGGAGGGGAGGACAGTGGCCTCCACCTCAGACACGGGGTAAGGGTAGGTCAGGCTGACAGCCTGTACTCCAAGTGCCTTACCTTTACACTTGGAGTCACCCCTTTTGTGATCCAGAGCCCCACAGTCCCAACAAGCGCCAGGAGTGCGGGGTACGGTACTGGAACCACTGGGAGCCTGCTTTGCAGCAGGTGGACCACTACTCTTATTCCCACCCACAGATGACTTATCCCCACTAGATTTTTTGGTCTTAGGAGAGGAAGGTTTTGGTTTACCCGACTGTGACTGCTTGTGGGACTCCTCAGCTTTCTGAGAGGCCCCCTTTTCTTTGTCCTTGTCCTTCCCACTGGAGTCCTTAGGGGACACCCGGTGGGAGACCCACTTGTCAGCCAACCTAGCCAGCTTAAAGGGGTCCAAAATGTTCTGGTCAGCCACATACTGACGCAGCTCTGGTGAACAGGCTTCAGAAAAATGCTCAAAAAACAAGAGGTGGGACAATTCAACAAAAGTCTTAACCTTGTATCCATCGATCCACCCCATCATGTTCATGTGCGCAGCACTCACCCAGTCAACCCAAGACACATTCTCTCTTTTCTTAAAATCCCTGAACCTTCTAAGGTATTGGGTAGGTGTCTTGCCAAACTTGGCAATCAAAGCAGACTTCATACACTCATACTGACCCCTTTCTTCCACACTCAGCTTCAGAATACAGTCATATCCAGTTTTAGGCACTCTGCTTAACAAACACTTAGCCCAATCTCTTTTATCAACATCATGAATCGCACAAGCCATTTCAAATGCTTCAATCCATTGGAGGATATCTGAACCCTCCACAAATACACCAACCAAATCTTTCATAAACTTGGTGGCTGGGGACCTGACACTCTCACTGGTTTTAACTGAAGTCTCCACTCTAGCTCTCTCTAGCTGGATTCTCTGACATTCAGTGTCCTGGCTCTTGAGTTCAAGGTCCTTATTTCTGAGCTCCACTTGTTGAGCCAACTCCTCTTTCTTAAGTTCAGCATCTATTTCCAACTTGCGGTATTCAAAGGCCAATTTGATCCTTAATAACTCAAGCTCCAAGGAATTGCTGGGGTTTGGAACAGAGGCAGCAGGAATGGCGGCATTCCCAGAAACATATTCAGCAGAAACCCCAGGGGCAGAGTCCTCATTGGTTGCATTCCCCCCCTCATCAAGAGTTTCACCATCAGTCTGGTAGTCCACCAGGGCAGCTATCAGCTCAGCCCTAGACTTATCCACAAAGTCTAACTCCCTGGCTTCACAAGCACTCTGGAGAGCCTCCAAGCTCATCCGAGTCAATTTGCCATTTGCAATAGACTCCATTGTTTGTAATGCAGTTATCTTGTACACAACTAAACCTTAATTTAATAAAGTGCGGATATCCTTTGTAAGTGGCACGGTTATACACTGATTCTTAAAACCATAAGCATCCCACCGCTGCCACCAGTGTGAAAAGAAGACCGGTGGGGGGTGTCTGTACTTCTGCTCTCTATATGGTAGAGGAGAGGCACAGAGGACCCCAGCCAAGTTTCTCTAATACGGTAGCAATGGATGAGCAATCAAGGCCTAGCTTCTCAGGAGGTGATGCGGGCTTGTTCTTAAGTACAGTGTAGTCCCCAAGCCCCCACAAAGGAATGTCCACACACTGTATTGGTTAGAACACAGTCTTTATATAATCAATATTCAAGGTTATGTACACTTATCATAATAACTCACTTTGTACTCAGGAAAATCAACAATGGCAAATATATACAATTCTAAAGTGGTACCACCCTTTGTATTAGATCTTATTAAAGTGCATCAACAATACTTGTAACAATGTCACACAGATCAATAGAGTGAAACCAACAATAGAGAGAGGAGAGAAAATAAGATGGTTGAGCAATAGGCAGAATACTGGCCCCTACCACTGGACACAGTTCTGTGTGGAGATCCCCCCACCTGGGCAACCTGTAAAATAAAGATATAGCACAAGCCCAGTCCATATATTGTTCTGCAAGTCTTATTCCCTCCTATAATGTTTTTACCCCCCCCAATGTACCTGGTGGAGTTGAGTCCTTCGAAGAGGCGTCGACAGATCCTTCTTGAGCGACCCCCTTTCAAGCGGGAGTCACGGATCGTCGAGAGGGGTCGAGAAGTGTTGAGGAACTCGGTGTTCGGCGACGGGGAATCGACGGCCCTTCTTGAATGCCTTCCCTTCCATGCGGGAGACACGGGGCGTCGAACGTCCGTCGACAAACAGGGTAGAACGGCGTCGATGAGGCGGCATTTTCGTCCGAGCGGTGCTCGTCGGCGTCGGAGCGTCGGTGTCCTGCAAGGCAGAGGCGTGCGGGGCACCTCAGTGACAATAGTTCTGGACCGCAAAGATTGTGGAGACGGAGGCCCAGCAAGGGCGTCGAGTCGTTCGAGTCTTTGTGGTCTTCGGGTGGCGGGAAACCTACCGGCAGGTTTCTCCTCGGCGCGTTGGTCGTCCTCGACTTTCTCTGGCAGGATAAAGCGGTCGACGGTGCGGACGAGGGAGTCCTTCGATTCGAATGTTCTTAGGCAAAGTAGCGGACGGCTCCGGTCGTCGGCGGCACGGCGTCAAGTGGTTCCCACGGCTGGGCAACACAACTTCGACGGGCCTCCAGCGGTTACACAAACCTGCAAACCCTGGTCGACGGCAATGGACTTCGCCGGCGGCGATGTCCGGGTGCTTCACTTCGATCTCCTCGGCGGTCCCGTCTCGGGTCGGCAGCCTTTCGAGGGTCTGTCTTCCAGGGCACTTCAGCGAAGATGGAGCTGTGCTCGATGGTCTCTCGGAGCACGGGAAGAGGGCGCCTTACCAGGTCCTCTCTCGGGTCAGTCTTCGACGATTTCGGCAGCCTTCGGATCGGTCGAAGCAAATGCAACAGCAAGTCTTCTTCTTCCAGCTGGACGTCGAGGATCAGCAGTTCCAGTTACTCTTAGAGTGGAGACTCAGCTCCAGAACGCTTCTGAACGCTTCTGAACGTTCCTGAACCCTCTGAACCTTTCTGAATAGTGGTGAGAGGTCCCCAGATATACTATTCTGTCTCTCATCCACACTGCTGGCACACACTCAGCAGCCAATCATACAGAAGGGCATTCATGCAGTCAGTCAGCCAATCAGGCACACAGTCCATTCAGGCCACACTCCTCCCTTTCAGACACTCACAACAAGGAATGTGGATTGGGACAAGTACCCAGCCATTCAACACTACACACTGCATTCAGGCCAGTTTCGGGCAGGGCTGTCTCAGTCTTTGTCTCTCATGCCAGAAACCAGACAACCCCAACAAGGAGTGTATATTGGTCACACACACCATTCACCCAGGTCCCACCCACAGGAGGTACCCACAACATACAGTCACTGGGAAGGCTCCAGCCAGTCTAACTGGGCCTTCACAACAACACCATGGGCCTCATTACGACCCAGGCGGTAAGTTACCGCCTGGGCCGTGACTTTACCACCATGGCGTAAACTATGTTTACGCCATGGTGGTTGGCGGACTTACCGCCCCATTCCGACCTTGGCGGGGCGGTAAGTCCCCAATCCCCATTTACCCTTCCCCATTCCCATTTTTGCCCCATAGGGCATAATGGGAGTGGGGAAGGCGTTAATTACGCCACCGTAAATTACGGTGGCGTAATTAACTCCATGGTCCCTTAGCGCCATGGATTTTAACACCTGATAAAAGCAGGTGTTAAATCCGCCATGGCGCTAAGGGACCTCGTACTCAGGCGGTAAGGGTCGGTGCTGTTTACGCTGCCGTAAACCCCTTACCGCCTGGGTCGTAATGAGGCCCCATATATGGAACTTCCATCCAACAGCCAGTCAGGGGGAAGGGACAGAGTCAGGGCTTCCCAGGACTTTGGGAAACAAGGTAACAGGCAATAGAAAGCAAGAGGCCACAGGGGCCATCTTGTTTCCTATCAGGAATCAACTGATCCCAATGGCAGGGCCTGGGTATCCCAAAATGGAGGACACCCAGAGCACCTGTCAAATTCAGCATGGAGCTGCCACCAGCCCATACCCTGCTCTGTGGGCCACCCACAGGTGCCCAAAAACATACACTAGGGGCACAGGGTTGTACCCCTACCCATGGGTGCCATTAGGGTATCCCATGGCTCTGTTCACCAAACCAAAAGAGAGAGCTGCACTGCCAGGAGTCCCACATGCCGGTAAAACCAAATATTTCCGGCACCTGGCAATGGAGAAATACAGGGGTATTACAACTCTGCCGGATCCTGTATTTCCCCATTCCCAGGCACCGGTAAATATTAATCCTCATTCACATATGAGGCCCATAGGACTCAATGGGAATGGGGAGGACGATTGCACTGGCACCATTCATGAATGGTGCTGGTGCATACGTCTAGATCTGCGAGCGGGTGCCCTTCAGTCCGCCAGGTAAGACCTTGCGGGCTGAAAGGAACCCGCTTGCAGAACTCATAGTTTTCCAGTCTGGTAACAACGGTACCGGCAAGCTTACTGGTACCGTTGTTACTGGACCAGCAAACTCGTAATGAAGCCCAGTGCTGCCAATGTCAATCAATGCTTGATATAGGGTTAGACCTTGTGATTTATGAATAGTGACTGTGTATGCTAGAGACAGAGAAAACTATTCTCTGCGTACATACATGTCCTTGAAAAGAAGGAATCGGGCTGTTGAGCGTCCTATCCTTTTAACTTCTTAACGTTTGTCAAAGTGGATGTTGACAAACTGAATGCTGTTGTCATGTGGGTATGTCTGGAAGCCAACAACTGTACCAAGTGCTCCATTAACTAAACCTTTTTCTCCAAACCAGAGTTTTCTAAGGTATTTAGTCATGCTGTGGCCTGTTGACACATAGGTACTGTCATACTGTGCACGTCCAGTTTGTCTGTGGATTACATTTTCACTATTGGTTGCATTTCTTTTTTCAATATTGTTCATTGAATTGTGCACAGCTTGCTAGGGTTGGCATTAAGGACATAGAGTAGCACATGTGTTATGCCCGTATAGCTCATGGATGCGTCTTCTATTTAAAATAGACTGTGCTTCCTTAGAAAGCAAACCAATCCGAATGCTTTTCAAAATGTTAGCATAGGTGAGGTATGCAGAGTTATGCATGTTTTGAGTTAGTTCTCTGTATTGGAAATGTTGCCAGAGATTTACATTTCCTATTTTGCCAAGTGTCTTACTGCACAATTTGTGTTCTAAGGTTTTAAAAAAAGGTTCTCCTTTCACTTGTGTCAATTGAAGACGATCTCCGAAAACAATAACGTGTTTTCCTCCAAAGAGTTCTTTGTGGTCTGTTTTAAGGACCTCTTGCAATCTGAGGTGAGTCAAAGCCAGCAATAAGTTGGATACCATGCTCACTTCATCTATTAGGAGCATTTCCATTTGTTTCAAAACTCTGCGTAGCTCCTTCGTAGCTTCTGCTGAACGTTTGTAGTAGTCTAATTTGTGTTGGTGTTCTACTGGAAGGAGTAGCAATCGGTGTAAAGTAACACCACCTATGTTGTAGGCAGCTAAACCTGTGGGGGCAGTTACAACAGCTGAAAGCTTGTTTTGTCAATTGCTGGAGGAATTTGCTGATGATTGTTATTAAGAATGTTTTGCCTGAACCAGCTTGACCACTTACATACAGGAGTACAGGTTTATAGTTTTGACTTGTACAATCTTTAGTTTTGTTTTGCACACCATGTTCAATTTCTTTAGTTACTCTGAGGAAAATGCTACGCTGCTCATTCTTCAGTTGTGATTTCAGTAGAGCAAAGTTTTCGTCAGATTGCTCATACTGACACATGGTGTTTTCTACCTCATTCATGGCTAATTCTGCCTCATTTGCTATGAGTGGCTTTCCAGGGGGTTCTTGGCTTCCTGTAAGAGAAGGTTGACTGCTCTCAGGAGTGTCTACATGTAGTTGTGTTTGAAGTTCTTCTTCTTGTTGGCATTCATTGCCCAACATGTTGTGCTGTGTAAAGTTTATATCTGTTATAGCGCTTTCACTTGCATTGAAAGCATCTTCATAGGAGGCGTGGGTGTCCAATAAACCCTCTTCTTTTCTCCATGGTTAAAACAGTTGCACTAGGGACAGGTAGTAAAGTTCTCTATGTTGAGGAATTTTTAATGATAGCTTCGTATGATTTATCAGGCTGCATTTGGTAAGTTTAACCAGGCTGACCTCACAACTTTTGACTATGTATTTACCTTTTTTCTCATATGATTTAATATTATTTTTGTATAAGAAGTTTTGGGCTATGTGGTATAGTCACTGGTTTCCAAAGCAGTACTCCTGTTTGGGTAGCATGCATCCAATAAGTTGTTTTTCAAAATGTCCTGGCTCATGGGATCGTTTTTGGCTATTGTTTCTATGTCTTTGTACGATTTCAGAACTCTTTTTCTGGATGTAGCAGGACCAAGGTTTAGCCATACTATGTTTTCAGATTTCCCATACAAGGCTTTTCCAGTTAAACGGTCTGCGGCTTCGACACAGCCACATTCTCTATCGAAGAGCATTTTTATGACAAAGCTGTATAATGTTTGTGACAGTGTTTTGTCAGATGATATGTCATCCCAGAGATATTTCAGTTCTGTTTTTTCAGCTTTGGTTAAGTAGGCTGTGACATATCGTGCAACTGCAGTGGAATTGTCTGCAATGTACTGCACTTCTATGTTTGCATTCCATAGGATAGCAATGATTGTATTGTAATCATTGATGTACTTTGATGCTCCATTTCTTTTTATGCAGTATGTGCTCTTAGGTGATTTGTCTTTTACAGTGTGTTTAACCGAAGACATTAAGCTGTTTACTTGCCCTTTTGCTGAAACTGGTCTAGGGAAACCAAAGCGGCATTTGGTCTAGTATTTGTCTTTGTTTTTATATTTGTGCTGACAATACTTGCCACACTTTTGTCTTTGAAACTGCAAAATGTGTGCATGTAGGTCACTATGTGTACTTTCAATATGGATTTTGCAAGTGACATATTTGTTTATGAACTGCAAAACAGTGGCATCACTGTCCTGACCAAATTTAGGAGCATCTTTAATCCACAAAAGCATGTGAATGTGTGGTGCTCCTCTGGCTTGATGTTCTTTTCTCCAAAGAAGTGTTACATTTCTCCAAGGGGCGGATTTGTTTTATTACAGATGAAGTGCAGCATGGCAATAAAGTGATGATGGAAGTACCTTGACACATTTACAGGATCAAGAGAGCAGAGTTATCCTGGTGTTTTCATGTCTATCCCTGCTTTGTTTTCATTTGCTATGAGTAGGAAATCATGCAAGTATTCCCATGCATACTCGGCACAATTTAAAGTGACAAACCATGTGGGTGGGCCAAGGTTGAGTAGCATACACCGTACACCTGCGTGACATCGGAACCAGTATTCCTTCATACCAAGCATGTTTGCCAAGAGATTTATAATACTTGACTGTAAAACGTCATCTTTCTCTTGCACATTTTGAAGTATCTGCGTAGCACACATGTTTAGAACATTGGAACCTGTTTTCAATGTGTGTGCAACTCCGTAACATAGAGTTGCTAGTTCACTTTCAAAGAGGAGGTAGAATATGTATTCATCTTTTTGTCTGAATCTGGAGTCTTCAGAATACACTCATAAAGAGCGGTATTCTGATGCTGTTATTTGTGTGCATCTTTCATCATGCCTGCCACCTTTTCCAGTAGGAAACAATAGAGGAAAGGCTTGTGCTTCTACACTTTGTTTCCATATGCTGATTGGAGAGCCTTTGGCTTTCTACATTTGATAGGTTCTAGTGCATCATCTATGGTGTCTTTGGAGTGCATTGGGTGAATTTTATACTGGTCTTAAATATTGGCGGCTGCAGTAGGATCTAGAAGTTAAAATTGGCCAGTTGATGAGGAATCCTAAATTATTTCGGTAGCTTCTCTCAGGTTTTCTTCAATGTTTATTTATTTGTAGTATTCATTGTTCTCTTTAATTAGCCCAATATGTGACCGCAAATAATTTGATGATTAATATACAAAAAACACAAATCATGGTGTGCAAAAACGAATGCCAGAACAAAAATAAGTCCCTACAAATCGAAGCTACAAAATGCAGTTCTGTTAAAAGTCCAACAATACAAGTATTTAGGAGTCACGATAATGGACTTTATGTCCAATGAGGTATTTGAACTTGAGATGAATCGTAAATTACAAACTCTCATCTCCCAAGCCAAAATCCTCAGAGGTAAATATGGTAAATTCTCCCTACAGCATATTATGCAATCTTACCAACAAAAAGTGATTCCTATATTGTTGTATGGTGTTGAATCTTTTTTGCCAAATGAGCATAAATGGTGGGAGCAACTAGAAGCTCGATTTTGGAAACAATTGCTTCGTTTGCCAAAGTACACTCTGCTACCACTTATACGATTTGATTTAGGGTTATTATCACTACAATCGCAAATTAAGTGGAAAATGGGTGCATTTCTCAGAAAGTCGGCTTTGGGTCTGTCCACATGTAACATCTTAGGCATCATGGCACAGCATTTATTTGCATGTGAACATGAGTTTACTAAATATACTTTGTGCAATATGTGCAAATATACTTTGGATGCTTTGGTTGACACTTTGATTACCTTGGAAATATTGCTACAAAATCCAGCACAAGCTAAAGTTAAAATGCACCAACATGACTGGATTGAGAATCGAAACAGTTGTGTGTGCTACAAAGATTTTGATGAGCAGTTGTTTGGACATAACGATACCGTGTTATGGCTCACTATTTGGTGAAATGTCTTTCTTCATACATACGTGATCAGTATTTGCATTTCAGATTGAATTTATGGCCGACCAGGGAGTTATGGCCGACCAGGGAGGTGATGGCCAGAAGAAGGATTATTCCAAAAGAGCTACACTACTGTTGCTTTTGTCTAGATAGATCTCAACATTATATACTAGAACATTATATGATAGCTTGCCCAATGTTGAATAGCAAACGCAAAATCTTTTTTAAGAAACATTTGCAGGCCGATTCATGGAATAATTAGCGCGGCGCAAGTGGGCAAAAACGTGCGAATCGCAGTGGAATAGCGAAAATCGCAGTGCAATTGCGAAAATCGCACGAAAAGCAGCGCACGTCGATTCATGGAAGGCCGTGCGCGAGAAAACCAGCGGATGTGCGATAAAAAAGTGCGCGGCGCACGTTGGCGCACAGGCCATCTAACAGCGTGCGCCAGGTCACAGCGAAAATCGCACAGGCCACAGCGAAATTCGCACATAGCGCGGCGCACGCAACAAAAGTAGGCGGAACACGGGCGTAACACTCGGAATGGGGAACAACTTGCCAAAACGTGGGCGTCACGGGGGAAGTACAGGGCACAAGTGTGCGGAACGCCCACACGCTCGCCTACAACACGTATTCATGGAATAGAATAGGGCAAAAAAGCGCACGCTCAAACCAGCGCACAGGCACAAACACGACCGCCACAAGAAAGCAGGCGGTAGCGTCTCTGCGGCTGTAAGAAATGTGCGCCAAAAGGTGCGCCAACAAATAGCACCTATATACTGCCATGATGAATGTCCCATACTGTGGCCCTCCAGGAAAAATGACGTGCAAAGGGGTACCCACAAACACGGACACCCGCTGACAAAAAATACGTGTGCGTGTATACCGGGGTGCGCGGGAAGTCTAACACGCGATTTCAGCAGGGTACGTGCATCACAGGGGTTCGCGTGAAGTTATTCACGCAATCGGGCCTGGGGGAGCGGGCTACGTGTATTACAGGGGTTCGCGTGAAGTTCCTCACGCGATCGGGCCTGGGGTAGCGGGCTACGTGTATTACAGGGGTTCACGTGAAGTTCCTCACGCGATCGGGCCTGGGGGAGCGGGCTACGTGTATTCCAGGGGTGCGCGGGAAGTTCCACACGCGAATAGCCTGGGCGCGTGTATTTCAGGGGTGCGCGGGAAGTTCCACACGCGAATAGCCTGGGGACGCGTGTATTTCAGGGGTGCGCGGGGAGTTCCACACGCGAATAGCCTGGGTGCGTGTATTTCAGGGGTGCGCGGGAAGTTCCACACGCGAATAGCCTGTGCGCGTGTATTTCAGGGGTGCGCGGGAAGTTCCACACGCGAATAGCCTGGGCGCGTGTATTTCAGGGGTGCGCGGGAAGTTCCACACGCGAATAGCCTGGGTGCGCGTGTATTTCAGGGGTGCGCGGGGAGTTCCACACGCGAATAGCCTGGGTGCGTGTATTTCAGGGGTGCGCGGGAAGTTCCACACGCGAATAGCCTGGGCGCGTGTATTTCAGGGGTGCGCGGGAAGTTCCACACGCGAATAGCCTGGGCGCGTGTATTTCAGGGGTGCGCGGGAAGTTCCACATGTGATTTGACAGTGTGGGTCCTCCCAGGTGTACCCTGTACACCCTCCACGGCCCCTGCAGGCAGCCCACACCACAGGGGACTACCCTGCATCCCTGGTCATGTCCCGCAGGCAGCCCACCCAACATGGGCATGCCCCCCAGCAAAGGCACATGTCTCCTTGAACTAATGAACACCAACTCATGTCCCCTTGCACCCCCACCCCCCAGCACTGTGGGGCACCTGCCAGCAGGCCCCCACCCATGTCCAGCTCATGTCTCCCACCACCCCCACACCCCAGCCACCAGGGGCACCCTCCACCAGGCCCCCACTCATGTCTCCCACCACCCCCACACCCCAGCAGTGCAGGGTCACCCTCCACCAGGCCCCCACTCATGTCTCCCACCACCCCCACACCCCAGCAGTGCAGGGGCACCGTCCACCAGGCCCCCACTCATGTCTCCCACCACCCCCAAACCCCAGCAGTGCAGGGTCACCCTCCATCAGGCCCCCACTCATGTCTCCCACCACCCCCACACCCCAGCAGTGCAGGGGCAGCCTCCACCAGGCCCCCACTCATGTCACCCACCACCCCCACCCCCCAGCCACCAGGGGCACCCTCCACCAGGCCCCCACTCATGTCTCCCACCACCCCCACACCCCAGCAGTGCAGGGGCACCGTCCACCAGGCCCCCACTCATGTCTCCCACCACCCCCACACCCCAGCAGTGCAGGGTCACCCTCCACCAGGCCCCCACTCATGTCTCCCACCACCCCCACACCCCAGCAGTGCAGGGTCACCCTCCACCAGGCCCCCACTCATGTCTCCCACCACCCCCACACCCCAGCAGTGCAGGGGCAGCCTCCACCAGGCCCCCACTCATGTCACCCACCACCCCCACCCCCCAGCCACCAGGGGCACCCTCCACCAGGCCCCCACTCATGTCTCCCACCACCCCCACACCCCAGCAGTGCAGGGTCACCCTCCACCAGGCCCCCACTCATGTCTCCCACCACCCCCACACCCCAGCAGTGCAGGGGCACCGTCCACCAGGCCCCCACTCATGTCTCCCACCACCCCCAAACCCCAGCAGTGCAGGGTCACCCTCCACCAGGCCCCCACTCATGTCTCCCACCACCCCCACACCCCAGCAGTGCAGGGGCAGCCTCCACCAGGCCCCCACTCATGTCACCCACCCCCCCCACCCCCCAGCCACCAGGGGCACCCTCCACCAGGCCCCCACTCATGTCTCCCACCACCCCCACACCCCAGCAGTGCAGGGTCACCCTCCACCAGGCCCCCACTCATGTCTCCCACCACCCCCACACCCCAGCAGTGCAGGGGCACCATCCACCAGGCCCCCACTCATGTCTCCCACCACCCCCAAACCCCAGCAGTGCAGGGGCACCCTCCACCAGGCCCCCACTCATGTCTCCCACCACCCCCACCCCCCTGCCACCATGGGCAGCCCCCACCAGGCCCCCACTCATGTCTCCCACCACCCCCACCCCCCTGCCACCATGGGCAGCCCCCACCAGGCCCCCACTCATGTCTCCCACCACCCCCACCCCCCAGCAGTGCAGGGTCACCCTCCACCAGGCCCCCACTCATGTCTCCCACCACCCCCACCCCCCAGCAGTGCAGGGTCACCCTCCACCAGGCCCCCACTCATGTCTCCCACCACCCCCACCCCCCAGCAGTGCAGGGTCACCCTCCACCAGGCCCCCACTCATGTCTCCCACCACCCCCACCCCCCTGCCACCATGGGCAGCCCCCACCAGGCCCCCACTCATGTCTCCCACCACCCCCACCCCCCTGCCACCATGGGCAGCCCCCACCAGGCCCCCACTCATGTCTCCCACCACCCCCACACCCCAGCAGTGCAGGGGCAGCCTCCACCAGGCCCCCACTCATGTCACCCACCACCCCCACCCCCCAGCCACCAGGAGCACCCTCCACCAGGCCCCCACTCATGTCTCCCACCACCCCCACACCCCAGCAGTGCAGGGGCAGCCTCCACCAGGCCCCCACTCATGTCACCCACCACCCCCACCCCCCAGCCACCAGGGGCACCCTCCACCAGGCCCCCACTCATGTCTCCCACCACCCCCACACCCCAGCAGTGCAGGGGCACCGTCCACCAGGCCCCCACTCATGTCTCCCACCACCCCCACACCCCAGCAGTGCAGGGGCACCGTCCACCAGGCCCCCACTCATGTCTCCCACCACCCCCACACCCCAGCAGTGCAGGGTCACCCTCCACCAGGCCCCCACTCATGTCTCCCACCACCCCCACACCCCAGCAGTGCAGGGGCAGCCTCCACCAGGCCCCCACTCATGTCACCCACCCCCCCACCCCCCAGCCACCAGGGGCACCCTCCACCAGGCCCCCACTCATGTCTCCCACCACCCCCACACCCCAGCAGTGCAGGGGCACCATCCACCAGGCCGCCACTCATGTCTCCCACCACCCCCACACCCCAGCAGTGCAGGGTCACCCTCCACCAGGCCCCCACTCATGTCTCCCACCACCCCCACACCCCAGCAGTGCAGGGGCACCGTCCACCAGGCCCCCACTCATGTCTCCCACCACCCCCAAACCCCAGCAGTGCAGGGGCACCCTCCACCAGGCCCCCACTCATGTCTCACACCACCCCCACCCCCCTGCCACCATGGGCAGCCCCCACCAGGCCCCCACTCATGTCTCCCACCACCCCCACCCCCCTGCCACCATGGGCAGCCCCCACCAGGCCCCCACTCATGTCTCCCACCACCCCCACCCCCCAGCAGTGCAGGGTCACCCTCCACCAGGCCCCCACTCATGTCTCCCACCACCCCCACCCCCCAGCAGTGCAGGGTCACCCTCCACCAGGCCCCCACTCATGTCTCCCACCACCCCCACCCCCCTGCCACCATGGGCAGCCCCCACCAGGCCCCCACTCATGTCTCCCACCACCCCCACCCCCCAGCAGTGCAGGGTCACCCTCCACCAGGCCCCCACTCATGTCTCCCACCACCCCCACCCCCCAGCAGTGCAGGGTCACCCTCCACCAGGCCCCCACTCATGTCTCCCACCACCCCCACCCCCCAGCAGTGCAGGGTCACCCTCCACCAGGCCCCCACTCATGTCTCCCACCACCCCCACCCCCCTGCCACCATGGGCAGCCCCCACCAGGCCCCCACTCATGTCTCCCACCACCCCCACCCCCCTGCCACCATGGGCAGCCCCCACCAGGCCCCCACTCATGTCTCCCACCACCCCCACACCCCAGCAGTGCAGGGGCAGCCTCCACCAGGCCCCCACTCATGTCACCCACCACCCCCACCCCCCAGCCACCAGGAGCACCCTCCACCAGGCCCCCACTCATGTCTCCCACCACCCCCACACCCCAGCAGTGCAGGGGCAGCCTCCACCAGGCCCCCACTCATGTCACCCACCACCCCCACCCCCCAGCCACCAGGGGCACCCTCCACCAGGCCCCCACTCATGTCTCCCACCACCCCCACACCCCAGCAGTGCAGGGGCACCGTCCACCAGGCCCCCACTCATGTCTCCCACCACCCCCACACCCCAGCAGTGCAGGGGCACCGTCCACCAGGCCCCCACTCATGTCTCCCACCACCCCCACACCCCAGCAGTGCAGGGTCACCCTCCACCAGGCCCCCACTCATGTCTCCCACCACCCCCACACTCCAGCAGTGCAGGGGCAGCCTCCACCAGGCCCCCACTCATGTCACCCACCCCCCCACCCCCCAGCCACCAGGGGCACCCTCCACCAGGCCCCCACTCATGTCTCCCACCACCCCCACACCCCAGCAGTGCAGGGGCACCATCCACCAGGCCCCCACTCATGTCTCCCACCACCCCCACACCCCAGCAGTGCAGGGTCACCCTCCACCAGGCCCCCACTCATGTCTCCCACCACCCCCACACCCCAGCAGTGCAGGGGCACCGTCCACCAGGCCCCCACTCATGTCTCCCACCACCCCCAAACCCCAGCAGTGCAGGGGCACCCTCCACCAGGCCCCCACTCATGTCTCACACCACCCCCACCCCCCTGCCACCATGGGCAGCCCCCACCAGCCCCCCACTCATGTCTCCCACCACCCCCACCCCCCTGCCACCATGGGCAGCCCCCACCAGGCCCCCACTCATGTCTCCCACCACCCCCACCCCCCAGCAGTGCAGGGTCACCCTCCACCAGGCCCCCACTCATGTCTCCCACCACCCCCACCCCCCAGCAGTGCAGGGTCACCCTCCACCAGGCCCCCACTCATGTCTCCCACCACCCCCACCCCCCTGCCACCATGGGCAGCCCCCACCAGGCCCCCACTCATGTCTCCCACCACCCCCACCCCCCTGCCACCATGGGCAGCCCCCACCAGGCCCCCACTCATGTCTCCCACCACCCCCACACCCCAGCAGTGCAGGGTCACCCTCCACCAGGCCCCCACCCATGTCCCCCTGCCCCCACGTCCTGACGATACACAATCATGGCAGTAATGGGCAGCATACCCAGCACAAACACCCAGGCAAGGATTGCATCCACCCACATAGTGAATGCAATTACATGACACAACCCCAATGGCAAGTATGTAAATGAACACATGTCCGTCACACACACATACACAATGGCTGCAAGTGAATGTCAAAACCCATATCATGACATGTATGAAACCAAAGACAAAATAAGACAAGTGGAAGTAAAAATAAAAAATGTATTAAAGATTAAAAATAAGTAAACAAATCAAACATACAACTATGTGGATAATAAAATAAATGGTCCATGTTGGAGAACAAAAGTAAAAATCAAAAAAGGAAAAAGGAATACAAAAACAAATGTTGACCAAAGCAATATCAAGTAGAAGCAAAAGAATGAAAAACCATTTCCACATGGTGAACACAATAATGAAAAAAAGAAAATGTTCCTTCAAAAAACAAACTAAATACAGGAATGTACCAGGGTCCATGAGCCCAACACCATAAAGGAAACCTACTACTACAAAATGAAAAAAATATATACAAAAAAGTGGCCATTGTCCGAGCGGTCCAAAATAATAAAAACAAATAAAGGAAACCTAACACTAACTAACTATATAACTATATACAAAGGCAGCGGGCAAGTCCTGCGGCTCACTTGTTGATGTTGCTGGCCAGGGCATCATCGAACTCCATGTCGATGTCCTGGAGGCGGGACTCTGTCCTGGCCCCGAGGTCTCGCAGGGATAACCCCATGTTCAGCTCAAACTCCCTGCGAGCTTCCTCGAGGCACTCAGCCCGCCTCAACGCCCGACGCATGGAGAACTCCGCCCTGACCATGGCGAGCCGCTCCTCTTCCGCCCGCTGCCGCTCCGCACCTATCCGCTGGACCAACTGCTCCCACACGGAAGACACCACCATCCCAGGGTTGCCCTGTCCTCCGGCCGATGCCTGCCCCTCTGATCTTGATGGCCCCGAGCCATGATGCCTCCCACGTCGAGCCCGCTGCTGCCTCCGACGCCACTGCCTCTGCCAGCACGACGGCATCCAGGCTGATGGAAACCACCGACGCCGTTGTGCACGTGCCCTGCCTGATGATGCTGTCACATCTTCCATCTGCTGGGGTCCAGTTGCTGTGTTGTCCACCCCTGCTGGACCTCCGACTCCCAACTGTGGCAGGGATGGGATCCCCACCGAGCTGGCTGCATTGGTCGGGGCAGGTCCACAGGGGGCCCTGGTGGCATCTGGGCTGGAAGACGGCAAGGAGAACGACTGGTGGATAGCCTGCACAGAGGAGGAGAGAGCCGCCACATTGGCCAACACATGCAGGAAACCCCCGAACATGGCCGATCCCAATTGGGCCACGTCGGCACGGTGCACTTCGTGATGGCGTGCGTGCTCCTCCCGGGAAGCACGCACGGCATTACGAATCACAGCCGTGCGCATCGCGACCCCAATCAGGACCTTCTCCGCACGGCCAGGGGTTCCCACGTCCGCAGGTGGAGGGGAGTCAGGTGACATGGACATCCCCTCTACCTGCGGACAGGCCTGGGACGGGGCATCCCTGCTGGTGCATGGTGGTGCACTCACAGGGTCAGGGACAGCGACATGCACAGGCCCCTCCACGGTGACCTGTGCTGCCTCCTGCCCCTGGCCCTGGACTGCACCACTTGCACCAGCAGGGATGCCCCCACCAGGCCCCATGTGTGCCCCAGTGGCGGCCTCCTCCTCCTCTGTGCAAACCACCAACCTGGATGGCTCCTCACCGTCTCCCACCGTAGCAGGCCCCTGTGGGGGCTCACCCACCCGTTCCGCTGCAGCCGTGGGGGCATCCCCGCCGCCTTGCTCCACAGCGCCGTCTCCGCCCTCTTCTTCACTAGCCGCTGCATAGAGGGAGACAAAGAACACAAGCATCAGGGCACTGTACAATGGTCCCCTAGACAGGAAGCAATAGCAGATGAGCACCACTGTCAAAGTACACTTCCATCATGTCCCTCCACAACACATGGGTCAGTCCAGGCAAAACACACACAGTAACAGGCATGGTGCATGCCATGGACATTTCCATGCATGTCCAATGGACTCTTGAAACATTCAATGATATGTAACTCACATGCATCATGGCTCATGCCTATCACATGCACACACTTCACCTCAGTCACATCCATCTGGCCCCAAACACACCAAACACAGCGGATACAAGGGTAATTTGGCTGCTTCACTGAATCTGTGCATTGTCACACACATGTGTCATGCATCCATGGCATGCACAAGTCACAGACACGCAGGTCAGGCACACAGACATGGCTACCATATATGTACCTGGCATCAGCACCCATCCCTCACCCGCACCCATGTCCAGGTACTAAGACTGGCATGCTCTCATGTTCAAAATCTGCATAGGGCTCCCCATGCGGCATTTGAACACATGCAACAACCATGTGGATCACACATCACTGGTCGCACATGCATTACCATGATGTCCCTGCACACATACATGCATACATGGCCTATGGCACACATACAGGCAAGTATCATAGAACCAGCACACCGCAACATGCCCTGTCTCACACAGTAATGCTTGGACACTTACCGCTCAACTCCAGACGGGCCTCCCTCTCAAGGATCTGGGCGTGGAGCGCTGGGCGTACGCGTTCCAGGACCCTCATCTGGATGGAACTCATGCGGCCCCGGCCCCCCTCCACGAGGCGCTGGGCCTTCACAAGCGTCTTGGACCTCAAGTCCTCCCAGCGCTTCTTGATCTTCAGGACGTCGCGGGTTGCCACCCCCTCCGCGTTGATGGCAACCACACAGTCGGCCCAGATCCTCTGCCGTCCTTCCTTGCTAGCGCAGGACGATCCAAAGAGGGCATCATACTGCCCCAGGACATGCTCCACCAGGACACCAACTTCGGTGACAGTGAAGCTGGTGCCCCTCTGCCCCTCTGGCCTGGGGTTGCCACTGGTGCCAGATGTGGAAGTGCCCGACGTTGGCAACCCCAGAGGCAGGTGTGGGTGGGCAACTGGGTCCTGGGGCTGGGCTGTGGAGCGATGTAATCCCAGTCGGGAGTCTTCAGTTCCAGCAGGGGTGGACACAGCAACTGGACCCCTGCAGATGGCTGATGTGCAGGCACCAAATGGCAGGGCACGGTGGCAGCAGGCAGGCAGGCAGGCAGCAGCAGATGGCACGTGGGAGGCTGCTCGGGTCACTGGGGGGCAGTAACTCGGCCTTCTGGGCAGGAGCGTGGTCTTCCGTGTGTTTTCGCATGGCCAGCTTGATACGGAGTGATTTGGCACGTGAAAATCCTGCACGTCAGCGTGAAATCCGAGGAAAGGCCCTTAGCGCGTAAGCGCGTCAGCACGCATACGCGATTCTATTGGACCAGAGTCCCTCAGCGCGTAAGCGCGTCTGTGACGTGACCCGCACGGGTGTTCCCCACTCAGCACGTGATGACGGGGCACACGTGGAAATACTGCACGTCAGAGTGTCATCGCGTGTAATTGGACAAAAGTGCGCGTACATGCGATTGGCCTATGTACGTGTATTTAATGGGTGCGCGGGCACTTACACACGCAAGTACGTCAGCGAACCTGTATCCCGTGGTGCGTGTGAATTTCCACACGCTATTGGACTGGGAACTGGATTCCAGGGGTGCGCGGGTCACACGCTCGCCTAGAACATGCGCAAAGCATAAATTTGCGGACTTTAACAATAACAAGCTCAGACGCCAGGATAAACATACCGTTCCTAGCAGCAGTGGCAGTGGGCTACCAAAGGAGGAGGAGGAGGATAGTCAGGGCCAGAATATTCACACCCAGAACCAGCCTTTTCGGGATGCCTGATGACCAGGTGTATGGGAGGTACAGGTTTCCACCACACATTATACTGGACCTGGTGAGTGAGTGGGAGGATGACCTCACATCACCCACCCTGTGCTCCCAAGCACTCAGCCCCCTGGAGAAGGTCCTCAATGTACTGCACTTCTTAGCCACTGGATCATTTCAGCGGACAAGTGCCATAGTGGGTGGGGTGTCACAGGCCACCCAGTCACGCTGCCTACACCAGGTCTTGAACATCATCACTGCACGCCCATCAGTCCGCAGGCACATATACCTGCCCAGAACACCTGCAGAAAGGCATGCTGCCGCCCTGGATTTTTATGCTGTGGCACGATTCCCCAAAGTGCTAGGTGCCATCGACTGCACCCATGTGGCTCTACGTCCCTCCAGGGCATCTGAGCACATCTATAGGAACCGCAAGCACTGGCATTCCATCAACGTGCAGGTAGCATGTAATGCCAAGGGAATCATCACCTCAGTATATGCCAACTATCCCGGCTCCACCCACGACAGCTTCATTTACCGAATGTCCACCCTAAGACGGGACCTAGAAGCTGGGCGGCATGGCGATACATGGCTGCTTGGTGAGTATGTATGCCACTGCACATGCATGCATGTTGGATACTGAGCAAGGTCACAACCCCACCAATGATACCAATCACCACCTCCACAGGGGACAGTGCCTACCCTCTCAGCCCACACATGATGACGCCAATTCGGAACCCCACCACGCCACCCCAGGTAAGATATAACACAGCCCACATTACAACCAGGGGCATAGTGGAGCGCACATTCGGAGTGCTAAAGTCACGCTTTCGCTCCCTTGACCGTTCTGGCGGGCAGCTGTTATACGCTCCCCCAGTAGTGTGCAGGATCATAGTGGCAGCATGTGTCCTGCACAACGTTGCAACACGCCGGGGCCTGGCCGTGGACATGGTGGTGGCCCCACATCCCCAACCACATGCACAGCCGCTGCGCATGGGAGGGGAAAGGGCACGGGGGGAGGCAGCCCGTACACAGCTACTGGCTAATTACTTCACATAGAAATCACACCCCTGTGGAGTGCACACTGCCCTGGCACATTCCATCTGACAATCAATGATGACTCAACCTGACACTGATCCTGAATGTCTGGAGAATGAACCGGGAATACCATGTCAGCCTGAGATTGTTCACCTGGAAGTGTCACAATGTGTGCATCCCTACCCACACAGACACCACCAATGCAGTTTTGTGAAGTTACACATTGAAGCAGCTAAAATGAATACCCACTTGCAAAATGCAAGAGGACAGTGCCATGTCAGCCAACCCAACCCCAGCACCGCCACACGACACACCGTGCCATGTCATGCTAATTGCAGGTAAACAAAGTAATCCCCACAACATGACATCAGTCTCACTATGTACAGTGGCACTATTAGAAACCTGCAACACCTGAAATGCTCACAGCAATGCCGGACCAACAACATACTTGAGCACGTACTACCATTAACATGACATCACAAATGTTACATATTAGTAGTCTCACCACCTGGAAATGCCTGCACTCCCACCACTACCAACTGTGCAGTGTTGTCGCCATGTAGAGTTGTAGGTGCACTGCTGCCAACATGGACCCCATCTCCAGACTAGAGGTCCTTGTGTGGACATGAGGAAGGGACCTGCAAATTGGGAGGTAGACACAGAAGAAGAGTTACACATCAATGCAACATGCAGTGTACAACAAAACAGCAATATGCACTAGGAATGTATACACAGTATTGACTACAGACTGCCCACACAGCTCATGGGAGTCCAACGTCACTGTGTAATTCACTGTCACTTGGGCACACCCTTTGCAAGCCCATGGAAACGGGAAGCAGGAGGGGTGTGTGTGACTCAAACCCAAGCATCTGAACCAAATACATTACATGCCTGCATGTGCCCAGCCACAATGCAGCGTATGCCCACAGGAACCACGGAAGCCAACAGATCGTCCCAAAAAAATTGGGAATAAAAGAAATCAAAATAAAAATAAAAATAAGAAACAATCAAAAATGGCCATTGATGGGCCCGGGGGGGTTGGGGAGGCCACCCAGGAGGTCCGAGGACAGGATGCACACCAGAACCCACCTGCGTGGATCCTGGGAAGATAAAACACCTCCATGGGCTCATGGCCCACACGGCTACCCTATTGTGGGAGTATCACTGCTGTCGCTATTATCACCCTGTGCAGCTGCATCCGGAGGTGGTTGCACTATGGGAGGCAGCCCACGCAAGGCCCTAGTCTGCTCCTCGATGGCTGCAAGCATGCGGGTGTGGTAGGTCTGGTTCTGGAGGATGAGTGTGCGGAGGTCCCCATGCAACAACTCACGGGATGCCCGGACCTCCGCCCTCGTTGCCTGCATCTCAGCTGAGAGCGTACGGGTGAGACTCTCCAGCTGCTGTTCTGTCCTTTGGTGTGTTGAAGCCTCAAGCTCAACAAGAGTCGTCCTGAGGTGAAGGAGCTCCTGCCTCAGGGCTTCCCTGTGGCCCTGGGACTCAATGGAGATGGCCTCCTGCAGAGTCGCCAGTGCCGCCCGCCTGTCCCTGTTGGACCCCAACATGTCCTCCCTGTGTGACTGGCAGATGGAGTCGGTTGCCTGCTCTAGTCGCTCCATCAGCCTTTCTGGGGGGACAATGGAAGTGGCCACCCTATCCATGGCCTGAGCCATCATCTCGGATGATGCAGCCTGTTGGGTTGCCATACCGTAAATGGATTGCTCCCATGCGGTATTGCCGGGTGGCGTACGGCCACCACGTCGGCGGGCACCACACCTGTCTGGGGCAAGGCGAACTGCGCCTTGCTGTGCCGGCACTGCCTGAGGCTGCAGGACTGCATTCCCCCTCTGATCTGCTGGCCCAGGAACAGGATCAGATGTCGCGGAGTGTGACCCTGCATCCGTAACCACCGAAGGCATAGCTGCCAACACTGACATCCCCATGGAGGGTTCTGACCCTGGTGCAGGTGGGTGAGACAGAACAGAATCCCTCCCTGGAACACTCACCTGCGACGGCACGTAGGTCTCATCCGAATCAACACCTGAGTACAGCTCGGGGGAGGTGCAGCCAGAGACACCCCTTGAGAGCACGACCTGCAGCACTTGTGGGTTCTCCCCCACCACCACACCACGTCCCTCACTGGTGGTTGGTCGGCCCTCGGACCCCTCCTGGGTCTGCACCATCTCCACAACCCCAGCAGTATCAGGTGCGTCTTCCCCTGCAAAGACATGAAAACAAAGAAATGGAAACAGGCATTAGCACCATGGCACACAATGAGGGCTGAGAAGCAAGAGAACCAGTACTTGATTGACACATGTCCCACATGACTAAAACCCTCCCATGCATGCACCCTCACTGCGTATGAAGTGCAGGCAAATGGCACACACTGATGACACCAAGATGGAAGATGAACACATTTTCTGCATGCTGCCTGGCAGTGGCATCACACATTGGCCTGTGATTGCCAGGTGAAACACACATGCCATCACACAGATGGCATGTACCATTGCTATTGAGTGAAGATGGAGAGGAGGGCAGCACCTATTCATTCAGTCCAGTTCCCGCATGTAATTGCTTTTCTAATTCTAACAGGTCAGATTTTTCACCTGGAGCTGCCAGTCTGAAATGGTCCAATTGCACAGGGACATGTGTGTACAAATGATATCCAGGTAACAAAGTCACTCCACTTTACCATACCCATGTCAGACATGTGACTAGTGGACAGCGACATGCCTAGTGAAAGTGGTGGAATGCAAACAAACTGACTGAATGAACAGTGAATAATAAGCAAATATGTTGTGGCAAGGTGACACTTCAAGGGCAAATGGCGTGCAGTTGGGCTAGATGTCTACTGTTGGCAGAAGGGATACTGCTATGGCCAAATGCAGCTGCGCAGGAAGTATTGCATGAAGCACATGGCTGACCCATACGACTCAGGCACACACACTCTCACCTGGCACACAAACAGAAGCCCTCACACACACACCATGCACATGTATGACACACACATGCATGTGCACTCACCGGACAATGCCTCGTAATCAGCCAGATCTCCCACGCCTTGGATCTGTTCCTCCGTGATGTAGGTCCCAGCGACTGACTCATGTGGAGTGAGTTCCATGTCTACTACTGGAGACCCACCTCCAGTCACTAGAGTTGCGGCATGACTTGAGGCCAGCTTACTCTTTGCCCTGCGCTTTATGTCATTCCAGCGCTTATAGCAATCATTGGCTGTGCGCCTCACGATTCCAAGGGCACTTACGATGTCCGCAACGGTCTGCCAGTGTGCCTGGCGTTGTGCAGGTGTGGTCTTGGATCCTGCAACAATGACCATCTCGTTGTCATGTCCGGACACATACTCGACAAGTGCATTCAGTTCGTCATCCGTGAAGCTGGGCTTCCTGGACGGGCCGGACTGTGTAGCCGTGTCTGGGGCATCAGCCTGTGCCGGACGAGCACTCTTCCTCTTCCGCTTGGAAGGTGGTGGTGATCCTGAGTGTCCTGCGCCGCTCTGGACACTAGGGGCAGGAGCCCTGGTGGACTCTGTATCAGGAGTGTGGGATTGCACACTCAGCATGGGAGTTGGTGCAGGCATTGGCTCTAGTGTGATGGGGTCAGGGGGAATGTCAGCAGCATGGACTAGGACCGACACTGTCCTGGCTGGGTGTGTGAGGGCTGGGGTGGATGGAGCCGCAGCTGCCCCTGCAGCCTCTCCGCCCTGCCTCCTTGGTGCAGCAGATGACCTTGCTGCCCCAGATCCACGTGGCATGATGGCATCAACGTGCACCAGCGCACGTGTCGTAGCCCTGCTGACCTGGAAGTCAGCCATGGAGTCAGCCAGGTCTGGTGCCACAATGGGCTGGTCCAACAAGGGCTGAGCATGGATGGTGTCAGCCACATCAGCCTCAATGGGAGGGGGGGAGGGGAGGGGGATTAAGGGTGCCCGTGACTGGTCCTCCACACATGGGGGGACAGGCTCACCCTGCAAGTTACGACCACGTCCCCTACCGGATCCACCACGGCCACCACTTGTGGCTCTTCCACCTTTGCCACCCTTACGGAATCCTCGCCTCCCAGCCATGGCACTGATGTTAATGTGCGTATGGGAGTGGATGTAGACTATTGTCCTGGGCAATTGGGGGTCAAAGGGGTTGGGTACCAGATGGTAATTGTACCCTAGTGCTCTAGCAAGGCTGAATGTAACCCCTGGGGAAAGATGACGGGTCACGCAACGCACAGGAGGCCCAAAAAAGGGAGATGACGTGCACGCAACCCCTCCTAGACCACGTGTGCAGAAAGAAAAACCTGCACTACGCTGTGGCACCCAGAAACACAAGAATGAACGTATGCGTGTCACACGCAGCCTAGAATGACCTCTGAAGGGGTAGGCTACACACGGGGCAAGCACAGATGTTAGATACGTGCGTGACTCACCGTCTGCCTGGTAAACGAGCGTGTAAAAGGAGCACGTTTGGTTGGCAACACCCCCGCCAAAAGAAGATTTGTACGCTGTCTGAGGAGACAGGACAACAGTAGAAGGGAACACTGTTTGAGGGAACAGGCCCAGGTAAACCAGTAAAAGCGAAAGAAGAGAAAAAGCTGTCAGAGGTAACAGGGAATACGAACTTGAAATGCCGTGAAGTAAATCGCGTGTGAAACGACAAGAAGTACAGAATTCACCCACTCGCTCTCCACGAAAAGCACGTACAAGGAAGTGGTGTTCTACGCGTACCTTTTATACAGGCCCACACGTCCAGCGTCACTTACACGGCGTGTACGCGCTAGGGCCATTTCCACCAATTACACGCTTTGTCACTTCTGCGTGTAGGGACATTTCCTCCAATTACACGCTTTGTCACTTCTGCGTGTAGGGCCATTTCCACCAATTACACGCTTTGTCACTTCTGTGTGTAGGGCCATTTCCACCAATCACACGCGATGAGACTCTGACGTGCAGTCTTTCCACGTGTGCTCTGTCATCACGTGCTGTGTGGGAAACACCCGTGCGAGTCACGTCACAGACGCGCTTACGCGCTGAGGGCCTTTGGTCCAATAGAATCGCATATGCGTGCTGACGCGCTTACGCGCTAAGGGCCTTTCCTCGATTTTCACGCTGACGTGCAGGATTTTCACCTGCCAAATCACTCCATACCAAGCTGGCCACGCGTAAGCACACGGAAGACCACGCCCCTGCCCAGAAGGCCGAACTACTGCCCCCCAGAGCCCCGAGCACGCTCCCACCTACCATCTGCTGCTGCCTGACTGCCTGCTGCCCACGTGCACTGCCATTTGCTGCCTGCACATCAGCCAGGGGTGCTGTTGCTGTGACCACCCCTGCTGGAACCGAAGACTCCCGACTGGAATTCCATCGCTCCACAGCCCAGCCCCAGGACCCAGTTGCCCACCCACTCCTGCCTCTGGGGTTGTCATGTCGGGGCAAACACCATCTGTGACCACTGACAACCCCCGGCCAGAGAGGCAGAGGGGCACCAGCTTCAGTGCCACCGAAGTTGGTGTCCTGGTGGAGCAAGTCCTGGGGCAGTATGATGCCCTCTTCGGAAGTTCCCGCGCCGACAAGGAAGGACGGACTCGGATCTGGACTGATATCGTGACTGCCATCAACGCGGAGGGGGTGGCAGTCCGGGACTTACAACATGTCAGGAAGCGCTGGGAGGACTTCAGGTCCAGGACCCTGAACAAGGCCCGGCGCCTCTTGAAGGCAGCGGATGCCAAGGGGCGCCGGGGCCACTTGTCGGAAGAACAGATGGGGGTCCTGGAACGCATATCCCCAGCTCTCCACGTCCAGGTCCTGGAGAAGCAGACCCGTCTGGAGTGGAGCGGTGAGTGTACATGCATCCTGATTGTGAGCAGTGCGTGTGGTGATTATTCGGTATTGTGCAGGTTGCACATCTGTTTGTATGGGGTCGAGTATGGGTGGGGGTGTACATGGCCGTGGGGCTGACACATGCGAGGGCTGTAATGTGTGAGACATGGATGGTGCTTGTGTGTGTAGGCTTGCATGGCAAATGCAGTTGTGCGTGCACACATGTTTGTATGTATTTGTATGTAAGTAGACATGTCCGTGATGTCACGCATGTATGTTGTTTTGGGCTGCATGTATGAGCACTGTGTACATGTGCATGTGTGTGTATTTGACAAGGGTGCAACAGTGATGCAACATGGATGCATGTGACTGCGGTATGTGTAAGCCTGATTGGCAGATGTGACATGGATGCCCGTCTGAACAGTGCGACACTTGGCAGAGGTGTACACATGCATGCAAGTGTGGTGGTGTGTGTACATGTGTGGTGCACTTCCTGTGTTGCATGTGATGTCTGGGTCACCTTTGGCTGCTCATGCTGTTGTATGTGTATGGATGGTGGTGGCAGTTGCGATATGGCTGTGGTATGGCTCATGTGTGCGAGTTGCAATGACATGTGTGTTGGGGATTGTGATGACATGTCTGAGGTTTGCCAATGCCACTCATGTGCAACTGTCATGTGTGTATGTGTCCATTGTACAGTGCCCTGATGCCTGTTTAGTTTAGTTTAGTTTAGTTTAGTTTATTATTTGTATAGCGCGCCATACCCTGGAGTATCAGGGCGCAAACAGACAAGGATATGCTCAACTTGGTTACAGGTACATAGAAATCAGATGAAGGTGCAGAGATGCGCTGAGCTTGGTTACAGATATGCTCGGCTAATTGCAAGTACAGGAAAAGGCAGGAAGTGTAGACATAGACATCAGCAATATTACAGCAAGCAGATATGAACAAGGAGAGATCAAGGACAGGGGAGCAAGGAGCATGCTCCTGTTCGCGTAATATAAAGTTATATACAGTAATGTACAATGTGACAAGTGGACTAGTTAGCTGTCGTTGGGGAGAGATCAAGGACAGGGGAGCAAGGAGAGATCAGGACAGGGGAGCGAGGAGCATGCTCCTGTTCACGTAATATATAGTTATATATAGTGATGTACAATGTGACAAGTGGACTAGTTAGCTGTCATTGGCTCTCAGCCACCTAGTGAGGTTTTGTCTAAATTTTGCGAAAGGCTGAGGTTCTCTGACATCATGCGGGAGGGAGTTCCATAACTGCGCAGCCTTGACCGGGAAGCTATTTCCTGTGTTTTGTTTCTCCCTGTCTGCAGCGTCAACTGATGAAGAGGGCGGAGAAGGTGCTGTGGAGCACAGCGGCGGGGATCCGACCGCCAGCCGGAGACGCAAGGCCCGGCTCCCCTCCCGTGTTGTCATCTCGTCGGGGAGTGAGGAGTCCGGTGCCGCGTCCCAGGCCGCAGCTGCCGGGGGGAGGTCCAAGAGGCGGAGGTTGGAGTTGGACTCCTCGGCAGCAGAAGGGGCAGCTGGGACCCCACAGGGCCCAACAGGGGAAGATGGCACGGAGTCATCCAGGTTGGTGGGGGGTCTGGTGGAGGAGGAGGCCGTGCAAGCACCAGAGACGGGGTCTGGAGGTGGGGATCCCACTGGTGCTAGTGGTGCAGTCCAGGACCAGGGACAGGAGGCAGCACAGGCCGCCGCGGAGGTGCCTGTGTGCAATCCTGTCCCCGATCCTGTCCCTGCATCATCTTGCACCAGCAGGGATGCCTACGTCCAGACCCGTTTCCAGGCAGGGGATGAGCTGACGTCAACTGGCCTTCCTCTGCCTGCGGACATGGCTATCCAGGTCCGGGTTGAGCCTGTCCTGGCTGGTGTGGCGTTGCGTCAACGGGCCATGCGAGGTGACCTGCAGTCTTTTCATGGAGAGACTGCACGTCATCTCGAATGGCTCGTTGACCACGTCAGCCTGCTGGGACAGGTCACCCAGACCGGATTCCTCCGTCTGATGGGGCTTGTTCCGACCCCCTCCTCAACTGGACCCCCTACGCGCCAGTCGTCCTCTGTGCCATCTTCCCACCCATCAGTCACCTGGGTGCCCTGTGGAGCTGCCTCTGACAGTGCGGCCAGGCTGGTGGAGGAGGCATCCCTGCCACAGTCGGGAGTCGGACGTCCAGCAGGGGTGGCCACATCAACAACTGCACCCCAGCCGGCGGAGGATGTGCAGGCAGCAGGAGGCAGTGCACGGGCAGAGGCAGAGCAGCAGCAGCAACATGGTGGGAGCCATGAAGGCTCGGGGCCTTCGACATCGGATGGGCAGGCATCGGGCGGAGGGCAGGAGGACCCAGGACAGAGAGTGTCTTCCGTGTGGCAGCGGTTGGGCCACGCCATAGGTGCGGAGCGGCGGCGGCCGGAAGAGGCGCGGCTCACAATGGTCAGGGCGGAGAACTCCATGCGGAGGGCCCTGAGGCGGGCCGAGTGCCTCGAGGCAATCCGCAGGGGGTTGCAGGAGGACACGGCGTCGTCCCTGCGGACCCTCGGGGCCATGGAACTGGACCGCCTCCGGGACATCGAACAGGAGTTCGATGATGCCCTGGCCCGGAACACCACGGAGTGAGCCGCTGGACTTGCCCGCCGCCTTTGTATATAGTTCTTTAGTTTTAGGTTTCCTTTGTTTTTTCTTATGATTTGGAGTCGACGGACACTGCTCCACTTTTTGTATATAGTTGATATTTAGGTAGGTTTTTTAGGAGGTTTCCTTAGTTCAGTTGTGATGATGGACCCTTGTTATTTTTGTACATAGTTCTTTGTTGCATGGAGAGTTTTTACATTTCACTTTGGACAAAATTTTATGGATTTGATTTTCTACTTTTGTGTTTTTATGCGGACATGCAGCTTATTTTTTCACATTTACATTGTAGTTATTTTTCTTTCTTTACCATTCGTATTTTTGTCCAATACATTTTTTTTTCCATTGTTCACTGTGTGGTTTCATCTCATTGGTTTCATGCATGTCATGTTGTGTGTTTTCCCATTCAATTGGAAAATATGTGTGTGACGGACATGGGTTCATTTGCTTCATGAACATTGGGGGTGTAACATGTGTTTTCATTTCCATGTGGGTGAATGGGTTACTTGGTAGGGCTTTTTGGCTGTGGAGGCTGACCATTACGCACATGATTGGGGATTGTGAGGACCTGGTGGGGGCTGCACATGGTGGCAGGGGGGTGGGGGTGGTGGGAGACATGAGTGGGGGCCTGGTGGGGGCTGCCCATGGTGGCAGGGGGGTGGGGGTGGTGGGAGACATGAGTGGGGGCCTGGTGGAGGGTGACCCTGCACTGCTGGGGGGTGGGGGTGCAGGGGGACATGAGTGGGGGCCTGGTGGAGGGTGGCCCTGCACTGCTGGGGGGTGGGGGTGCAGGGGGACATGAGTGGGGGCCTGGTGGAGGGGTGGGGGGTGCAGGGGGACATGAGTGGGGGCCTGGTGGAGGTTGACCCTGCACTGCTGGGGGGTGGGGGTGGTGGGAGACATGAGTGGGGGCCTGGTGGAGGGTGACCCTGCACTGCTGGGGGCCTGGTGGGGGTGCAGGGGGACATGAGTGGGGGCCTGGTGGTGGTTGACCCTGCACTGCTGGGGGGTGGGGGTGGTGGGAGACATGAGTGGGGGCCTGGTGGGGGCTGCCCATGGTGGCAGGGGGGTGGGGGTGGTGGGGGACATGAGTGGGGGCCTGGTGGAGGGTGCCCCTGCACTGCTGGGGGGTGGGGGTGCAGGGGGACATGAGTGGGGGCCTGGTGGTGGTTGACCCTGCACTGCTGGGGGGTGTGGGTGGTGGGAGACATGAGTGGGGGCCTGGTGGGGGCTGCCCATGGTGGCAGGGGGGTGGGGGTGGTGGGAGACATGAGTGGGGGCCTGGTGGAGGGTGACCCTGCACTGCTGGGGGGTGGGGGTGGTGGGAGACATGAGTGGGGGCCTGGTGGGGGCTGCCCATGGTGGCAGGGGGGTGGGGGTGGTGAGAGACATGAGTGGGTGCCTGGTGGAGGGTGCCCCTGCACTGCTGGGGGGTGGGGGTGGTGGGAGACATGAGTGGGGGCCTGGTGGAGGGTGACCCTGCACTGCTGGGGGGTGGGGGTGGTGGGAGACATGAGTGGGGGCCTTGTGGAGGGTGACCCTGCACTGCTGGGGGGTGGGGGTGGTGGGAGACATGAGTGGGGCCTGGTGGGGGCTGCCCATGGTGGCAGGGGGGTGGGGGTGGTGGGAGACATGAGTGGGGGCCTGGTGGGGGCTGCCCATGGTGGCAGGGGGGTGGGGGTGGTGGGAGACATGAGTGGGGGCCTGGTGGAGGGTGCCCCTGCACTGCTGGGGGGTGGGGGTGGTGGGAGACATGAGTGGGGGCCTGGTGGAGGGTGACCCTGCACTGCTGGGGGCTGGGGGTGCAGGGGGACATGAGCAGGTGTGCAGGGTAGTCCCCTGTTTTGTGGGCTGCCTGCTGGGGCCGTGGAGGGTGTACAGGGAACACCTGTGAGGACCCACCCAGCCTAATTGCGTGTGATAATTCCCGCACACCCCTGTAATACACGTACCTGGCCAAATCGCATGTGAGAATTCCCGCGCACCCCTGTAATACACGTACCCAGCCGAATCGCGTGTAGAACTTCCCGTGTACCCCTGTAATACACGTACCCAGCCAAATCGCGTGTGATAATTCCCACGTACCCCTGTAATACATGTACCCTGGCCAATCGCGTGTAGAACTTCCCACGCACCCCTGTAATACACGTACCAAGCCAAATCGCGTCTGATCATTACCACGCACCCCTGTAATACACGTACCAAGCCAAATCGCGTGTGATCATTCCCGCGCACCCCTGTAATACACGTACCCAGCCGATTCGCGTGTAGAACTTCCCGTGTACCCCTGTAATACACGTACCCAGCCAAATCGCGTGTGATAATTCCCACGTACCCCTGTAATACACGTACCCTGCCAATCGCGTGTAGAACTTCCCACGCGCCCCTGTAATACACGTACCCAGCCAAATCGCGTGTGATAATTCCCACGTACCCCTGTAATACACGTACCCTGGCCAATCGCGTGTAGAACTTCCCACGCACCCCTGTAATACACGTACCAAGCCAAATCGCGTCTGATCATTACCACGCACCCCTGTAATACACGTACCAAGCCAAATCGCGTGTGATCATTCCCGCGCACCCCTGTAATACACGTACCCAGCCGATTCGCGTGTAGAACTTCCCGTGTACCCCTGTAATACACGTACCCAGCCAAATCGCGTGTGATAATTCCCACGTACCCCTGTAATACACGTACCCTGGCTAATCGCGTGTATAACTTCACGCGTACCCCTGTATTACACGTGCCCTGGCTAATCGCATGTAAGACTTCCCGCGTACCCCTGTAATACACGTTCCCTGGACAATCGCGTGTTGAACTTACCGCGTACCCCTGTAATACACGTTCCCTGGACAATCGCGTGTTGAACTTCCCGCGTACCCCTGTAATACACGTTCCCTGGACTATCGCGTGTTGAACTTCCCGCGCACCCCTGAAATACACGTACCCTGGCAGCCTGGCTAATCGCGTGTATAACTTCACGCGTACCCCTGATATGCACGTTACCCGCTTTGCGTTCCTTGTTTGGCAGCCCTGTAAACTGGTCCAGGGTTAGCGCAGCCCTTTGCGATGATTTAGCGATTTTGATGGCTTTTCCTTGCGCGAGGGCGTTCTTGGGGGCGTTACTGGCGCTGCTGCAGGGTCGCTGCGATACTCTGCGCCACGGCTGGTTTGGGAGCCTAAAATCCATGAATACGCTGTGCGCGGAAATCGGTTTTAGCGCACGTGCCTGGCGCAGACAATCGCACGCGGACACTCTGCGCCAGCCGCTTGCGACACTTTTCTGCGAAATTCTATGAATTACCCTGTTGATTGTTAAACATTGTACCATAGAATTGAGTGAAATATGGCAATACATATTTAGTAGCCCAAAATCGGTCACAATAGTACAATTTTTAGATGCAATTTTTCCACAAAATGCAAAAGATATATAACCAGAGGGTGAGAGTACATCATTATGGAATGTTATTTGTTTTGTAAAGAATTTTATTGTTTCATGTATGAACAATTGATTCTTATGAATTTTCTTAATATCTTTTACCATGTGTTGGGGTGTAATAATTTGACTCAATGTCGAAAGTATGATGTAAGAAAATTGTATAATATATATTTGAAAGGATGTTTTTACCAACCAACCAAATACAAAAATAAAAAAATGTTCTCTTTAAGATATTGCAGGGCTTCTCTAACTTTGTTGAAGTCTACAAGTTGCTGCCAATTTTTTGTGTCTTTTGCAGGTACACCATTCACTAGGACAATCAGAGATTGGTCTATTTGCCGTTGCACTCCTAGAGTGTCTACATTTTCTTTAAGATCTAATGGAAAATAAACTACTTTGCCATGAATGTCTTTCAGTAATTCAGAAGGAGGCAACTTGTCTGTTTTCGGTTGAAGGTGTATTATCGCTTCAAATGGGTGCACTGTTTGGATTACAATGATCTCATACAAATTAAGTTCTTGGAGTGGTTTTGGCAGTGGGAATATTTCCAAGTTATTAGCAATAGCCTGTGAAGGCATTTGGTTATTGTCAAATTTTCCAGTGCAGTATTTGCAAAGTATTGAGGATTAGTAATTTCGTATTTGTTTTCTGCTATAAGATAGAGAGCTAATTGGATCCATTGGGATTCCTCATTGTCTTCTATTTTGTATGTTATATCTACAGTTTTGGTGCTCTTTGTATAAAATATTCTTCGGCAACAGACACATACTTGGTTTGGTTCTTCAGCAGGTGTGCTTTTAAACGTTGCTATTTCTTTTTTGTACGTGTGTAATAGAAGGGTGGCATCTGCAAGGTTGTCGCTACTCTCTTCTAAAGTTACTGGATTTTGTAAGTGCTCTTCAGTTCCAAAATATTTGCTTTGGATGTGGTCTATTTCTTCGAGCTGTTCTTTGGTTGTACCAGGTAGGATAATGTCATTTAAATGCCCCAGGGCTAAAGCAGGACTTTTTGCATAGTATAGTCTCTGAACGAGATTTCGTACAGTAGAGTGGTGTGTTGCTAACATTTTTATGTGGTGGAAAGGTGCTTTTGCAAGCAGGTCTGGAAAATAAGGCCTCGTAGTCCTCTGTATTTGCGCACTGGACAGGAGTCCATAGTTTGTAATAGTTTAATTTTTAATTTGTCTTTGGCTTTCACATACTCATTGAGAAACTTGTGCAAAGATTTGAAATATTTTTTTCGTATGTTACACACTGAGGTGCATGGCCATTTGTAGACGGGACGGATTGGTTTGGTGGAATGGAGAGTTAATTGTAAGATTTCTGGGGATATTCTTGCAATCAGCGCTTCTTCTCCCATAAGAGTATTGTCTACCTTTTTATACCCTCGCCCACTGCTATGTATGGCAATTGGGCTTGTTTGCTGTTGTTTGTATGCCTCTTCATTGAAATATGGCTCTGTGCTGGTGGTGTGAATCCACTCACCTGCACAGACATTTACAAAGGTATCTATGCTGATATTGCGTCTGTTGTGAAGTACTTTTTGTAGTTTACTATTTAATTTTGTTAGTGGTTTCATTCTGTTTAAAATTAATATGAATAATTTCCTTTTGAGAAGCATTGCACTGATATGAGTACTTCCAGGATCAGTTTTCTACGGTAAGTTTTAAGGGTGCATCGTGATTTCTCCCCTGTTTTTATGAGGTTCTAAAGGATTCTATGGTGGACATTTTTTGGTAAAATACATTTTTTTGAATGTTTACTAATGGCTATGTTATCGTGGGTATATGTAGTGTTAGCACTACTGGTAGTTGCATTCTTCCTAATACATTTAGTTTTAGTCTTACATTTTGAAAGAGAAGTCACACTTTTTTTCCTGCTACCTGGTTCCTTTTTGCTTAGTGACTGTATTAGCTGTTTTGTTTGAACTTTTTGTACAACATCTGTTAGAGGTGAATGGCCATTTCGCATGGCTTGAGTTTTATCTGGTCTATTTCTGCATTTTTCTCTACAGAGTTGCTTTTTGGTAGGCATTGTATTGTGTCTGTTGGAGAAAAAAGGAAAGTGTGGGTTTTGAAGTTGTGCGATGTATTTGTGCGTACTGTGCATGAGTGTCTCAATATGAGGGTAAGTATACATAGAGGAGTGTGAGTGTGAAGGGCTGTTACTTTTGGTTGGGACGGTTGTACTGCTATGTGTGTGTGTTCCTGTGGGAAAGGTTTGCTTCAGTGTGCATGACAGTGTAATGTGTTTGAAGAAGTAAGGATATTGCAATGTTTTCTTTTTTTATAAAACTAGTGTGTGCTGACATACTGGTGTTCTGATTTCCATTGACAAACTGAATGCTGTTGTCATGTGGGTATGTCTGGAAGCCAACAACTGTACCAAGTGCTCCATTAACTAAACCTTTTTCTCCAAACCAGAGTTTTCTAAGGTATTTAGTCATGCTGTGGCCTGTTGACACATAGGTACTGTCATACTGTGCACGTCCAGTTTGTCTGTGGATTACATTTTCACTATTGGTTGCATTTCTTTTTTCAATATTGTTCATTGAATTGTGCACAGCTTGCTAGGGTTGGCATTAAGGACATAGAGTAGCACATGTGTTATGCCCGTATAGCTCATGGATGCGTCTTCTATTTAAAATAGACTGTGCTTCCTTAGAAAGCAAACCAATCCGAATGCTTTTCAAAATGTTAGCATAGGTGAGGTATGCAGAGTTATGCATGTTTTGAGTTAGTTCTCTGTATTGGAAATGTTGCCAGAGATTTACATTTCCTATTTTGCCAAGTGTCTTACTGCACAATTTGTGTTCTAAGGTTTTAAAAAAAAGGTTTTCCTTTCACTTGTGTCAATTGAAGACGATCTCCGAAAACAATAACGTGTTTTCCTCCAAAGAGTTCTTTGTGGTCTGTTTTAAGGGCCTCTTGCAATCTGAGGTGAGTCAAAGCCAGCAATAAGTTGGATACCATGCTCACTTCATCTATTAGGAGCATTTCCATTTGTTTCAAAACTCTGCGTAGCTCCTTCGTAGCTTCTGCTAAACGTTTGTAGTAGTCTAATTTGTGTTGGTGTTCTACTGGAAGGAGTAGCAATCGGTGTAAAGTAACACCATCTATGTTGTAGGCAGCTAAACCTGTGGGGGCAGTTAAAACAGCTGAAAGCTTGTTTTGTCAATTGCTGGAGGAATTTGCTGATGATTGTTATTAAGAATGTTTTGCCTGAACCAGCTTGACCACTTACATACAGGAGTACAGGTTTATAGTTTTGAATTGTACAATCTTTAGTTTTGTTTTGCACACCATGTTCAATTTCTTTAGTAACTCTGAGGAAAATGCTACGCTGCTCATTCTTCAGTTGTGATTTCAGTAGAGCAAAGTTTTCGTCAGATTGCTCATACTGACACATGGTGTTTTCTACCTCATTCATGGCTAATTCTGCCTCATTTGCTATGAGTGGCTTTCCAGGGGGTTCTTGGCTTCCTGTAAGAGAAGGTTGACTGCTCTCAGGAGTGTCTACATGTAGTTGTGTTTGAAGTTCTTCTTCTTGTTGGCATTCATTGCCCAACATGTTGTGCTGTGTAAAGTTTATATCTGTTATAGCGCTTTCACTTGCATTGAAAGCATCTTCATAGGAGGCGTGGGTGTCCAATAAACCCTCTTCTTTTCTCCATGGTTAAAACAGTTGCACTAGGGACAGGTAGTAAAGTTCTCTATGTTGAGGAATTTTTAATGATAGCTTCATATGATTTATCAGGCTGCATTTGGTAAGTTTAACCAGGCTGACCTCACAACTTTTGACTATGTATTTACCTTTTTTCCACTATGATTTAATATTATTTTTGTATGAGAAGTTTTGGGCTATGTGGTATAGTCACTGGTTTCCAAAGCAGTACTCCTGTTTGGGTAGCATGCATCCAATAAGTTGTTTTTCAAAATGTCCTGGCTCATGGGATCGTTTTTGGCTATTGTTTCTATGTCTTTGTACGATTTCAGAACTCTTTTTCTGGATGTAGCAGGACCAAGGTTTAGCCATACTATGTTTTCAGATTTCCCATACAAGGCTTTTCCAGTTAAACGGTCTGCGGCTTCGACACAGCCACATTCTCTATCGAAGAGCATTTTTATGACAAAGCTGTATAATGTTTGTGACAGTGTTTTGTCAGATGATATGTCATCCCAGAGGTATTTCAGTTCTGTTTTTTCAGCTTTGGTTAAGTAGGCTGTGACATATCGTGCAACTGCAGTGGAATTGTCTGCAATGTACTGCAATTCTATGTTTGCATTCCATAGGATAGCAATGATTGTATTGTAATCATTGATGTACTTTGATGCTCCATTTCTTTTTATGCAGTATGTGCTCTTAGGTGATTTGTCTTTTACAGTGTGTTTAACCGAAGACATTACGCTGTTTACTTGCCCTTTTGCTGAAACTGGTCTAGGGAAACCAAAGCAGCATTTGGTCTAGTATTTGTCTTTGTTTTTATATTTGTGCTGACAATACTTGCCACACTTTTGTCTTTGAAACTGCAAAATGTGTGCATGTAGGTCACTGTGTGTACTTTCAATATGGATTTTGCAAGTGACATATTTGTTTATGAACTGCAAAACAGTGGCATCACTGTCCTGACCAAATTTAGGAGCATCTTTAATCCACAAAAGCATGTGAATGTGTGGTGCTCCTCTGGCTTGATGTTCTTTTCTCTAAAAGAAGTGTTACATTTCTCCAAGGGGCGGATTTGTTTTATTACAGATGAAGTGCAGCATGGCAATAAAGTGATGATGGAAGTACCTTGACACATTTACAGGATCAAGAGAGCAGAGTTATCCTGGTGTTTTCATGTCTATCCCTGCTTTGTTTTCATTTGCTATGAGTAGGAAATCATGCAAGTGTTCCCATGCATACTCTGCACAATTTAAAGTGACAAACCATGTGGGTGGGCCAAGGTTGAGTAGCATACACCGTACACCTGCGTGACATCGGAACCAGTATTCCTTCATACCAAGCATGTTTGCCAAGAGATTTATAATACTTGACTGTAAAACGTCATCTTTCTCTTGCACATTTTGAAGTATCTGCGTAGCACACATGTTTAGAACATTGGAACCTGTTTTCAATGTGTGTGCAACTCCGTAACATAGAGTTGCTAGTTCACTTTCAAAGAGGAGGTAGAATATGTATTCATCATTTTGTCTGAATCTGGAGTCTTCAGAATACACTCATAAAGAGCGGTATTCTGATGCTGTTATTTGTGTGCATCTTTCATCGTGCCTGCCACCTTTTCCAGTAGGAAACAATAGAGGAAAGGCTTGTGCTTCTACACTTTGTTTCCATATGCTGATTGGAGAGCCTTTGGCTTTCTACATTTGATAGGTTCTAGTGCATCATCTATGGTGTCTTTGGAGTGCATTGCGTGACTTTTATACTGGTCTTAAATATTGGCGGCTGCAGTAGGATCTAGAAGTTAAAATTGGCCAGTTGATGAGGAATCCTAAATTATTTCGGTAGCTTCTCTCAGGTTTTCTTCAATGTTTATTTATTTGTAGTATTCATTGTTCTCTTTAATTAGCCCAATATGTGACCGCAAATAATTTGATGATTAATATACAAAAAACACAAATCATGGTGTGCAAAAACGAATGCCAGAACAAAAATAAGTCCCTACAAATCGAAGCTACAAAATGCAGTTCTGTTAAAAGTCCAACAATACAAGTATTTAGGAGTCACGATAATGGACTTTATGTCCAATGAGGTATTTGAACTTGAGATGAATCGTAAATTACAAACTCTCATCTCCCAAGCCAAAATCCTCAGAGGTAAATATGGTAAATTCTCCCTACAGCATATTATGCAATCTTACCAACAAAAAGTGATTCCTATATTGTTGTATGGTGTTGAATCTTTTTTGCCAAATGAGCATAAATGGTGGGAGCAACTAGAAGCTCGATTTTGGAAACAATTGCTTTGTTTGCCAAAGTACACTCTGCTACCACTTATACGATTTGATTTAGGGTTATTATCACTACAATCGCAAATTAAGTGGAAAATGGGTGCATTTCTCAGAAAGTCGGCTTTGGGTCTGTCCACATGTAACATCTTAGGCATTATGGCACAGCATTTATTTGCATGTGAACATGAGTTTACTAAATATACTTTGTGCAATATGTGCAAATATACTTTGGATGCTTTGGTTGACACTTTGATTACCTTGGAAATATTGCTACAAAATCCAGCACAAGCTAAAGTTAAAATGCACCAACATGACTGGATTGAGAATCGAAACAGTTGTGTGTGCTACAAAGATTTTGATGAGCAGTTGTTTGGACATAACGATACCGTGTTATGGCTCACTATTTGGTGAAATGTCTTTCTTCATACATACGTGATCAGTATTTGCATTTCAGATTGAATTTATGGCCGACCAGGGAGTTATGGCCGACCAGGGAGGTGATGGCCAGAAGAAGGATTATTCCAAAAGAGCTACACTACTGTTGCTTTTGTCTAGATAGATCTCAACATTATATACTAGAACATTATATAATAGCTTGCCCAATGTTGAATAGCAAACGCAAAATCTTTTTTAAGAAACATTTGATTGTTAAACATTGTACCATAGAATTGAGTGAAATATGGCAATACATATTTAGTAGCCCAAAATCGGTCACAATAGTACAATTTTTAGATGCAATTTTTCCACAAAATGCAAAAGATAAATAACCAGAGGGTGAGAGTACATCATTATGGAATGTTATTTGTTTTGTAAAGAATTTTATTGTTTCATGTATGAATAATTGATTCTTATGAATTTTCTTAATATCTTTTACCATGTGTTGGGGTGTAATAGTTTGACTCAATGTCGAAAGTATGATGTAAGAAAATTGTATAATATATATTTGAAATGATGTTTTTACCAACCAACCAAATACAAAAATAAAAAAATGTTCTCTTTAAGATATTGCAGGGCTTCTCTAACTTTGTTGAAGTCTACAAGTTGCTGCCAATTTTTTGTGTCTTTTGCAGGTACACCATTCACTAGGACAATCAGAGATTGGTCTATTTGCCGTTGCACTCCTAGAGTGTCTACATTTTCTTTAAGATCTAATGGAAAATAAACTACTTTGCCATGAATGTCTTTCAGTAATTCAGAAGGAGGCAACTTGTCTGTTTTCGGTTGAAGGTGTATTATCGCTTCAAATGGGTGCACTGTTTGGATTACAATGATCTCATACAAATTAAGTTCTTGGAGTGGTTTTGGCAGTGGGAATATTTCCAAGTTATTAGCAATAGCCTGTGAAGGCATTTGGTTATTGTCAAATTTTCCAGTGCAGTATTTGCAAAGTATTGAGGATTAGTAATTTCGTATTTGTTTTCTGCTATAAGATAGAGAGCTAATTGGATCCATTGGGATTCCTCATTGTCTTCTATTTTGTATGTTATATCTACAGTTTTGGTGCTCTTTGTATAAAATATTCTTCGGCAACAGACACATACTTGGTTTGGTTCTTCAGCAGGTGTGCTTTTAAACGTTGCTATTTCTTTTTTGTACGTGTGTAATAGAAGGGTGGCATCTGCAAGGTTGTCGCTACTCTCTTCTAAAGTTACTGGATTTTGTAAGTGCTCTTCAGTTCCAAAATATTTGCTTTGGATGTGGTCTATTTCTTCGAGCTGTTCTTTGGTTGTACCAGGTAGGATAATGTCATTTAAATGCCCCAGGGCTAAAGCAGGACTTTTTGCATAGTATAGTCTCTGAACGAGATTTCGTACAGTAGAGTGGTGTGTTGCTAATATTTTTATGTGGTGGAAAGGTGCTTTTGCAAGCAGGTCTGGAAAATAAGGCCTCGTAGTCCTCTGTATTTGCGCACTGGACAGGAGTCCATAGTTTGTAATAGTTTAATTTTTAATTTGTCTTTGGCTTTCACATACTCATTGAGAAACTTGTGCAAAGATTTGAAATATTTTTTTCGTATGTTACACACTGAGGTGCATGGCCATTTGTAGACGGGACGGATTGGTTTGGTGGAATGGAGAGTTAATTGTAAGATTTCTGGGGATATTCTTGCAATCAGCGCTTCTTCTCCCATAAGAGTATTGTCTACCTTTTTATACCCTCGCCCACTGCTATGTATGGCAATTGGGCTTGTTTGCTGTTGTTTGTATGCCTCTTCATTGAAATATGGCTCTGTGCTGGTGGTGTGAATCCACTCACCTGCACAGACATTTACAAAGGTATCTATGCTGATATTGCGTCTGTTGTGAAGTACTTTTTGTAGTTTACTATTTAATTTTGTTAGTGGTTTCATTCTGTTTAAAATTAATATAAATAATTTCCTTTTGAGCAGCATTGCACTGATATGAGCGCTTCCAGGATAAATTTTCTACGGTAAGTTTTAAGGGTGCATCGTGATTTCTCCCCTGTTTTTATGAGGTTCTAAAGGATTCTATGGTGGACATTTTTTGGTAAAATACATTTTTTTGAATGTTTACTAATGGCTATGTTATCGTGGGTATATGTAGTGTTAGCACTACTGGTAGTTGCATTCTTCCTAATACATTTAGTTTTAGTCTTACATTTTGAAAGAGAAGTCACACTTTTTTTCCTGCTACCTGGTTCCTTTTTGCTTAGTGACTGTATTAGCTGTTTTGTTTGAACTTTTTGTACAACATCTGTTAGAGGTGGATGGCCATTTCGCATGGCTTGAGTTTTATCTGGTCTATTTCTGCATTTTTCTCTACAGAGTTGCTTTTTGGTAGGCATTGTATTGTGTCTGTTGGAGAAAAAAGGAAAGTGTGGGTTTTGAAGTTGTGCGATGTATTTGTGCGTACTGTGCATGAGTGTCTCAATATGAGGGTAAGTATACATAGAGGAGTGTGAGTGTGAAGGGCTGTTACTTTTGGTTGGGACGGTTGTACTGCTATGTGTGTGTGTTCCTGTGGGAAAGGTTTGCTTCAGTGTGCATGACAGTGTAATGTGTTTGAAGAAGTAAGGATATTGCAATGTTTTCTTTTTTTTTTATAAAACTAGTGTGTGCTAACATACTGGTGTTCTGATGACAATAGCAACAGTGGACCTGGCAAGGTGCAATGAGTAAGGGTGAAGCGAGTGATGTGTGCTTGGATAACATTGACTAGGCTAAGATAGAACAACACTGCGCTCTCTGAGTAACGGGCAGAACACTACAACAGTACTGCACTTACCTTTGGGGATGCGGAGAGGAGGTTTCTTCTGGGTTTTATCTTCTAGCAGAGATTTCACTGGCTTTTAGCTGGCGGTTCTTCACTGCAATTGCAAAAGAAGGAGGTTAGTGGATATGTGTGTTAATTGTACAGTAATAGCAGTAGGAAAACACATTGTTTCAGATTGTATGAGGATTTGTTGGCAAGAAGAGTTAGTGTGTGTGCAATTGTACAGCACTGCATACGAGTGGGGAGTTGGGAGTATTAGCATTGTTGGTATGGGGGCCAGTGGTGCAGTGATAACTGTGCCCTGTGGGGCTGCAGTTCTGAAGTGTGTGAGAGGTTTTTGCACTATTTGTTTTGGAAATAGATTAGTGGAAGTCATAGTACAGTGGGAAAAAGGGCAGAAAGATGTAGGGATTGGAAAGGAGAATGTTACCATGTGTGGAATTTTGTTAAGTTTCTCACACTCAGTTGTTCGCTACGTGAGTGCAGACATTCCTTTCAGTTGTTGCATCTATGTATCCAAATTTACATATAGCACTGTTTCCAATGTACACATACATTTCTTTGCTTTCCTCCCAATGGTGCATTTTGTCAATTGTGCAATGCATGTGCTTGGCAAGCTTTCCTAAAATACATGCAGTTTCCCTTGTTTGTGTGCATTCTGGGCATTTCACATAGGATATGGCACTTGCATGTGCTGTGCAAATGTTCCCAATGTGGTTTTATATAAAGAAAATCACAGGCAGTGGTGCTGAAATTGAAATATGTGGTCTGCAGCTGTTATGCTAGTGGGCAGTACAAGAAAACTGTGTAAGCAAACAGCATTGTAAGTAACTGTCAGTTGATGTGAGGAGATGGTACAAATGACAGTATGATTATTTAGTAGGTTATGCAGGGCAAGTGGCAGGCACCCTGTTTATATGCATGCAATCTATGCACTTGCTATACTTTGGTAACATACATGCAATTTTCATTTTCTGTGTGCATTACAAAACATATGCATACCTATAGTTTGTGTTGATGGATGTTGACGTGGATGAATCTGGAAGTATAAATCTTTGAGAGTTGTACAGTACTTTTGGATGCAGGTGCTTGGGAATCATAAGAGGTCTGTGCTCTGAGTGTTGAGCAGTACATCAGCAGTGTTGTACTAAGTTGGTAGAGTTAGATGTAAAGATATTGGATGTGATTGGTGGATGGTTGTGGGACTGCTTACCAGTAGCCAATGAGAGAGTTCTGGAAAGTGTGAAGTGGAAAGGGAAGAAGGGCTGCCCCTCTGTTACAGGATCCGTGGACACTGCGGACACTGTGGTAGTTCGCGGATCACACATGCTACATAAGGGGCTTCTCAGCATATCTGGCTTGGAAATGGGAGTGTACTGTGGGGATTAGCCAATAAGGTGTTAAGGGAGAGTAATACTTTTTTCATTGCTGTGTTGGTTGTGTAGTGAAGATGGCTGGAGTTTTTGTATGGATAGTGGGAGATACCTTTGTTTGTGATCTGGAGAGGTATGCAAATGCAAGAGGTGTTTCTTCAGATTTGGTTTTCCAGGCCTGGAGGCTTTATGGTGCAGTGTGCCTGGCTGCAATTTGCATGCACTGCTTGCTCTTTGTAGAAACATGGCTACTTTTGGTAGTCTTGATGTTTGGTGGTGCACTGTGGAGGTGAGCATTTGGGCTACATCAGTACCCCAAGTTTCACCCCAATATCTTCAATCCCCAGCAAAAAATTGGAAGGTGCATTGTGAATAGAGTCATGGGTATAGTTTTGCGGCGTGCTGAGATGTCTGTTTTCTCCAATGACAACATTGACTCCCTTAGTGTGCACCACAGATGGCATTTCATTGTCCGTTCTTGGAAATGCTCGCTTCTTTCGGAAACTAAGGGATGCTTTGAAGAGGTTGATGAAAGGAGGAAAAGAAGAGAACCCCCCCCAAAAAAAAGGAAAAGAAGAGAAACACCCCATCTTTGATGTCATGAGTGTTCGTCTTAGCAGTGCACAGTCGTGGTGCGAGTTATGATTGCTTAGCTTTCCATAACTGCCGAATTTCTGGGGTTTTCCGGTTTTACTTGGATAGGTTGTTATCAGTGCAAAGTAACTATAACATCCCTTTAACAAAGTTTTTGCACTGAATATAAATATATATATATATATATCATAACTTACCCCAATATAGTTCATGAAATGTAAGTCTGTGCATTCTGTGTGTGCTTGAAAAGACAATAGTATTAGCACCTGACACACATTGCATCGTATTTTGCTGGCCAACTCATTTGCATTACTTTTTAAATTTGAGCCTGTGACCTCCTTTGCATTTGCAGATCTCTGCAATTGGCACCCAACTTACTGAGGTATCTTATGCTATCAGGAGCACTTTAACAATTAATCAGGCATTCTGCAGTTAAATCATGGACTATTTTATTGCCTAATGGATCAGTGATTCCTTAATAGGTGCTTATGAAACCATACTTTTAAATGATTCACTTTACTTGCATTTTAGGGACACTATGCTAGGATGTTAAGCAAGCTCGCATATAGCAGGCTGAGCATTTATTCTGGATTGGTTTCATCACTGTCGCTATTGGACTAATGTCTTATACAGTTCTTTTAAGGGATATGCTGTACCACGGCCCCCAAATGTCCCAGTAATGTATGACTCCTGTCAATATCAGCGCTCTCAAGTTTTCCATGGCCATGGGCGAGAAGGCCTTCCAGTCCTATTTTTGCTTGGAATTCTGGTACTTGCAGTTCTTTCTTTTCCATTTGAAATGTAGGATAGTGACAAGTCCCACAATCCAAAACGCAAAAACTGTTCTGGGTAGCCTTCTCACACATGTCCACAGAAAACATGTGAGAACTGCAATATATGTTTTGAATAGGAAGCTCCCTCTTGTCCCTTGTGTAGGCAGGACTTGTGCTATATAATGTTATGTTATGTGGATTTATACCACACAGTCTTCTGGCCTTGAGATGCATAAAGGAAGTTGCCTTTGACCCACCTAGACTCCCTGTAAGCGTTTCAGGGGCACAGCTCCCTTTGGCACAAGTTTTGAGGTTGGTGTGTTGGCATTTGGACAGACTGTGGATACTTTTGCATTTGGTGAAGTGGGTCGGGGGATCCCTGTGCAAATATCTGGTTATGTTGGAAGTCAAGCTGGCGATAGAAAGAGCTTTGTTGAAACCCAGTCTTACCTAATCAGGTGTAATTCAGATCAAGGCTGTGATAAATTGGCAGAGAAGCTGGTCAGTCTTAGTGTTGAAATGTTGCATGAAGAACATGACTGCTCCTGGACTGAAGCATATTGGCAGAGCTGTTTCTTAGTCCTGGTGGAATATAGAAGATGTTGGTGGTTATTATTGATACTTGTGGTCAGGTCTGTGTGTTAGTATAAGTAATGAAGTAACAGGGGGGGGGGGGCTGCTTAGGAAAAAAGCTTTTTTGCAGAGCTGTATGTGAGGCCAGCACTGGAAGGGCAGGTGACAAATTGAAACAGGATTGAGGGAGTGGTGCATGGCTCTTCAGTACTGGTGCAAGGGGTGATGGGTGAACGTTGCACATGTGCCTTTGCCTGAACATTTGGATAACAGGATTGCAATGGATCTGGCAGAACTTTGCAAAGATCTCAGTTTTGGGGTCATAGCAGACATAATATGGGCACTTTTAAATTGCCCTGGAGAAATAAATATGGGTGCCAGTATCAGAATAGTAGATGTTCTTGCAGGTAAGGATTAATGTTAATTGGTAGAGAGGAGTTTAAGCCCATGTGCTAGAAAAACAGGAATATTACCATTCAGGTGCATTGTGGGGGCTCTGTGTCCACCCAGTATTGGAATAGCAGCATGCAAAAGAGGCTAGCATGGAGAACATTTGCAAGGGGCTAGGATGGAGTACACGCGCAAGAGGCTAGGATGGAGTAACATTCGCAAGAGGCTAGGATGGAGTACATGCGCAAGAGGCTAGGATGGAGTACATGCGCAAGAGGCTAGGATGGAGTACATGCGCAAGAGGCTAGGATGGAGTACACTCGCAAGAGGCTAGGATGGAGTACACTTGCAAGAGGCTAGGATGAGTACATGTGCAAGAGGATAGGACTGAGTACACTCGCAAGAGGCTAGGATGGAGTACATGTGCAAGAGGCTAAAATGGAGTACACTTGCAAGAGGCTAGGATGGAGTACATTCGCAGGAGGCTGGGATAGAGTTATATTTGCAAGAGGCTAGGATGGAGTACATTCACAATGGTGTGCTTGGAACTCACTTTTGAAACGGATGCAGTGCAGGATAGAGGTGCATTGGCTGAGATAAATGTGTTCTATTTAGAACAATAGTGGGTGTTTAAGATCAGGAGGGAGGCAGTAATAACCGATGTGGGTATGGTACTGGGAATATCAGGAGGACTGCAGATCAAAACTGGGTTGTATTTGTGGAATATCAGTGGGTGCTACAGGTTAGGATTTGAGCCCATTACCAGAGCTGCTTGAAGCCACATGTTCTGATATCCATTGACCTTCAGTTGTCAAACGGAACATCTCTGTAAAGAAGTCCTGTTGATATACTCGGTCTTTGTTTTAGTTTAGAATAATGCACTACGATTGACTCATTTGACGTAGTATAAAATGCACCACTGGTCCCATGTATTTTCCAAATCTTGTTCCGATGAGCTCCATACATTCCCTTGGAAATCGTTGTGATTGGTGAAAATGTAGCTGGTAGTTACGCCCCATCTTTTAAAAGTACCCCAGTTGCCACTGCCCCAGTACATCGCTCACATGCGCAAATGCCTGGGTACCCTGCAAGCATGGATGTCAAGTGCTTACCTACAACTGTACCCGACCGGGACATAATCTGTCCTCCTAGTTCCCCTCAACAAACAACAACTCATGATACAATGACTGGATGACATATGCCTGGAAGAATTCACTCCTCAGCTGTCAAACTCTGCTTAATCCCTGGGCTTCATTCTTGACAGTAGCTTTACCTTCCAAAAGCACACAGCCTAAAAGGCACTAACCACATGGCTACAGATACATATGCTGCAAAATGAAACCCTTAATTCCCATTAATGAATTTCACATGGTTGTTCAAGCATACATCTATGGGGGAAATGTCCTCCTTACTGGGCTTCCAGCCGCACACCTGCCCACCAACCTCAAAGCAGCCCACCACGCTGCAGCACGCCTCATTACAGGTACCCGCAAATTTGACAGTATTTCTCCAACGGAACACCACTATCCTCAGTGGCTAAACTCCACGCCTCTAGCGGCACTCACACCTTAAAAGCTTGGAGTCGAAACTAGCCCACAAATAGAAGATTTGCAAGCAGTGCTTCTCCTGCCATGCTACAACCATCTGGAACTCTCTCCCAGTAGAGGGTAAATACCCCTACCATCCTCCAGTTCAGCAAAACACTAAAAGCGTGGCTCTTTCAACAATACCTGCCAGACGAATATATATCCCTCTCCCGCTATACCAACATTACTGAGCTACTGTTAAAAATGTCACACCCTGTGCTGGCACCCTCCTGTTGTAAAGCGCTCTGCTGCTCTTGAGCTAGTTTTTGGCGATAAGCAATAAAATAAAAGAAATATTGTTTGCCACTTATACGCTCGGCAAATATACCAACTCTAAAAAGCTCTTTACATTTGAGATGCAGAGACTAGGATTATATGCTGGACAAAAATGGGATCTCGCGTAAGTCAGCACAAACTCCCAAGCCTTCAACACTGCCCAGAAGATGAACGTCAGAAAGAACTGGAGAGGAATATGCCTCTTTCCTCATGCATACCACATGTAGGTAAGAAGGGCTGTGGCAGACGACTGCACAATAGAGAGAACTAAACATCAATCAATAACTGGGGTTCACAGAGTCCTCCCGCCCACCAGTTGCACAGGCTTCCTGCAGGTGGAAGCCTACTGTGGTGGGGCGGTCCGGAAGGTCACCCACCGGGGAAAGGGAAGCATTGACAATGACAGTCAGGCACTAGAGTACATAGAGATGGGCATGGCTGAAGGCAGCAGGAACAGGTGGTTGACTAGACAAAGCACTGGTAGACAAAGTCGTTCACAGTATCAGGCACGCTGGCGTGATAACAGTGGTGCCTGGAGCCAAAGGGTCTGAGCCATGCGCAGGCTTTACTCTTTCTAGAATTATCTTGCCAGCTTGTGGGATAGTATTGAGTCAGAGGTTCCTCACAGCCCTGCTGAAAGCAGACCACCACCAATGCGAAGATCGCAAGACCCTTCCCTGAAGGCAGAGCATGTGCATTTCATCTCCTTCTTAATCGTAGAATAACTCTCTGAGCTGAATGAATAAATGGACTTGGCTATGTTGGGGAAGCGGGCTGGGTCAGCAGCAGGGATGTAGCTCTTGCTGCTTCTGAGAGGAGAACCACAATCATGGAGTTGAAACAGAGGTGTTGCTTCTGGCGAGTAATGTGGCTAAGGTAGGGCTCTACAGATGAATGACCTACCTGAGAACAGATGAGAGGGAGGGGGAGGTTGCCTTCCAGGGATTATCCACTGAGAACATGGTGGCACTGACAAAAAAGGGCCTGTTTGGCCATCTTGTTGTAAAGACATGTCATCTGTACTCATCATAGAGGTTTTAGCTGACTGTACATGCAAGTATGCCCTGAATGACGGAGGATGCACCGGCACTGACTCTTGATAAGATGCACACGCATGCACGCACGCACGCACACACACACACACACGCTTCTCTCTCTCTCTCTCTCTCTCTCTCTTGCAATGTTATATTTATTGAAGCTGCAAGGAGGTGGGGGGCTGCAAAGATTTGAAAACCGGTGTTTGGCACCATTTTGGAATGCTGAAATGCTCTTGCATAGGATGTTGACAAGGCTGTCTCCAATAGAGACATAATAAATTCAATACCTTAGGACTGACTCTGACAGACAGGTGGACGGTGTGTGGCTCGCGCATCCTTTGGTGACTAACTAGGAATTCTGTTCATACGTACATACATATTATTCTAAGATCAATGCCATATGGGACACAAACGCAAGTCTTAAATTTGCAACAAATAGCTGTTATCGCCCATTCAGGTCATGGATCTGTGGCAGTCCCCCCTAGAATGGGGCGGTGGTGGAATCTTCACAGTAGATTCACAGGAATCCTGTGCATAATCCATAAATGGTTAGTTCTTGGCTATGAACAGTGATGGTAGAACATATATGCACAGCCCATATGATTACAATATCATGGTAACTCGATTATTCACTCAGCCTGTGCTGTTTTCTTTCCTGCTCTTGGATGCTACAATGTTCTAAATATAAATGCATCAGGCTATACCTGCTGCTTGCCACCTCTGTCACATTCCATTTTATCATTGGGGCACTGCTACTCTGCCAGCTATCGGGGTGCTTGTCCGCAACAGATGGCGCCCTAGAATTCCAAGTCTTTCTAGATTCTATGTGAGTCATTAATGCACATCACTACTACTGAGAACCAGTCTGCCTGTTACTTGTGATGCCTGCGAATGTGAACATGTTGGCGCTAATAATATGCATCTGCTTTTATTTCAATAGGTGATTGATGCCCCGGAAATGTAACAAGAGTGATTGGTACATTCTCTGGACTAACGCAGTGCAAAGCTTCATTCCTAGAATATGCACATGCCAAACACCTTCGAAGTATGCACGTTTGGGGCCCAGTTGCCTTTTCAGAGGATTCAGGAACTAAGATTCAGAAGCCAGTTGAAAACAATATTGAATCCGTGCATGCAACCCCTACATAAAGAGCTACAATACCTATATAGCATTACAGACGAATGATAGCAACAGTGCTTGATAAGCATAGCAACTGTGCTTGATAAGGATAGCAACAGTGCTTGATAAGCATAGCAACTGTGCTTGATAAGCATAGCAACTGTGCTTGATAAGGATATCAACAGTGCTTGATAAGCATAGCAACTGGACTTGACAAGCGTAGCAACTGTGCTTGACTAGGATAGCAACAGTGCTTGATAAGCATATCAACTGGGCTTGATAAGCATAGCAACTGTTCCTGATAAGCATAGCAACTGTGCTTGATAAGGATATCAACAGTGCTTGATAAGCATAGCAACTGGGCTTGATAAGCATAGCAACTGTGCTTGACTAGGATAGCAACAGTGCTTGATAAGCATATCAACAGTGCTTGATAAGCATAGCAACTGTGCTTGACTAAGATAGCAACAGTGCTTGATAAGCATAGCAACAGTGCTTGATAAGGATAGCAACAGTGCTTGATAAAGATAGCAAATGTGCTTCATAAGGATAGCAACAGTGCTTGATAAAGATAGCAACTGTGCTTCATAAGGATAGCAACAGTACTTGATAAGCATAGCAACTGTGCTTGATAAGCATAGCAACTGTGCTTGATAAGGATATCAACAGTGCTTGATAAGCATAGCAACTGTGCTTGATAAGCATAGCAACTGTGCTTGACTAGGATAGCAACAGTGCTTGATAAGCATATCAACAGTGCTTGATAAGCATAACAACTGTGCTTGATAAGGATATCAACAGTGCTTGATAAGCATAGCAACTGGGCTTGATAAGCATTGCAACAGTGCTTGACTAGGATAGCAACAGTGCTTGATAAGCATATCAACTGGGCTTGATAAGGATAGCAACAGTGCTTGATAAGCATAGCAACAGTGCTTGATAAGTATAGCAACTGTTAAGCATAGCAACTGTGCTTGATAAGCATAGCATCTGTGCTTGATAAGGATAGCAACAGTGCTTGATAAGCATAGCAACTGGGCTTGATAAGGATAGCAACAGTGCTTGATAAGCATAGCAACCGTGCTTGATAAGGATAGCAACAGTGCTTGATAAGGATAGCAACAGTGCTTGATAAAGATAGCAAATGTGCTTCATAAGGATAGCAACAGTGCTTGATAAGGATAACCATTTTGTTTTTAAATAATTATACTCGATTCAACTATTTTACTAGTTTTTACAAGTTTTGTGGTCCTTTTTAAGATTTAAAAGTTCTTTGTCAGAAAAGAAGGTGGATTCTTTAACACACAGTGGAGGTTTTTGTTGTTCTATTCCTGCTTCAGCGGATTGTTTGGTGTCCAGGTCAAGACTTTCTATAAAGTTCCCTACTGCGATAACCGGTTTGATGTCTTCTCTGTTCCTCAGATATGCTCACCAGTATTATTCATCCAAACTACAGAAGTATGTATAGAGATGACCAAGATGTATACTTCTGTTAGCCGATAGGCCTTTGCAGTTAAGAATCAGATGTTTTATTGTTTCCACTGTTTGAGATTCCTATTTGTTGGATTTGGTTTTGTCGCGGATTGCTTGAATTTCCTTTGTTTTTAGAACTTTCAACCTGGCTCTCGTGAAGACTGAGCGGGTTCTTTTGTGAGGAAATATCACCAGATAATTTAGAGGCATGTTCAGTTTCTGGGCTGATATAGGTAAGGGAGTTGTTAGCTTATTCCTTCCAGCCATTTCCGCTGTTTTACACCAATCCATTTCTCTCGGTTTTTGTTGCTGTTTTCGTTGGATTTTTCTCAAGCTCCTCCTCGGAACTACTAATTTACTCCAAGAGCTGCAGGTTTTTGCGAACCCATGATGGGCCAACATCTTGTTGATTCCTTTGTTTATTTCTGTCTGAATCATCTGGTAAATTTTCTGATTTGGTACACAAGTTTTCCTAAACAGCGTTAGACCATTGAGATCAATGGTGGCTTTTAATGAGGTTATGTTACGCTCACCTGGTTCCCACAGGGGCGTCGATCGGATCCGGACAGCTGCGGTCTCCACCAGCGTGATGCGTAGTGAAGAGATGACAGTCTGGACTGGCCTGCCTAATCTTGTCTGCTGGATTCGTAGAAGTTTTCACCTGCAAGTGGAGAAAGGGATTTAGCTACCTGTGGACTTTAGTGATGGCACCCCCCAACTGTTCTCGTTCTCCCCACTAATCACCTCCGATATCCCCTCTTGGTAACCTCACCTTATGTTTCTAAATGATGAACTCTCCATCCTGCATGGCATGCAGGGGCGCGTAGATACCAGTTACTTCACTGGTTTGAAGTTACTGGAGGAGTTCCGGAGGAATATTGACTCCAGTGTCTATAAAGTTCAAAGAGTTCAATATGTCTGATGTTCACTCTTGTTCCATTCCCTCGTTAGGTTGCAGCTGGGTCCAAAAGAATATTGCCTGGAGGCTGCTGATGGCGTTCAGGTAAGAGTCTGTATTACCAAACACTGTCCGGTAAAAGTTGCATGAGTTTAACTTGCTGTTTTCTCTCCCTTTATAGGTGCGGCATAGAAAGATGCGGCGAATTAAAGGATAATACCTCCGGTGGTAAAGCAGGTAAGCCTATGGTGGCAAAGAGATTGTCTTTGTCGGTTTTCTCGGCTCACCTTGTTATTCCTTTTGTTTTCCCCCCAGGTGCTGGGTTTCGACGAAGAAAATTATGGAGGCAGCGGCGAGTTGAAAGATGCGGTGGACTGGTGAGTATAACGCGGCACTGCTGCTGGCGAAGCGACGCGTGCTAAAATAATATCCTTTCCAGGCTCGTAGATGTGCTGGGTCGGGAATCAGGTAAGGAATCAAATAATGTCCATGATCTAACCTCTTCTTCTTTCTTTTCCTTTTGTCTAGGAGCTCCGGATTCGAGGCGGGCGTGGCAGAAGACTGGATGCTGAGTTGCAGACACGGTGAGCGTTACGCTGCTGGATGCAGAATAACACGAAGCATGAGCTGCTGTTCGGGCGTGGTTTAAATAGCCTGCAAAGTAGTCCCAGGTAAGAAGTTCCCCAGAACCACACCCGAGTAAAAAATAGTCCCTGTAATAAAATAGTCCCATCCAGGCCTCACGTTGGCTTGGACTCATTTGCAGCATGGTCTGCATAAGGTAAGTAAAGTCTATGAGCCTGGCGCCTATGGCGCCAGGACTGATTTCTATGATGAGCCTGGCGCCTAAGGCGCCAGGACAGAATCCAAACAGCCCCCAGCCGGGGCTGTTGGGGTTTTAATAAGTATCTGGATGCCTGCTCCCGGGGCTGATGGACTCGACCCGGATGCCCGGGGGTAGGCATCATGACAGCATTCCCCCCCAAGGACCCTCTTAAAGTTGTACTTCCCCTTGGCCCTGGCTTGTCTAGGAAGTCCCGATGGAATTTTTTCACCAATCGAGGAGCATGAACATGGTCACTAGGTTCCCATGTCCTTTCTTGTGGTCCATAACACTTCCAGTTGATTAAATAAAAAAGTCTTGATTTAACCATTTTAGAGTCCAGGATGTTTTTTACCTCGAAATCAGGTTCTCCATCTATTAGGATGGGGTCAGGTGGTTTGGTTAATGTTGTCCCGGGTTGAACTGGTTTTAGAAGTGAAACATGAAAGACAGGATGAATCCGCATATTAGAGGGTAATTCTAATTTGACGGCCACCGGGTTGATAATGGCCTTAATGGTGTAAGGTCCCAAATATCTAGGATTAAAAGTCTGAGTTCCTTTCAGAGGTATATGTCTTGTAGCCAGCCAAACTTGGTCTCCGATTCGATATGGTGGGGTCTCACTTCTATGTTGATCAGCATTTTTCTTGTATTTCTCTTTTGCTTGTTTCAAATGTTTTGTTGCCTCTTTAAAAGCTTGTGTATTAGTAGAATGCAGATGAGTTACGTTACTGCCGACATTTCTAAATGCTGGGGCGAATCGAGTTCTGAGGTTCGAGGATGATGTCCATATATGGTATAAAAGGGGCTTTGTCCGGTTACTGAATGTACAGAGTTATTGTATGCGTATTCAGAAATCCATAAAATGTCTTTCCAATTACTTTCAGTTTGGTGGAGCATACAACGTAGGTATTGTTCAAGAGTCTGGATGGTTCTCTCCGTCTGACCATCGGTTTGGGAATGGTGACTGGTTGATAACCTTACATCGATTTGTGCCAGTTGACAACACTTCTGCCAAAATTGCGAAATGAACTGACTACCTCGGTCAGAGATCAATACGGAAGGAAATCCATGTATTCTAACAATATTTTTGAGAAATTCCTTGGCCAAGATTGAAGCAGAAGGTAATCCTTTTAAAGGAATAAAGTGGGCCATCTTGGAAAAAAGATCCACAATAACTAGAATGGTGTTGAATCCATTACATGGCGGTAGATCTGTAATAAAGTCTAACGACAAAGTGTGCCATGGTGCGGGTGGAATATCTAAAGGTTGTAAAAGACCAGCTGGTTTCTTCTTTTGACTTTTGTTCTGGGTGCAGATGCCACAAGACAGTACAAATGACTTTACATCTTTTCGCCAGGTGGGCCACCAGAATTGTCTTTTAATTTTAGCTTCAGATTTTGCAATACCTGGGTGCCCTTTCATCAGAGCTTCATGGTATTTGGAGATGACTTGTTTTTGTAGTTCCTTGTGTGGTAGAAATAGACACCCTTGATAGTAAGGTAGGTCATTGACAACTGAATAATCTGGGCCCTTTTTAACCCAGTCCTGCAGGGCTGCTAAATTGAAAAGTTGTTGGATCTTTAAATGAATATCTTCTAAGGTCTTTAGAGTAGTTATCCCAAGAATTCTTTGTTCAGGAATTATAAGCACCGGTTCCCTGTTCGAATATGCTTCTCCCATCCCAATTCGGGATAAAGAGTCTGCCTTACCATTCTTACAACCTGGTCGATAAGTGATCACGAAATCGAATTCGGCAAGGAATAAGGCCCATCGAAGTTGACGTGATGATTGGGCCTTGGCTGTTTTTAAATACTGCAAGTTCCTGTGATCGGTGATTACAGTAATGGTATGCCTGGCACCGAGAAGATGATGCTGCCAAGCCTTGAAGGCGGATTTGATGGCTAACAACTCTTTATCGTTAACCGCATAGTTTAATTCGGGGGCCGAGAATTTTCTGGACCAAAATGCTGCTGGATGAAGTTGACCGGTTTCCGGATCCTTCTGGGACAGGACAGCCCCCATGGCTAAACTGGATGCATCGGTTTCAACTATGTATGGGAGCTCGGGGCGTGGATCCTTTAAGACAGGTGCCGACGTGAATTTCAATTTCAGTTCTTGGAAAGCTTTTTCAGCCTTTTCGGTCCACAAGACGCGTTTGTTTTTTCGCAAAAGTGCTGTGATGGGGTGTACAACATATGAGAAGTCAGGAATAAATCTGCGGTAGAAATTAGCAAATCCAAGCATGCTTTGCACCCCTTTAACTGAACTGGGTGATGGCCACTTGAGAATTGCGTCCACCTTTCGAGAGTCCATTCGGACTCCTTTTGGAGTCAGGATAAATCCAAGGAATTCAACTTCTGTAGCATGAAAAACAAATTTTTCAATTTTGCATATAACTTGTGCTGGCGTAGTTTCTCAAGGACTGCACGAACGTGCTTAAAATGGTCTGATTCTGAGGAGGAGTACACTAGAATATCGTCTATGTATACGACAACACAGACGTTAATGAGTTCACAAAGGATATCGTTCATAAAATACTGGAAGGCTGCTGGTGCATTGCACAACCCGAAGGGCATCACCTGATATTCGAATAATCCATACTTGGTGCGAAAAGCGGTCTTCCATTCGTCACCCTTCTTTACACGTACCAGATGATATGCCCCTCGGAGATCTAATTTAGTGTAGATGCAAGAATCCTTTACTTGGTCTAGTAGTTTGGGGATCAGAGGCAATGGATATCGGTTCTTCACCGTGATCTGGTTTAATGCATGGTAGTCTATGCACGTTCTGAGGTCACCTTCCTTTTTGGGCACGAAGAATAAAGCTGAAGATGCGGGGGACTTAGATGGACAAATGAAGCCATTAGCAAGGTATTGGTCCAAGTATTGTCGTAGGTGACAGTTTTCGGGTTCCGTAAGGATGTAGATCCTACTGCATGGAGGTTGTGCACCGGGTATGAGGTCGATTTGACAATCGTATGATCTATGAGGTGGTAAGGTGTTTGCCTTTTCTTTTTGGAAAACATCCAGGAATTCTTGATATTCCTGAGGTAACTGCATGACTGGATTAGCGACTGTGGCCAGGCTTTTGTTCAAGGTTTTTTCCGGGTAACAGGTGTGTGCACACTCCGGGAAGGTTACTCTCTTCTCTCGCCAATCAATGCAAGGATTATGTGTTTCCAACCAAGGTATCCCCAGTATTATTTGGAACTTCGGGGCTTTGGTTAAGTCAAACACAATAGTCTCTCGAGTCCCATCTTGACCCAACAGTGTCATCTCTGTGGTGGAATGAGTTACAGGCCCAGAGGCAATTTCAGTTCCATCGACTGTGGTGATAACATCCAAAGTGGTCTTTTTGCAGAGAGGTAGATTCATCCTAGAAGCCAATTCGTGGTCCACATAGTTTCCCACGGCCCCGCTATCAATGTATGCCCTAACTGCATGCATACGTGATGGCTGCCTTGGATCAATAAGGACCATTGGTATGATTAGGTGCGAAGTCTGAGTGTCCTTCTTTAAGCTCGGCAAGCGGACCTCTACGCTTGTCGGGCGTGGTCGTTTACCAAATCATGCTCTGTTTGATTTCTATCAGCAACTCCGACTACTTTCTTGGATGGTTTTATAGGGCAATCCCGTAGAAATGTCCTGAGGCCCCACAGTACAGACACAACTGCATCTGTCGTCTCCTTTCTCTTTCTTTTTGAGTTAAGGGTCCCTTAACCCCCTTCCTTTTTGGGCACGAAGAATAAAGCTGAAGATGCGGGGGACTTAGATGGACAAATGAAGCCATTAGCAAGGTATTGGTCCAAGTATTGTCGTAGGTGACGGTTTTCGGGTTCCGTAAGGATGTAGATCCTACTGCATGGAGGTTGTGCACCGGGTATGAGGTCGATTTGACAATCGTATGATCTATGAGGTGGTAAGGTGTTTGCCTTTTCTTTTTGGAAAACATCCAGGAATTCTTGATATTCCTGAGGTAACTGCATGACTGGATTAGCGACTGTGGCCAGGCTTTTGTTCAAGGTTTTTTCCGGGTAACAGGTGTGTGCACACTCCGGGAAGGTTACTCTCTTCTCTCGCCAATCAATGCAAGGATTATGTGTTTCCAACCAAGGTATCCCCAGTATTATTTGGAACTTCGGGGCGAAGTCTGAGTGTCCTTCTTTAAGCTCGGCAAGCGGACCTCTACGCTTGTCGGGCGTGGTCGTTTACCAAATCATGCTCTGTTTGATTTCTATCAACAACTCCGACTACTTTCTTGGATGGTTTTATAGGGCAATCCCGTAAAAAATGTCCTGAGGCCCCACAGTACAGACACAACTGCATCTGTCGTCTCCTTTCTCTTTCTTTTTGAGTTAAGGGTCCCTTAACCCCCCCTGATCTGCATTGGTTCTGATGCATCTGTTCCTTTGGGAGTAACATTGGGTTTAACCAATACCCGATTCTCGAGCTTAGCTCGACCTGCTTTGCTATTCTGAAGTCGGTGGTCTAGCTGGACCACTAAGTCTATATATTCTACGCAATCCTGACGTGGGTTCACAACTTGGGCCAAAACATCTTTGAGTTCACCCCGAAGTCCACGATGAAATAATGTAATTCGCTTTACCTCTGGCCATCCGGTTTCCACCACCAACCTATTGAAGGTTGTGATATAAGTTAGCAGGTCCTAGTTTCCTTGTCGTAGGGATAGAGGTTTGTTATCCAGGGCCTGTCCCTGTGAATGTCTGGCGAATAGTCTTTTCATGCTCAATTGAAAACCCTGAAAATCCTGAAGAAGAGGGTCATCCTGTTTGACTAATGGAATTGGCAAATCCGCTGCGCTGCCACTAAGGTATGACAGTACAAAGGCTACTTTGGCTTGGTCGTTTAGAAAAGCTCCTGGTCTGCATAAAAAGTGCAAGCGGCATTGGTTCATGAACACGGCAAACCTTTTCGGGTCCCCAGCAAAGCGTTCGAGTGGAGCTAAAGGAATGCTCCCTGGTAGAACCACTTGCACAGGGCTGCTCGATGAAATGGGGGTTGAATTCCCCCCAAGTACAGGTAGTGGTGTTTGCCTGGCTTGGTTTTGCAGCAGTTGTCTGGCAAGATCATCAGTGCGCTCCTTTGACACAATCAGTTCTCTCCTGAGGGCATTAGTTTCTTGGCGCGCGGAGTGCACTTCTGCCCTAAGTTCTCCTAACAATTGGGCTAGTTGGTCGGTTTCTGAGGTCTCCATTACGCCCGGGTGGGGATTTGTAGATAGGCTTTGTGTTCTGTTACGCTCACCTGGTTCCCACAGGGGCGTCGATCAGACCCGGACAGCTGCGGTGTCCACCAACGTGATGCGTAGTGAAGAGATGACAGTCTGGACTGGCCCGCCTAATCTTGTCTGCTGGACTCGTAGAAGTATTCTCCTGCAAGTGGAGAAAGGGATTTCGCCACCCGTGGACTTTAGTGATGGCCCCCACCAACTGTTCTCGTTCTCTCCTCTAATCACCTCAGATATCCCCTCTTGGTAACCTCACCTTATGTTTTTAAATGATGAGCTCTCCATCCTGCATGGCATGCAGGGGCACGTAGATACCAGTTACTTCACTGGTTTGAAGGTACTGGAGGAGTTCCGGAGGAATATTGACTCCAGTGTCTATAAAGTTCAAAGAGTTCAATATGTCCGATGATCTCTCTTGTTCCATTCCCTCGTGAGGTTGCAGCTGGGTCCAAAAGAATATTGCCTGGAGGCAGCGGATGGCGTTCAGGTAAGAGTCTGTATTATCAAACACTGTCCGGTAAAAGTTGCATGAGTTTAACTTGCTGTTTTCTCTCCCTTTATAGGTGCGGCATAAAAAGATGCCTCCGGTGGTAAAGCAGGTAAGCCTATGGTGGTAAAGAGATTGTCTTTGTCGGTTTTCTCGGCTCACCTTGTTATTCCTTTTGTTTTCCCCCCAGGTGCTGGGTTTAGACGAAGAAAATGATGGAGGCAGCGCCGAGTTGAAAGATGCGGTGGACTGGTGAGTATAACGCGGCGCTGCTGCTGGCGAAGCAACGCGTGCTGAAATAATGTCCTTTCCAGGCTCGGAAATGTGCTGGGTCCTGAATCAGGTAAGGAATCAAATAATGTCTGTGATCTAACCTCTTCTTCTTTCTTTTCCTTTTGTCTAGGAGCTCCGGATTCGAGGCGGGCGTGGCAGAAGACTGGATGCTGACTTGCAGACATGGTGAGCGTTACGCTGCTGGATGCAGAATAACACGAAGCATGAGCTGCTGTTCGGGCATGGTTTAAATAGCCTGCAAAGTATTCCCTGGTAAGAAGTTCCCCAGAACCACACCCGAGTAAAAAATAGTCCCTGTAATAAAATAGTCCCATCCAGGCCTCACGTTGGCTTGGACTCATTTGCAGCATGGTCTGCATAAGGTAAGTAAAGTCTATTAGCCTGGTGACTGATTTCTATGATGAGCCTGGCGCCTAAGGCGCCAGGACTGAATCCAAACAGCCCCCAGCCGGGGCTGTTGGGGTTTTAATGAGTTTCTGGATGCCTGCTCCCGGGGCTGATGGACTCGATCCGGATGCCCGGGGGTAGGCATCATGACAGGTTAGGCTTAACTCTCGTCTGATTGATGCTATGGGAGTTGTGGGTGGCAGGTGTAATATTTTCCTCCAAAATAGTCCTTCTATTTTGGGCCAAAGTTCTGAGGGTATTGCTGGCATTGCTTCTGCACCATAATCTATTGCGGGTACTGCTTTAGTTTTATGGAAGTTTATTGATGCTTTGAGGGAAAAATGTCCAATCTTTTTGTCCATCATCTGAGTTTGTGTGCTTAGGGTTTTATTTTTTTGACAAATGGTTTCCTGCATGGGTTTTTCTTGTGAATTGGTACTAATTGTGACACCTAGATATCTGAAAGCTTGCACGCTTTCTAGTTTTTCTTTGACTAAGTGCCATGTTGGTAATTTTTTGTTTTTTGTATTGGGAGCCTTTTTGATGATCATCACTTTTGGTTTTTGTTGTGTTTATCTCTAGGTCGTTCGATGTGAGATTGTCAAGTTTTCTTTGTAGCCCAACAGCAGTCTGATCGATTAGTAGAATATCGTCAGCGTAGAGAAGTCTGGAAATCTTATCATCACCCAAAGATGGTGGAAAGGTTCTGATGTCGCTCTCAGCACTTTGGAGCTCACCGATATAAGCCTTATAGAGCGCCGGAGCTAGGGGGCAGCCTTGCTTAACCCCTCTGAACGTTGGAATACTTCTCGAAAGGAGTCCCACCTTATTGAGCCGTACTCTCATAAAGGTATCTGTATGAAGGGCATTTATGGGGGCCAGTATGGATGACGGGCAGCCCCAGTTAGATAGTTTGTCCCAGAGTTTGTCATTGTACACCTCTTCAAAAGCCTGAGAGAGGTCTATGAAGGCCAGCATGAGACGAGGAGAACCTTCTAGCACTTTAGATTTTAAAATACTGAGTGCCATTATGTTGGCAGAAGTTCCTTGTTTTTTTGTAAAGCCAGTTTAAAAATGGTCATGGCCTTTTGAGGATGGTTTCCATGATCTAAATTTTCCTACACGAAACGCTCCAAAATGTTTGCCGATACAGTCCACGATGCGACAGGGCAATAGCTGGCCGGGTTTCCCTTGTCCCCCTTCTTATAGATCGGGACGATATTAGGAGTTTTCCAAGATTCGGTATTGTGTTGGTCTCTTCACAAGTTCTGAAGATTTCTGCGATCAGGATTGCCCAAGCTTCAGGGTTTGCCTTTAAGTCCATGTTTGCGAGCCTGTCCGGGCCAGGCATTCTAGATGTTTTTAGCTTGTTAATCTTGTTCATGATGGTCGCCTTGTCTAGCTCTATGTCCCATTTATCATTGGTAGAGACAGGCTCCTGATTGTTTGGTTGAAGTTTGTCAAAGAGTTTTGTGAAGTATAGGGTCCACTCGTGTTCACTGACGCTGTTAGATGGGATATCTTCCGTCACTCTTCTATCTGATGAGTTTAGGGACCAAAAAGCTTTGGCTTGTTTCCCACTTAATGTTCTCCGCATGTTTTCCGAGTCTTTCTGATATAAACTGATCTTATATGATTTTAGCCAGTGTTTGTATTTCATCAAAGCTGATTTGGCCGTGCCAACTGAACAGATAGAGGGATGTTTATTGGCGTTTTGAGTGAGGTGCTTCAGTTCCAAGCGTTTCTGTCTCAGAATTTAATTGTTCGAATGACAGTGGCCCGCTATGTGTTTTGATCTTGAAGCCGGGCACTGATAAGGGATAAGCAGAGGACAGTAGTCTGTTTGTAACGATTTGTTGGTCAAAGTAACTTGATCTTTGTTTGCCAAGTATCGCCTTGTTATTTCCTCGACTGCTGCATCGTTAAGTCTGAGCCTAGTACCAGATAAATTTGTCTCCACTTTTTCCTCCATTTTTCGGTCTATGAGTGGTGGTTCAAGGTGTTCCGTTTCCCATTTAGTTTTGAGGAGATTGTGATCACTATTCAATGTACGGATTACATCAAAAGATGTTATTTTCGCCAAGTGGTTTCTGGAGTTATAGATGTGGTCAAGAGTAGCTTGTCTTCCTGCGAGCTCCCATGTTGGGATTCTCGATTCATTCTTGGATGTTAGCCAATGGAGATTGTGTAGGTCCCAGGATTCCATAGCTGCACTCCATTGATTCCCTCTGGCTGTCGATTCAGGATCAAAATGAGTTTGGTTTCTTTTGGATTTGTCAGAGAGATCAGAGTTTTGGACGATAATCTGTCCTAACAAATCAGTTGTCGCACAAAATAATATCGTCTATTGGACCGACGTCCTTCAGACTCTCAAGCAGGGATTCAATTCTAGTGATGAAGTACTCCACTGAAAAGTCTTTAGAGTTGCAGTAGAGGTTGATCACCAAATAAGTTTTAGGTTTGATCTTGTGTTTTTCCATGGTTCTTGGATGCCAAGAGATTACAGTAGCGAGCATGTGCGGGTCTCTTATTAACGTTTTTTCTCGGTGGAGGGACCACCCTGACCTAATGGCAGTTAGGAGCCCAGCTCGGGGTCTTTCAAGTGGCCCTTTTCGTGCTGGAGAAAAGGCAATATCGTAGCCATCAATCGATGGTTTATTTAACATCCAAGTCTCTTGCAGACATAAAAGGTCAAAGGAACCTAAGTTTATGTCTGAGATGAACATCAGGTGGGAGAGGCCCCTCGTGTTCCATGACCCGAACGTTAAGGAGTTGGTTGAATCTTTTCTTGCAAGAGTCCTGGGATAAGGACCATCGGACGGGTTACTTCGTTGCTAGGATTTGTTGGCAATCAGTGCTTCCGGGAGCCAATAACAGCTTTTTAATTCTTCAGTTGTCTTCCTTTGTTGTGTAGAATGGTGTTTTTTGTTGATTCTTTAGTTTTTTGAAGTGTCTTGGTCGATGGTAATAAACCAATTTTTTTGTGGGCCTGCTGGTATTCACTCTCTCGAGCAAGCTCTGCCAGTGAGAGTTTGCGTCAGTTTTGATATTTGTCGATGGTCTGAACTTGATTTTTTGGGTTGCTCCATCACTTGGTTCTCGATTTTCAGTGTCCTCTTGTGTTTAACTGTGAACTTTTCTAGGAGCAATCGGCTTCCGATGTCCAGAGTTCTGTCTCGAGCAGATCGTGTGTCTCCTTTCACGGGATCTAGATTTGGACCGATGTTGTCTATTCGCATCGGTTATCAATTTTCTATCAGTCCTGTTACTCGTTTTTCTGGATCCTGATTTGGGACGATGCAAACTCCTCACACTTGAACACCTTCGATATGAATCGATGATCCAATCGAACGGACTCTTGACCCTTTGGTGATTTCTTCTTTTTGTGCATGAAGGGGATGTAGAGTTAATTTCTCTAGGTGATCTAAGTTCTGTTAGGTCGTATCCCAGTTTGTGGAGGTTTTTGGTGGCTTCACTTCATAATTTCTTTGTTTGTGGAGGATAAAATATGCAGATAAATTCAATCACTGTCTTTATCGTTCATGAACTCCACTATGTCAATGGGCCTCATTAGGAGGCTGGCGGCTGCGGAATGAACGGTGCCGGTAAGGGACCCGCAACGTTCATTCTGGGCCACCCTATTACGAGGTCTGCAGCAGGTCCAACTGAGGATGTCTGGTCAGACCAGGCGTCCTTAGCAGGACCCGCTAGCAGACCAGGATGCTAACAACGGGCCCGTCATTAACAGGCCCATTGTTAGCATCCTGCCCATTCCCATTGAGCCTTATGGGGGCTCAAATGGGAATGGGGATGTACCCGGTCCGGGTCCCGTGAAAGGGATTTACCGGGCCCTCCAAGGTCAGAATGGCCAGGTAAGTCCCCTTTTGCAGGACCCGGACCCGAGTTTGGAGGTAGCCATGCCCTTTGTTAAGGGCATGGCTACCTCAAAACTCGTAATGAGGCCCAATGTCTTTTGTGACGAGTTTTCTCAGAGACTGCACGTGATGCATGAGGTTGAGAGTGGTTTTCCTGTTCAAGATAACGTGGTCTCCATCTTTCGGGACACGTTCCAGTGCAAAAGAGCCCGTTTTTGTCGATCGCTCAGATCTCGTCAGCCTCTTTCTTTTCTCTTCTGGATAGTAATCTTGTCCTTCCTGTCTTGTTACTTCTAGATTTTTGGAAACAAGTGTCATCATCTTTCAGGGATTTATTAGACTTTTTGTCATGCATGCTGGACGTGGTTCTACCTCTTACGCTCATAGAACAGCTAGACCGTTCTATTCCAAATGGCGGTTCGATTCATTGCCGGGAAAGCGACGTCTGCACTTTTCACGTCGCTAAATTCACGTGAATTCTGCTTCGTCACGTGACCTACGGTATTACGTATATAAGTAGCGTGGAAACTTCACTCGCTGCTTCTGATCGAATCATTTGGCGTTGTGTAGCTGAACCTCCGATCTGCATCCTTGCAGTTTTCCTCAGCTGCTTCTTGGGCCTTCTATAGTGTGTTTTCCACCACACGCTGATTCCTGGAGCTGTTTGTTCGCGTGTAATTCCACACGCGCACGTTGTCTTCAAACGCTGCTGTCCTGAGCTGCGTGTATCCTGTTAGCGTGCAAATCCACAAGCGCACGTTGTCTTCAAGCGCGGCTGGCCTGGGTTGCGTTAATCCTGTTCGCGTGTAATTCCACACGCGCACGTTGTCTTCAAACGCGGCTGTCCTGGGCTGCGTGTATCCTGTTAGCGTGCAAACCAACAAGCGCACGTTGTCTTCAAACGCGGCTGTCTAGCGTGAGCCTCGTGCCGTTCGGGATAAGTCTCCCTTACTAATCTTCCCTTCCTTGTCGTTTGTTCCAATTCCGGATTTTCCTCAAGAGACTTCTGCTGGATTCTTCTACACCAGTCATAAGGTCAGTGTGTGAATAAATGCCAAATACTGTTCTATCATAGAGAGTCGATTTGGGGCAGTTTCTTATGATACTTTATTTTGTTCTAGGCTGACTTCCTATACTTTAACCACGCCCTTTCCAGTGATCCATCTCTCTGCCTGTTTCATCAGTCAGAGAGTCGTATCATTTGGAAGGTCTAAACTTGACTTCACAACTATCAAATCGTGTGAACAGGGATCCGGAAGACCCTACCATCTGTATCCTTTTGAGTACCGTATCCTTTTCAGTCAATACTTTGGTGCTTTATGACAGAATCAGAAGCCATGGAGGGTACAGTTCCTTTAACTGTTCTGACTCAGTTGATCAGCGATTTGAGAAATGAAATGGTTACGGCACAGGACATGTTACGGCACCGTATGGACGTTATGCAAGACGCCATGCACGCTAGTCCTCAGGGAGCACAGATTCCGATGGCCACTGCATCTGGATCTGGGACTATGACACCCCCACAGGAAACTATTAATGTGGTTATGCCCACTCAGTTTCCCTTGGCTCCTCCGGAACGGTTCACAGGTGACCCCAAAACCTATAGAACCTTCGTTAATCAGTGCCGACTCCATTTTCTTTGCCGTCCTACATCATTCCCTGACCTAACCACAAAAGCAGCATTTGTGCTTTCCCATTTAGGGGGTACAGCTGCTGCTTGGGCTAACCCTTTGTTGGAATCAAATAGCCCTTTGTTATACGACTGTGATGATCTTTTGCCTGCTATGAGTAAAGTCTTTGACATGCGTTATGCTACTCAAGCTATGGATCTGGAGTTACTTAATCTACAACAAGGCAGTCAACCTCTTTTGCCTTACATTGCCCGATTCAATCAACTAACAGCCGAAACTCAATGGCCTGAAGATGCCTTATCCATGGTTCCGGTGGTTCCTACGGGATTCACAGAGTTGCTCGATTTGGTTCTACAAATCGATGCCCGAAGAAATGCTCGGAAAGGAGAGAAAAAAACATTCTTACAAGCATCGGTTCGTTTGGAGGCACCTGCAGTTCTCTCGAACGACCCTGAACCAATGCAGATTGGCGCTGTGAGAGGCCGGTTGTCCAATGCAGAAAGAGAGAACCGAAGAAAGAACAATTTATGTATGTATTGCGGTTCATCCGAGCATTTATTAGCGACATGTCCTAAGAAACCAGTCAAGCGTTCGGGAAACGCCAAAACTCGACAGTAGCAGGAGTCCCTGTGTCGAGTGTTTTATCGGACTCCAGTACCATTCCTAATCACGCACCTATAGCTGTCGAGGTGACGTTACGTTGTGATGACCAAGAATTGGTTTCCAAGGCCATGATTGATTCCGGAGCCACTAACAATTACATAGACATCACATATGCCAAGAATTGTTCCATACCCCTTGTAAACAAGAACAAACCTGAATCGGTTAATACTGTGGACGGATCTGTTTTGACTTCGGGTATGGTAACCCAGGAGACGGTACCTGTTCAGATGACATTATCTAATAGTCATTCGGAAGAAATCGTCTTCGATGTCATAGCTGCTCCGCAGTACAAAATAATACTTGGTCTTGCCTGGTTGACCCTTCATAATCCCGCTATTGACTGGGTTTCGGGATTGCTCCAGTATCCTTCAATTTATTGCAATGAACATTGCTTTACCAGTCAGGAGGTGTCAAACAATTCACATATATTGGCCTCTATGGGGGGAGCTTCAACTATTAGTGTGGTACATCAAAGCGATACAACCATACCATGCGAATACACTGAGTACGCTGATGTTTTTGATAAAGGCCAGGCAGAACAACTGCCTCCACATCGACAGTATGACTGTCCGATTGAACTGATTCCTGGAGCTAAAATTCCTACAGGTCGTGTATATTCATTGACTCCAAAAGAAGACGTTGTGTTGAAAGAATACATCGATAAAGCTCTAGCGATGGGATTCATACGGCCATCAAAATCGCCTGCTGCGTCTCCTCTATTCTTTGTTCCGAAGAAAGAGGGAGATCTAAGGCCTTGCACTGATTACAGGGCACTTAACGACATCACCATAAACAATCAGTATCCTTTACCGCTGATAAACGTTCTATTGGATCAATTAGGTACTTCCAGGTACTTCACTAAATTGGACTTGCGAGGAGCATACAATTTAGTTCGCATCCGTGAGGGCGATGAATGGAAGACCGCTTTCAAGACGCGGTATGGCCTTTACGAATATTTGGTGATGCCTTTTGGTCTGTGCAACGCTCCCGCTACTTTTCAGTTCTTCATGAACGATATTTTCAGTGATATAATGGACCAATTCGTGGTGATTTATTTGGATGATATTCTGATTTATTCATTGTCTTTTTCAGAACACGTCAAACACGTTTCTACAGTCTTACAAAGACTCAGGGAGAACCTTCTTTTTGTGAAAGCCGAGAAATGTGTCTTTCATTCACAGGAAGTGGAATTCCTTGGTTACGACATTACCAATCTAGGTACTCGAATGAGCCGTTCCAAAGTGAAGGCCATATTGAATTGGCCTGTTCCGCACAATGTCAAGTCATTACAGTCTTTCCTAGGCTTTGCAAATTTTTACCGCAGGTTTATTCGTTCCTTCTCCAAAACAGTGGCTCCTTTGACGGCTTTAACTAGTTCCAAAGTTCCTTTCTGTTGGAACCAGAATGCCCAAGCATCATTCGAGATGTTAAAGGAAGCATTTACCACCGCACCCGTGGTTCAGCATCCAGATCCAGATCGCCAGTTTATTATTGAAGCGGATGCATCCAGTGTCGCTACTGGAGCGGTGCTCTCACAAGTTTGCACAGAAACCAAGGAGGAGCACCCAGTGGCTTTCTTCTCTCGCAAACTTACCCCATATGAACGAAATTACACCGTCACTGAGCGGGAATTACTGGCAATCAAGGATGCTTTCCGAGAATGGCGACATCATCTTCTTGGGGCCAAACATCAGGTGTTGGTGTACTCTGACCATAGAAATCTTCAAGCATTCAAATCTATGAAATGTCTTACGGCTCGACAGGCCAGATGGCATGTCTTTTTTGCTCAATACGATTTCCAGGTCACATATCGTCCTGCCAGAGAACACGTTAAGTCAGACGCTTTGTCTCGCATTGGTGAGGAGGCGAAGGAAGAATCACAGGTGCGCAATCAGTTGTTGGCAGATCATGTAATATGTAGTTGTTCTGTTCAACCATCCTTAAAAAATGAAGTACAGGAGTGGGTGAAAAATCATCCCCAAGTGATCCAGGATATGAAGCTGGACGTACATAACGGTTTACCTTTCACACAAGGAGTGCTCTACTTACCAACGTTTTCAACGCGGAATAAGGCCCTCAAGTGGAATCATGATTCCTTGATCGCAGCCCATCCTGGACAGAAGAAAACACTAGAGCTGCTTAAAAGATGGTGTTGGTGGCCATCTATGACAAAAGATGTCATAAATCATGTATCAACATGTTCTGTATGCATCCAATGCAAAAACACTCCTGGTAAACCAGTGGGCTTACTCCAGTCACTACCTGTCCCTAACAAACCATGGGACATGATATCTATGGACTTTGTGGTGGAACTCCCACAAAACCAGGAATACGATACCATATGGGTTGTAGTGGATTACTTCACTAAATTGGCTCTTTATGTTCCCTGTATTGGTTTACCAACAGCTGCTATTTTGGCTGACCTGTTCATTCGACATGTATTCCGTTTCTTTGGTCTACCGTCAGTAATCATTACGGACAGGGGCTCACAATTTGCGTCACGCTTTTGGAAAGCACTAACTTCAGCATTACTGATTGATGACAGAATGTCCAGTGCTTATCACCCTCAAACTGATGGACAGACCGAAAGAGTCAATAGCACTATGGAACAATATCTGCGGTGTTTGTGTCTGCAGTTTCAATCAGATTGGCGCAAGGTCCTGATGGCAGCAGAATTCGCCTACAACAACTCCTATCATAGTGCCATAGGCACTTCACCTTTCTATGCTCTTTATGGACAACACCCCCGATCAATACCTTTGGATTCCAGTTTGTCTTTGGATACTCCTGCCGCAGGCCATACTTTCCGTGATCTTACAAATCTACAGAGGAAAGTGAAGCAGCAATTGGAACAAGCTAAAAGACACGACAAGTTCTATGCCGATGCTCATAGAGTACCTGCACCTGTCTACAAGGCTGGTATGAAAGTATGGTTGTCCACTAAGAACTTGAGGATACCAGGAAAAAAGAAATTGTTGCCTAAATACATTGGTCCGTATGCAGTACTCCAAGTAATTAATCCGGCTGCTGTCCGTCTGGCTTTGCCAAAACGATGGCGAGTGCATCCCTTATTCCACGTGTCACTCATTAAGCCGTGTTCTGAAGCTACCAGATTGCCTGTACGGCCTGTTGCTATTTCTGTGAGGGGTTAAAATGAGTATGAGGTACAGGACATACTGGATATGAGGCTACGTTCTGGTAGGCCTTATTATCTGGTGGAATGGAAGGGCTACGGTCCCGAAGATAGGTCCTGGGAACCTCTTTCCAATATACATGCTCCTATTTATTGAAGCGTTTTCACTCGAAAAGGGGAGAGGTTGCCCCTTTGGGGGATGGCACTGTCATGCATGCTGGATGTGGTTCTACCTCTTACGCTCATAGAACAGCTAGACCGTTCTATTCCAAATGGCGGTTGTTCGATTCATTGCCGGGAAAGCGACGTCTGCACTTTACACGTCGCTAAATTCACGTGAATTCTGGTTTGTCACGTGAGCAACGGCATTACGTATATAAGTAGCGTGGAAACTTCACTCGCTGCTTCTGATCGAATCATTTGGCGTTGTGTAGCTGAACCTCCGATCTGCGTCCTTGCAGTTTTCCTCAGCTGCTTCTTGGGCCTTCTATAGTGTGTTTTCCGCCACACGCTGATTCCTGGAGCTGTTTGTTCGCGTGTAATTCCACACGCGCACGTTGTCTTCAAACGCGGCTGTCCTGGGCTGCGTGTATCCTGTTAGCATGCATATCCACAAGCGCACGTTGTCTTTAAGCGCGGCTGGCCTGGGCTGCGTGATTCCTGTTCGCGTGTAATTCCACAAGCGCACGTTGTCTTTAAGCGCGGCTGGCCTGGGCTGCGTGATTCCTGTTCGCGTGTAATTCCACCAGCGCACGCTGTCTTCAAGCGCGGCTGGCCTGGATTGCGTGAATCCTATTCGCGTGTAATTCAGAACCGCGTGTACTTTGTTTATTCCACAAAAGGGCGCTATTTCCGACTCCTGCATCTGTGATATTAACAGGTGGATTTATTCATTTGTATACTTTTCTCTACGTGGGAAGGAAGCTTTTCAAGGACTGTTGGAAGGTGACAGTGAACAGTACTTTGGACGCTATCCTGTGGTGCAGCAACCCGGTATCTAGCGTGAGCCTCGTGCCGTTCGGGATAAGTCTCCCTTACTAATCTTCCATTCCTTGTCGTTTGTTCCAATTCCGGATTTTCCTCAAGAGACTTCTGCTGGATTCTTCTACACCAGTCATAAGGTCAGTGTGTGAATTAATGCCAAATACTGTTCTATCATAGAGAGTCGATTTGGGGCAGTTTCTTATGATACTTTATTTTGTTCTAGGCTGACTTCCTATACTTTACCCACGCCCTTTCCAGTGATCCATTTCTCTGCCTGTTTCATCCGTCAGAGAGTCGTATCATTTGGAAGGTCTAAACTTGACTTCACAACTATCAAATCGTGTGAACAGGGATCCGGAAGACCCTACCATCTGTATCCTTTTGAGTACCGTATCCTTTTCAGTCAATACTTTGGTGCTTTATGACACTTTTGCTCTCTATCCCTTGATTGGTTTGTGACCTGGTCGTATGCCTTGCAGTTACTAGTAGCTGAGGGCTTCTTAGAGGTCTTATTAGTCGGATTTTTGATTGGGGTCACGTCTTTTCTTTCTCTTGTAGTCGGGACCCTAATCGGTTTGCTCTCCAGACCTATGAATTTTGATTCTGGTTCCAATGACGATTGATTGTCGCGTGATGGAGCTGTTTTTCTTTTACCTCGAGAAGTGGCCAGCAGTTCATGTTCTGAGGGCTTTGTGGAGTGTTGACTCGAGTTTAGTACAGCTTCCATCAGTACGCTTTCCGTAGGGGGCGGTAGGGTCGAAGAGCTATGCCGGGTTGCAGATGGTTGGCCTGTCGCCGGATGTTGGATTTGGGGCTGTCCTTTCAGCAAAGATCTTTTTTCAAAGTTAAGGACTGGTTGTTTAGTATGTTTCCGAGGGACCTTCTCATTAGGTTTCATTTTAGTTGATGCCTCGGAATGAGCATCGGTGCTGAAATCAGCCTCTTGTATAGAACAGCCATTTTTTTTCCTGAGTGAAAACAAATTTGTTTGAGACTTTAACTTCAGGTTCGAAATGTGTCGGGCTTTCTTCTGGCTTTCTATATTTGTACTCTTTTCTTGTTTGGATTATTGGGTTCTTGTGGTTATCACCTGAATGGAAATTGATGGAAGACACACCGGGATCATCAAGGCTGGAAGCAAGGCTTGGATCGGAGCCTGCTTCGGGACCATAGAAGAGAAGATGAATGGTTCCCGGGTCGGGGGGTCCATTTGTGTCTGGACCGTTTCCATTGTAAGGTTGGAGTTTGTTTGTGTTTGTACAGTAGAGGTGAGGATGGTTTGTTTTGCCACTTCTTTTGCTGTTATAGAGCCTTCTAAGAAGTTAAGTGTCATTTGAGTATATGCAACAATTGTTAACTGGTCCTTCAAGGTGTCGTTTATGGCTTCATAGAGCTTGGTGAAGGGAACCAATGCTATTGTTAATGTTGACATTATGGAAAAGACGTCAATTTTTCTATGTGGTGTTCCAGGTTCCGCCACTCCCTGGTGCTCATTTTGACTTGATTTGCCTCTCAGAACTTCAAGGAGAGAGGAAACAGGGCGATGTTCTTGGATCTGTGTCGTATTTGAGGGCCATTGGTGGTCCACTGCCCCTATTGCAGATAATAGAACCAAAGGTACTTCGTTCAAGGAGTCCATTTCAAGAACCTTATTGGTATTTGCTGACTTTACTGTGTCAGTGTCCCCCTCCTCAGTAGGTACCGAGGCAGCCTTTTGATTTTGTTTACTGTTGTATAAGGCAATATTCAAGGTCGGCTCCTTTGTCCTTTTTTTGCCAAGTAGGTAAGTATTGGGGGTGGATTTTAATGATGGTACGTTACTTGCTGAACATTTTTTTGCGGTTGAGGTTTTTTGTATCAGGGTTCCCACATGCCATCTCGTTTTTAAAAAGTTATCGTTTGTGATTGTATTTTGGGGAGCAATGGGTACCTGTGGGAGCTGACTCGTAGCTCCTTTTGATTGCTCAACCTCTACCCAGGATCCTTCTAAGAGCTCAATGTCTGATATTTCATCTTTTCCATTTGGGATCACTGATCTTTTTTTTAACGGGAAGAATTTGTAATCTCTCCTAAAAACGGGAGCAGTCGAGATGGTCTGAATGTTTTCTGATCTTTGAATGTTTTGCAGTTTGAGGTTCGATTTGGGTTATGATCTGATTTTGGAAAGTTTAAAGTTTGCTGATCTTTCTCCAAAGATGTATTTTTTGGAGCCCCAACTGAGTGTTCCAGGTGATAGGGATCCTTTGAAAGTCCAACCTTTTGACCTCTTTTCGACAGGTCTGTGTTGTTTGGATCCTGTTTTGAAGGTACTTTGCATTCACTGGCAACCTTTAACAAGGTTGTGTCCGGGATTTCGCCGTAAGGCGTTGTTGTTGGTGAGTTTGATTCATTGTCCTCCATTGTGATGTAAGGGCAGTCTTCTATGGCTGAGGACTCTAGATCTGTCAGACTGCCGGTTGTTGGAGTCTTCAAGTCCGTTTTTATAGGGTGAATTTCTATGATAGTTTTCAGTGTGGGAAGTTGTGGTTTGATGAGTTCTCATGATACCACACCTATGTTCTCTCTCTGAGAGTCACTAGTGTCTGGCATCCCAGTCGGGACTGCATCCGTTGCGGCAGCCGTCTCTTGAGCATCCCATCATACGTCAGAAGAATCAGCTCCGCCCCAGTTCCATCCATGGTCGGCGCCCTCCCGTCGGTGTCAAACGAGGGCTCTCCTGCAAAGTTTCACTCGCAGACTCAAGGGGCCCACACAAAACGGGAGCACAAGTCCCCAAGCAGTCCGGCACAGAGGGTGGATCGTCTGCGGCCCAGCCGAGGTGCCCCTCTGCTCCTCCACGATCACTGCCCCAGGAGACCCCGACTCCTCCCCCTCAGCCACCATGGCACCCACGACCGCCATCTCCATGACGGGCATTGGACCGGGAGCGCCAGCTGAGTCCAACTGCCCGAGGACAGATTAATCAGCGGCGACGTCTGACTCGAGATCAGGAGGAGGTGCAGGATGGGTCTCAGTTTGAGCATTTGTAGAATTCCAGGTCGTGTGTGCAGGAGCTGATGTTGAATCATTTGGGAGATTCAAGTCCGTATAGGGTTTGATCCAGGAAAGTAGCCCCTCGTTAGAGGGTGGAGGATTTGTTGCTGTAGTTGTCGAGGCACGTTGTTTCAGTTGGATGATTTTACTGGCCGTAGAAATTATAGGCTCCAAGTTTTCCATATTTTCATCACAGCTTGCGTTGGCAAAAACTTCCTCGAACGTAGCTGTGAGCATAGGGCGAGGAAAGAACACAGGGCCTGCCACACTTTATTGGGAGCAGATTTTGTTTCTTTAGTGCGACTGCCTCTTGAATTGAGTGATTTAAGAGGACTTTGGTGTTCCAAGCCGCTGTCTTCACTTCTTGTACGGCGACTACGGAGCCAAGACCCCGTTTCTGCTTGAAGATTGGATTGCATGGTTTACCTTGTAGCAGGTAGCAGGTAGCTTGGTCGCTAAGGTGCGGTGGCCGCGGACTGCCACTGACTGCGGCAACTCAGCGACAACTCTGCAGCCACTTTGCGGCCTCCTGGGGGTTTTGAGTGTTCGGTGGCCACACCTTCAAACAAACAAGGTAGTAGAAAGACTCTGCAAGGGGTGACTGCCACTGACTGTGGCAACTCAGCAACAACTCTGTGGCCGCTCTGTGGCCTCCTGGGGGTTTTGAGTGTTCGGTGGCCACACCTTCAAACAAACAAGGTAGTAGAAAGACTCTGCAAGGTGTAACTGCCACTGACTGCGGCAACTCAGCGACAACTCCGCAGCCGCTCCGGGGCCTCCTGGGGGTTTTGAGTGTTCGGTGGCCACACCTTCAAACAAACAAGGTAACAGAAAGACTCTGCAAAGGGTGCAATAAGGATAGCAACAGTGGCTGATAAGGATAGCAACAGTGCTTAATAAGGATAGCAACAGTGCCTGATAAGGATAGCAACAGTGCCTGATAAGGATAGCAACAGTGCTTGATAAGGATAGCAACAGTGCTTGATAAGGATAGCAACAGTGCTTGATAAGGATAACAACAGTGCATGATAAGGATAACAACAGTGCATGATAAGGATAGCAACAGTGCTTGATAAGGATAGCAACAGTGCGTGATAAGGATAGCAATAGTGCCTGATAAGGATAGCACAACAGTGCTTGATAAGGATAGCACAACAGTGCTTGATAAGGATAGCAACAGTGCCTGATAAGGATAGCAACAGTGTCTGATAAGGATAGCACAACAGTGCCTGATAAGGATAGCACAACAGTGCTTGATAAGGATAGCAACAGTGTGCTATGTGCAGTAAGACACAGCTTTTTGTTTTGCCTGTTATTCCTGATCTATTTTATATTCATTCTGAATCTAATGCTAGTTTGTTTGAAGAAAACACCTGTAAATGTGTATCAACCAAACCGTATCCATGCACTGAATATTTTAAAAGCTTCAGTCAGAGGAAAAATATTGTTTGTTACCAGGAATTATCAACACGAGAGAATGCACTTCTATGCTCTGAATGTGGAAAGGGGTCCCTAGTAAGGGTCCTCTTATTAAGCACCTGACAAAATAAACTGTCGAGAAACCTTACACGTGCACAGGATGAGGGAAAAGTTACCATCTCAAGCACATACTTATTGCCCACATGTGGTCATAGGTGAAGGTTCTTATCAGCGCACTGAATTTCAGAATAGCATCCATTTGCATGATACATGTATCTGCCACCAGAGAACACATACAGCTGACAGACCTCATAAGTGTGTTGAATGTGGACAAAGATTTGTTTGGAAGGTGCAGGTCATTGATCACCAGATAACACATATAGGTGAGAAACCACACACGTGTGCACTGAATGCGGGAAAGGGTTCAGTCGTAAGGGAGGTCTTATTTACCATCAGTGCTTACATACAGGTGTAAAACCTCATAAGTGCACCGAATGTAGGAAGCGCCTCTCCTTAAAGAGAGATCTTATTCGCCACCAGATAATACATACAGGTGAGAAACCTCATAAGTGTACCGAATGTAGGAAGCGCCTCTCCTTAAAGAGAGATCTTATTCGCCACCAGATAATACATACAGGTGAGAAACCTCATGTGTGTACTGAATGTGTGAAAAGCTTCAGTCTGAACAGTCACCTTATTAGGCACCTGACAAAACATACCTGTGAGGGTCCGTTTCAGCGTAGTGAATGTGGGAAACACTTCAGTATGCAGGAAGCTCTTATCTGCCACAAGAGAGGGCATGTAGGTGGTGAAATCTCCTCTGCAAGTAGCTTCAGAGAGGAGGAGGGGCTTTTTCAGTGGGGCTACGTTTGGCATGGCTATGGAATAAAACTGTGAAGAACCTATTTCCATAGCTGTTCCCAGTTTCCTGTGGCACGCACACAGTAGCTGATTATGATTTGTTAAATCACTGCTGTTTAAAAGGCATCATTTCTGGAACATTTCAAAGGGAGACTGTTCATTCCATGTTAAAGTTGCCATCCAACGGAACACTTTGCACAAGGTCCTTAGGCAAATAAATTCGCACCAATGTTTTGGAAAAGCTTAAAGACTCAGTGGTTGAATCATATATACCCTCATTTGATTAATGGGTGAAACTATAATATGAATTATTTGCCAACAGACGCCTAGTCATTTGTGTAGATGGTGTCAGGGACCACATACCGATGAGACACTGCATCAGTGAAGTACATTTGGGAAATGTACCACTCAATTGTCTTTGACGCCATTGACCATTAGGTCCTACTAATTCTAAGAGATGCCTGCCTCAGGGTCTCCGCTTACTCCTTTTTTCAATACTTCCAGGCTAATAAACCATGAGCAGCTATGAGGCCTCATGTTGATATTGGAGTCCCTGCTTAGCAGGATGTGGCATTCCTCAGGGTTCCGTCTTATCCCCTATCCTCAACACTCTATACTCTGCTCCTGGCCCGACTAGACTATTCTACTCCTGCAGCTTCGGATTCTATGGTCACAACACTTGGATCCTCTTACGTTTATTTGGGAGCTCAGCAAAGACATCACATTACTTTCAGAGTGGTCTGATAACTGTGAATGATTCAGCAGTTTCTCACTGACAAAAGCTGAACTTTGCCAAAACTGTATTTTGCATGTTGGGATTGCAGTAGGTGTGTGGCATACTTTCCTGGCCTTCCTTTGAGCTTGTAGCTCATGCCATATAACTGGGAATTACACTGGACTCTGAGACGTTGCTGTTTGCATCAGTTTATTTCCGGATAACGTTCTTGCAGAATGACCTACCTTTTTTAACCATTCATAATCTGATGTCAGTTTCTATAACCTTAATTCTTTCAAGACTATGCCAATGCCATTTCTTCTGTGCCCTCTGGAAGTTGTGACTAACTTCAGGTGGCACAGAACATGCTAACAGGCTTGTTTCAGGTTGTTCAGAAAGGTAACCAGATCAATATGGTTCATTGCAATCTGCACAGGCTTCCTGTGATGTCTCTGATTGGGTTTAAGGTGCTTTGTCTGGGTGATTATGCCTTTTATGGCACAGGGACCCCCATCTGAAGTCCACCCTTTTACCCAGGACCACCTTGGACCTTTAGTTCTAGCACTTCAGAGTATAATTTCCTGTTTCAGAAGGCAGTCAGGTGAGGAAGCCTTTTTGATTTTGTTCCCTATATCTGCAACCTGCTCTTTGATTGCACAACACCACAGCCCACGTGACCTACATATGCTTGCTGAAGACCCATTTATTTTGTGTTTCTTTTCCTTAATTTTGTGTGATGCTCTTATGTTTTAGTGCCCACCAGCTATTACTGCCCAGTGATTAGGGGTGTACCGAACGAGTGAGTATTCGGCAGACATTCGGCTGAAAATCCACTATTCGGTTTTGGCAGAATGTTTACTGGACTCCTCACTCGAAGCCGAAGTTACACCCCTAGCGACAACAAACACATCTACTGGGGTGCGATGAAAGCGAAGGCGCAGAGAAGAAACGGGCGCGTGCCATCTCAGCACAGCAATGCCACGGAAAGAAAGAGCTGAATGTTGAATGACACACAGGAACACAGCATTGTGACATCGGCTTTGGCATTGCAACAGCAGAGACTCGCCCCGTTGGGTTACCAGAAAAAAAGATATCACACTCCAGCACGTGGAACCGACAATGAAACACAATACTCAGAAACGAACGTGTAATGTCAATGTTGGATCGAAAAAACGGAAGTGTCTAGTGACATCAGAGTCCAGCACGCACAACAACTGTGACGTCATTGCAAAGCAATATCGCAGAGAGGCCCCAAAAGACAGCGAAGCCAAGGCAAAACAGAGAAACAGCTCATTATGCCACGAAAAAAAGCAAAAAGAGAGGAATAGGCCAGAGACACACCGAAGCAAGGGGAATCCCGAGAAATAATTGTGGAGGGATGTTGTGTTTTACCTATCCTGACTATGTGGCTATTCCCTGTATGTATGTGTGCCTGAGTCTGGAATGTTTGGTATGGAGTGTTCTGGTTGGAATGTTTGGATGTGAGTGCCTGTGTTCCTTTATTGCCAGTTGGAAACTTAAGCTTGGCACAGGGGGACCGGTGGGTGCTTCTGTCCTGTGAACTTATCCTGTATTATTCCTAATGTACTTACCTGTGTTCCTACAAACTTACTAAACCTACCTAAACTGAGCAAGGCTCCCGAGTGGTTATTTCTAACCCTAAACACACGCCATAACACTGGCGACGAGGATGGTTAGAAACTGAAGGGAGCAGCAACAGAAAAGGAATAAGGAACCAATCAGTACACACAAGGACTGTTACCAGGACACAAAACGGGCAAGGAAGTTGCCCACCAGCAAGGAGCAGTAACCACAGAAGCATCCACCGCCCCCCCCGAACCCTCAAGGTAAGCGCGCTGCGCCTGCATGGATGAGTGAACGGCTTAACTCAGTGATTTTGCAGGGCAGCGCTGCACGTCTGTCAGTGTTTGTTAAATTGGCTTTTGGAGTGAGCAGCGGTCAATGGAGACAGCGTACAAGGGGCCGGGGGAGATATTGAGGATTAATGTGGCCAGCATTAAAACATTGCAACAATGTGCAGAGGGTGCAACGTATCAAGGCAGAAGAGATGCTGATGGTTTACCTGTGGAGCAGCCTCTGTATGCAGTGTGTGCGTGTTGAAAGCCTGTCAGTGTTTTTGTGGGATCCCTGCCTTGCTGGCACTGGTGACGGTTGAGGCTGGGAGATGTGCTCAACCCTGTGTTCTCCTCTGCAATGGTGACGTCAGAAGCATCCGCGGGGTATTGGCGATGCAGGCTGTGATAGAATGTTATTTGAACGTTCCTGCAAGCTGTAGCATTGGAAGCTACGTCACGGCAAAGGACTGGGAGTTCCGAGTAAAGAACCATTCAACGTGCATGTTCAACGTGCTCAAAGTTCCACTGAAATTGCATATTACCAGGAAGTGAAAGGAAAAGTGTTTTCCAACGTGCTCAAGACGTCTGCTGCTTTAAAAAAAAAAGAAGAGACGTTTTGTTCGGATCTGCAAAGAAAGAGAAAATAACACGTTCAGTATCATCAAAGTAAAAACAGTGAGAATGTCTAGTTAACAGTTCGTGTACAGGGTCTTTTGTACTACAGAGTGCCCTGTGTCTATGTTAATGCTGTTATTGTTTTTTTAAACAACATGGGTTATGCGGCTGCTGTGTTAAGCCTTACAGGTACTGTCATGCTTATCCATTTGGATTAGTGAAGACTAACGGACGTTGTAATGTCACGACATACACCTCAAATGTATTGTGTAAATGTTTATTTAATTGTCACAGGTTGGTGCAGCCAACAAGCAGCTGTGCTCAGGTCATCTGTGGACAGTGGCAAAAATTCTGTCTGTTAGTATACGAAGAGAGTTAATGTGACACATTAATTGATGCCATTATTTGTTTTATTTTACTATGTGAAAACACATTTGTTGCTAGTAGAATTGCAGTTTTATTTGAGGTTATGGGAAGTGGTTCCCAGGTTATGTAGTGATGTTGTATTTAGCATGTGATGGCTTTAATGGTGGTAAGTTTGAAGTTATTTAGTGGTACAGTGCCAAGTTAAGTGGTGTTTTGTGGTGGCAATAGGTTTTGGTATTTCATGGTGTCAATGTTATTTTGGCAAGTTTTTTTTCTCGAAGATTATCTGGACCTAGCACATTTAGAAGTAATGTAATATTTAGTGGACCTACTTCATTCAATGAAATTTACAGTTATGTTTTTTTTGCACTAACCTGACCATCTCTCCACAGGCATTTTTCGACATAGTCTCTTATAGTGTGTGTGAGAGTGAGAATGCCAGAATTTGGACCTACTGCATTTATGAGTAATGTTCAGTCATGCATGCTACCATTGACCCAATAATTTTTTTCCACATGTATGTTCCAATTTGGACTTTTCGAACATGAACTTTGAGACTCTTTCATGGTGTAACTTGAAAATGTTTTACAATTCAAGTAAATTCAATGCTGTATTGGTTCATTTGTTGTTTATGGGAATGTGTATGAGTGGTTGCAACTGTTATGTAGCAAGCAATGTATAAGTGCAATGCTAAATGTTAATTGGTATTGCCTATGAGTGCGCAAAATGTTGCGGGATGCAATTGCCGGTGTTTTGGAGCAAAGTGTTTTGGCGGAATGTGGTAGTATGCTCAATGGTGAGCATTTAGTAGCTCAGGTATGGTGCCTGGAGTGGTGGAGTGGTGGTTACTAGTGCGAGTTTTGGTTGCTCAATGGTGAGCATGGGATGCTCAATGGTGAGCATTTAGTAGCTCAGGCATGGTGCGTTGAGTGGTGGAGTGGAGGTTATCGGTTGCTCAATGGTGAGCATTTAGTAGCTCAGGCATGGTGCCTGGAGTGGTGGAGTGGAGGTTATCGGTTGCCCAATGGTGAGCATTTAGTAGCTCAGGCATGGTGCCTGGAGTGGTGGAGTGGAGGTTATCGGTTGCTCAATGATGAGCATTTAGTAGCTCAGGCATGGTGCCTGGAGTGGTGGAGTGGAGGTTATCGGTTGCTCAATGGTGAGCATTTGGTAGCTCAGGCTTGGTGCCTGGAGTGGTGGTGTGGAGGTTATCGGTAATATGCTCAGTTGTGAGCATTGGTTTCTCTAGAGGGTGTTTTGAGGATGCCCATAGTGGAGTTGAAATAGTATGCTTTAGGCAGATAGTAGGGTGAACCCTGTAGATTGTGTTAGCACAACTTGTTGTTGGTGAATGATGATGCAGGGTTATTGTTGTGATGTAGGTGGTAATGGTTGTGTGTGAGATTGCGGGCTGGTTCCCGTGTAGCGAGTTCCATAAAAGGCCTGTTATGGTTCTAGTGATTGTTTTGGAAGTGGGTTAGCTAATTGGCAGGTACTCTAAGGACTTGATAGGGGATAGCTTTATGCTAGTAGCAGTTTGCTGGATGGATGTTTAGAAAGATCGTTTTTTTTATATACATATATGTTAGCAACACTGTTCCTTCTGTTTCTTCCTTTGATTGCATGGTTATGTATGGGGGGAGATGTGTTGTGTTTTACCTATCCTGACTATGTGGCTATTCCCTGTATGTATGTGTGCCTGAGTCTGGAATGTTTGATATGGAGTGTTCTGGTTGGAATGTTTGGATGTGAGTGCCTGTGTTCCTTTATTGCCAGTTGGAAACTTAAGCTTGGCACAGGGGGACCGGTGGGTGCTTCTGTCCTGTGAACTTATCCTGCATTATTCCTAATGTACTTACCTGTGTTCCTACAAACCTACTAAACCTACCTAAACTGAGCAAGGCTCCCAAGTGGTTATTTCTAACCCTAAACACACGCCATAACAAGGGATCAAACGAAAAAAGGAGAAACAGCTTGCGCAGACAGAGTAAAGCAAACACACGTGAAAACCACCTCTCACTGCGAAATCAGATCAAACTAAAGCGCAGAGAACCACCTGCGAGTGCTACAAGTGGCAAACAAAACAGACAAACAAGTTGTTATTTGACCTCGAGGGAGGCACTAACACACACACCCTTCTGGATTGTGTGAAAAGTATTTACCAACGTGCAAACAACATGTCGGTTAGTTGCACTAAAGCCTATGTGGGAGGTTCTCGTGAAATAGGCATCCAGCACGAAGCTTCGACAGACTATCATTTAATAAAGGACAGGACCGGGTGCAATAATATAAGTGCAAGAATATCCTGTCCGAAAATAAAATACAATTAATACATAATGGTGTAGTATCGGGGATGGTAAGAAGACATCTGGATTCAGGTAAGGCACAGGAGACCAGTATATATAAAAGGAGTAAGTTTATTACTTAGTTACAGAGTTACAGGGCTAGTTATATAGAAAGGGGCAGGGAGCTAAACAGATGACATCCTTTCAGTAAGGTTCTCCCATCCTGTGTTACCAACTGTAGTTCCTGGAACCCTCAGGTCCCATCACATTCCATATGACATAGCTGTATTCTACTAGCAGCACTGTGTGCACCCAGTGCAAATAGATAGGTACAATACTACACATCTCCCTCTCTTCAATTGAACACCAAACAAAGCATCACAAACCAAGCATTAAAAGAGGCTCTCAAAATTACACACTCCTGCAAATCCGTAAAACCTATACAACATTCACAACCAAGAAAGCGTATCCACATTCACGTAACTAACAATCAAAACAATCAAGTACACAATTCACCACCTGCCCGGAACTGCCACTCCCTGGCCTCACAGCTGCCACCTGCAAGCACATACGTTCCTTGCCACACTCTAAACCATCAAAGCGTATCTCCTCCCACTCCACCTGCCACATGGAGACAAGGGTCTGCCACACCCAGCACAAACGCGTACTCACGCAACCATCAGAAACTATCTAATATTATATGGACCATATACCTCACAACGATAACTGCATAACTACATACACCACCATTCCTCTCCGAAACACCTGTGGTTTGTGCCATCATATATTCCCATATACACCCTGCCATAAGAAACAGTGAAAAGTGGGAAAATGCAGAAAAGAAACTCACAAAACAAAGATCACATTAAAACAACGCATCTGGAAAAGAACAGCGCGAGAAGAGAATACACTGCGACAGAGACTGATCAGATCTGAGTCCAAGTGCAAAAGATCTTTGAAAACAAAATTGTTTTGAATGCAGCCAAAAATTGAAAGCATCCAAAGTTTAAAAAAAACATGTTAGGCCAAGGAAAATAAACCGGTAATATATTAATATGCATGCCATAAGTACTATGCCCAGAAATTGTATAAGTACCACGCAACATTCGTGTCACATTTAACCATAGGGCTTTCTCATTTAACATGAAAATCACTCATTGTTTTCACTCATGTATTGCATGACATCAGACGATGCTGTGCCAAAATATTATACTATAACATGGCATCAGAACGATGCTGTGCCACTTAAATTATACTTATTACAATCCACATCATGGATAATATATCATAAATGAACATATTTCCCCTTTGGATTGATACACATTTAAAATATCAATATGCATTGCAAATATATATGAATTGCAGCATTTGGAGACCTGAAAATCCTATAATATTGTTAAACACTACACACAGGAAAAAAAACATTTTCTTTTTCTTTGTGTTGTTTGTTGGTTAGGTTGTTGGTGTGATATAGTGTTATGCATAAACACACACAACCACTCTCCCTCATAAAGTGAATGCAATCACCAATTGCACTCTGTCACCCTTTTAAATATTGGCATATGCATCAATATAAGGTAACATATACTACCATGGCACATACCCTAAACATTCAGATTATGGCAACACTGACAGGTTCCTATTAGTTGCAAGCATTATAAAATTTCATTACTGTTAAACATTTAAATAGATTGAAGTGCATAAAATACACATGAAACACCAGCACGAAACATTTCTGTACTTAAAAGTAAAATGTCCATGAATTACACGTGGAATAAACACTGCTTTCATTAGCGTGGAAGGCATTGCTAATGCCCTCTTCATTTTGTATCATAAATAACTTCTGGCAGGTTAATGGCAAAGTAAATCATTAACCTTTAACCTTGACTCGGCAGCGCTGCGGTTTATAAAAACACAGTACCTGTCAATTCGTCCATTTCTCCATGAAGTACTGCCATGTCCCAATGTCTTTCAGCAATTCACATCACAGGGACCACCATAGATGTATTATTGTTGAGAACAGGAGCAAATAAATTAAAACCCATTTCATTGTGCTCCAGATGCAGCGCTGCTGTTGCACTGCGAGTCATCTGCTTTCCTTTTAAAATTGACAGGAAACATCTCCATCGCAACGCGGTGTATGAATCCCTGGAGGTTAACATTGATACGAGATGGTGAACACCCAAACAGAAAGCAGTCCTTCCCATGTACGTCATCACGTTGAGACCACGCAGGAGAGACCTTTCTTCTAATTTCTCCATTGTAAATAACAATTCGGAACTCCATGGAAGGCCGCACTATTACGAGCAGCTTTAGAATGCCTGGAAATGCAGCATTCTTTTCCTTACGTGACTTCGCCATACTCTGCCACAATGATGCATACGTCATCATTTGCCTTACAGCAGCAGAACCACACAGAGCTGCGGATCGTGACCTTTCCAACGGTCGAAGCTGGCAGTAACAATCACTCATGGAGAAAGCAGACACTTATAATGAAAACCGAAGCCTCCGCTTAAAACTTGCATCAGCCTGAGTGCCCCATATCATTTCTCCTGCCCAAACAGTGCACAGCCATTTCACAGTACCTTTATCCTTTATGAAAACGGGCATTTTATCATTACTTCTCTGGCTGCCTGCAAGGGAGAAAGTGTCTTCCCATCCCCAACAGGACTTATGCCACGTCGGCAGCTGCAATGGGCACCCTAGCCCTTAATTAAACGCTGCTGCAACTCCCCAGCCATGCTGCACAGTACCTTAATTGATATGGATGCTCCTCAATTGATTGCGTGCCGGCTGCCTGCCATATAGATACAAAAATAGCAGGACTTATACCATGTGTAGGCTGATGTATGAAGTCATCTCACTGGAAGCAGGCGCTGGGCTGTGCCACTGCTGGGCTCATCATGGACCTCTGCCAAGAGCATTTTTATGATGCCAGGAGTCATCAGAATTTCCATCAGTGGGTCCTTTTATCTTGGGATCAACAGGCAAACATATATCAATCCAACTGGAACCAGCAACCGCCTGTTAATCCCATCCTCGTCGCCATTTGTAGTATCGGGGATGGTAAGACGACATCTGGATTCAGGTAAGGCACAGGAGACCAGTATATATAAAAGGAGTAAGTTTATTACTTAGTTACAGAGTTACAGGGCTAGTTATATAGAAAGGGGCAGGGAGCTAAACAGATGACATCCTTTCAGTAAGGTTCTCCCATCCTGTGTTACCAACTGTAGTTCCTGGAACCCTCAGGTCCCATCACATTCCATATGACATAGCTGTATTCTACTAGCAGCACTGTGTGCACCCAGTGCAAATAGATAGGTACAATACTACAAATGGCTTTTACTGTGTGGGCAAATGGGAATGCTTTTATAAGATAAGAAGGAGCCCTCATTCATTCACATCCCGAGAGTCCTCGAGTAGCAAGAGAAACCTAAATAGAGAGACACATTCATTTCCAGCGCTGGTGAAGAGGGGAGTGCAGGCTCCAGTCCCGTGCTCAGTGTGTTGGCTGTGGAGCCCTCTAGTGCGGGGTTGGGCATCTCTCACCGCCTCCTTTCTCAGCGCCTCCGGAGCAGCCTGGGCCCCTCTCTGCTCTATTAATGAAAAGTGAGTACACACCGCAGGACGTGACTGCAGGAGCATCTCCGGCTGACCTAGGGCTACCTGCAGTGACCCCTCTGTCTGCTCGCGAAGCACAGTCCTGCCACCTTCCCCTATCATGAGGAGCTCACAGCGGGACCCGGCAGAAGCAAGACAGCAACCACGTCAGAATCCGAGCGTCTGTCTGCTTCCATTTACACGACACGATTTAAAATACTAATAACAGTGCCTTCTCTAGTTAACAAATAATGCCCTTTCCCCTCACAGTCCCGAGCTCCAGTAGGCTGCGGGTGTCTTTTATGAGCCACAGGGAGCTCACTTCAGAGGCACAAAGGTGCCCAGCCCGCCCCCCACTCTTTGGGAACAAAGACCACAAACGTGTACTTAAACAGCGCTTTTGTTTGCTCATTGTGGAAGCCATCAGGTTCTCCTGACCTGTTGAACAGGAAAAGAGATGTCTGGCCGACCACCTGCGGGGAGGTGACTGCAGGGTCACCCACCAGTCCGCATTCTCCTTTTCCACTCACTGCTGCATTAGGCAAGCTGCAGGCAGTTCAGTGATTGTAAACAGCTGATGTTGTCGTGCCTTTCACAAAGAAGCAAGCGCTATGCCCCAAACCTGACACACCTAATTGTCTTTTGGCTACTGACTGCCTTTTATCCATGTTTTAACGCAGGGGCATTTCGGCAACAAACATTTCTTTTGTCAAAAGCTCTAGGATAGGGTATGGATGCTGCCCAGCCCTGCTTGTATGAAGCATTGGTCAGTTGTGTAATTATAATTTGGAGATGACTCTCTCAGCCTGCAAATGGACAATGGTCGTTTCCCCTCCCCCTTCTTCTTTGAGGCTGCTGCTGTGAAATGCAGTTTTTGTGCAGGCGTATGGCCAACAAGAGCTGACACTAATAAATAAACGACTGGTGCCTGATCAGGATTTCAAGCAAATACAAGATTGTCCGCTGGCTGCAAAGCACATCTTCAAAGGCTGCAGTGTCACAAACATTTCTTTTCAGGAACATAGACAACTACAATCTAGTACCCTGTTGTGCACATCCTTTCAATTGCATTTCGTGGGTCTTAACTGTACAGGGCCAGTGGGCCTACATGTAGGAATGCTTTTGTGATAATGGCCCTCATTACGACCCTGGCGGAAAGTGACTGACCGGACCGCCACAGCGTAAATAGCGTTTCCGCCATTGCACGAAGGAGCAAAGTGCGGCCCATTCCGACCCATCGGGCACGAGCACCACGCCATGGCGGAAGTGCAAAGTCCGCGATGGCGGAAATGACCCCAAAACGGCCCACACCGCCGCAGTACGGCGCCCTAGGTGCAATACCGCCACCCCTCTTAGCGGTCACCGCAGTGTGCGCCTACCGGAAAGTACGGTGACCGGAAATATACGGAAACGGAAGCTAAAACATGGGCCCGGAACGGGAAACATCCCGCCGTACACCTATAAAACCACTAAAACCACACAACCACTAAAATCACTACCCTGAAACACACCCCAACCCGTCATCCACCCTAGCGAAACCAAGAAAAATGGGAAAAGTAGCGAAGAAAGCGTGCGACCGCAAGCGGCAGGTCCACTTCTCCCGTGAGGAACTCACCGTGCTAACAGAGACCCTCCAGGAGAATGCTGCCGTCGTCTTCTCCACGCAAATGACCAGAACGGCACTTGCAAACAAGAAGGCCATATGGGCTCTGGTGGCACAGCGGGTAAGTGCGGTGGGGACCGCACCCCGCACCCCACAGCAATGCAGAAAGCGATGGGACGACCTGCGGATACGCGTCCGCAGCATACTCTCTGCCAACCGCAACATTGCCACAGCCACCGGGGGAGGTCCTGAATCACCCATCAAGTTGACCCCCTGGGAAGAAATATGTGCCTCCACCATCGGAATGGAGAGCATAGAGGGAGTCGGAGGGATGGAGAAAGGAGTGCAGACATCCGAAGAATCAGGTAGGTGGCCCAAATAAAACAATGCCAAATCCACACAGTCCATCCATGTGAAGTACCATGCGTCCACATAGTGCAACAGAAACACATGTCCAGGAGAACGTCCACACACATCGGCCTGATAGCGCACGTAATAACCCACAATAAATACATAAATAATTAAAAACCCCTAAAACACGCACTACACGTGCAGCAGGCACACCCTAACTGCAGGCTGCCAAACAACTGCACCCTCACTCCACACACAAATGAAAGCACCTCCAAGGCCCCGACCCAAATCACCCTCAGGCACCACCCCAATGCATGTGATACAATGCCATTCCAATTCCCACAGACCCATCAATAACCCTCGCCCTCCTTTACTCCACCACAGGGTCCGATCCAAACGATGAGCTACAGGACACCCCTACCAGCACACCTGCAAAGAGGGCCAAGACCAACGGCCAGAGACCCTCCACCTCAGCTGCACGCATCAAGACACGGCAGCAGCACAAATCATGTGGCAGCACAGAGGAGGGAACATCAACAGGCACCCCAGCAGCCAGCATGCCCACAACACCACCACCACAGGTCCCCCCAATGGATGCCACAGAAGGCACTGCCTCTGGTGGCAGCAGCACCATAGGTGACACCCCATTGATGGCAGCATGCTCCGACACAGAAAACGGGGATGTCGAAGTCAGATCCATCCATGACCTGTCCCAATCCCCCTGTCTGTCCCATCCCGTACAACATGAGGATACCACGCAGGGGCACCCACAAGACGACGACTGGCCATCCCCCACAAGCCCTGTGGCAAGGCGACATGAGGACAACAGCCCCTCTGTGACACCCCCGCAAATGGCCATGGCCCAGCAGAGGCAACAGTCCCTCGACCAGTTAATCGTGCAACAGCAGCAACTGGCCACGCTCCTCAAGGACCATGCCGATGAATGTGGGGGCACTAAGGCAGACATAGAAACATCAACTGAGACACTTAGGGCAGAAATGGAGAGAGGTACAGAGACGCTAAGGGCACAAATGGAGAGTAGCACCGAGAGCCTGAGAGTCCAAATGGAGAGAAGCACCGAGAGCCTGAGGGGGGAACTGCATGCGACGTCCAAAGACGTATGTGCCGAACTTGCCGCAGTGCGCCGTGTGCTCACTGAGCTCTCGCAAACCCTTAGGGACATGCATGGACGTGAGCAGGCAGACACATCATCCGTTGCAAGTTCCGTCCAGGGCAGCCCCCAACGTAGATCTGGGAGGAACCTGCGCTCCACAGGCAGGGGTGCCCCTGATACCCGCAGAGGGGGCATGCAATAGCGACAGCCCACTGACAATGAGCATCTTTGGACACTGGTGTTCGGGGGGGAGGTAGGAGGGTGGAGGGGGTGTGTTGGGCTCACTTGGGTGGCGGGTCGATAGGGTGTTTAACATGATATCACATATGCCATAAACAGTGCACGATCAACCAATGAGATGTGTGGACATTGATCTTTGTGTACTAGGCCATCATAGGCGTACAGTCCATATTGTGCATGTCCCAGACACACACAGTGCCACGAGTCCCGTGTCCATGTATCAGCCACCAGGCGTGAGTGCTAGAAGCATACATCAATGAGATGCTGACGAATGTCACGGGCCTCCGGTGCCTCGCAGACTCCATGAGGTGCTGCCACATCCCCACCCTCATCATGACCATCATCAGGTGCTTGCAGTTCTGCGTCAGGGGGCATGGGCACATTTCTACGTACGCACATGTTGTGGAGCATGACACATGCCATGACCATCTTTGCAACCTTCACATGGCGGTACAGGAGTGCCCCGCCAGACCTGCTGAGGCAGCGGAAACGACCCTTCAGTAGGCCGAATGCCTGTTCTATGACTACACGGGTACGTGAGTGGGCATGGTTGTAGTCCTCCTCATGCTGGTCCCGTGGGTTCCGGACTGGTGTGAGGAGCCATCTCTTCAGTGGATATCCAGCATCACCTGTATGTGGACGAGAAACGTATGATGTGGAATGCCATTGCTACGTACGCACACCCCCCCCCCTTCCTGCCAGGTCATTGCCGAATCACATACCCCACATAATCATGCATGTAATGAGACTCACCGAGTAGCCAGGATCTGTTCCCTGCGTGTCGCTCCATGTAGCGTGGTATTGTAGAGTTCCTCAAGACCATGGAATCATGGGTTGATCCAGGGAATCGGGCACAACAATGTGTAATGATCCTGTTGGAGTCACACACCATTTGTACATTCAGGGAATGAAATTGTTTTCGGTTGCGGTACTGGGCCTCCATGGCATGTGGGACGACCAATTCCACATGGGTGCAGTCGATGGCACCAATGCAACCCGGTATGCCGGCAAGTGCATGGAATCCCACCTTTGTGTTGGTAATTTCCTGCTCCGAGCGTGGTAGAGAGATGTAGTCGTCTGCGTGCTGCAGGAGGGCATCGAGCACTTGAAATAGTGTCCGTGAGAACAGTGGCTGAGAAATGCCATGCAACTGTCCGACTGTGTGCTGGTAGGTGCCTGTGGCCAGGAAGTGGAGTACAGACACCACCTTCAGTAGGGGTGGGATGGCGGTTGGGCTATCTATCATGCTGACAAGGTCAGCCTGTGTCATGTCCACAATGGCGGTTATGGTGTCCCGGTCCAAACGGTAGAGGGTGTGGATCTGCTCATCAGTGAGGTTGAACGGATGTGCTCGGAGGCGTGGGATTGCGGGCTGCCTGCGTGGTGGTAGTGGCTGTGCTGGCGGCCCTTGCTGGCCCTGCCTTGGCCTCCTCCTCCTCCTGCGTCTCCTCCGTGCGGCCGGTTGTAGTTGGTGTTCGTCTTCTTCTTGTAGTTGGAGTACTTGCAGTGCTATCAGGTCCCCCAGGGCCAACATCGCGAGTCCTGCCGGTAGCATTTCGGTGTGGTTGTGGGAGGAGACTGGCTGTGCAATTTATGTGTTTTCAGGCTGTATGGCCTCCACCTGTGGTGATTCATTCCACCTGTGCAAACTGCTCTCCCCTTTGGCCGGGCACGTCCCGCGCACAACGCTGCAATTCGGGGAATGGCATCTTGCTATTGCAATCATGTATTTGTACCCGATGGCCGTGTGAGATTGTTAGATATGTTCATCCTGCTGTGGTCCCATTGTTTCACATACTATCTGTGCAGTCGCGAACAGACTTGTGAAGGGTCAGTGGAACGTAGTACTCGAGTAACGGTGGGCCCTCATGCATCACTGTACCGAGTTGCAACGACGGGCGGGGCGTCCCATTTGTGGGTGAAGGCAGTTGCCATTTTCACACACAGCCGCACTCGATGGAATAATTAGTGATTTCAAACGGCCACAGATGCCTCTTCGACGTGATGTTGCAAATGAGGAATTTGAAGGGCGGCGCTTTCGGTTTTCAGCTAGCGGCGAGGAAATGCCCACAGGTCTGACTGCAAATATAACGTACTATTGTTCTATGTCCTTGAGACAGGGGCCATGGCGAGGATGCAATGATTGATATGAATAGTTTGGGATGCGCAATTGCGACGTGGGCGGTGAGGCCGGACGTTCCCAAATACATGTTACTTCACTACACTGGAATCCCGGGCTGGGGCACTGTGGATTTTGCAGGCTGCATAACGCACAGACTCAATGGATATTTCTAATGTTATGTGAGTAAATATTCAGGCGTTTTAATCCCGGGATGAGGGAATGATGAATGGATGCATGGGCAGGTGATTTGATACAGAGTTTGCCATGTACAGGGCTTCTTGGGATCTATCCGCCTCCCCTACGCTATGTGATGCAGGGCTGCCATAGTGGGACCATCGTCTATCTGGCCTTGTTGAGCCCTCCCTGTCTCGACGCGCCCTCAGACACTTGTGTCCATGCACGTTAACATTCCCATCTGATGGATTCTGTTTTGACAGACGCATGCACAGGTACACTCGTTCGTGATGGTGTTTGCACCTCGATATAGATGGTTATGAGTCGCAAGTGGTTTTTGGGTGGTGATGATCCTTTGGAGTGGGCTAGCATGCATATAGCTGTGGATTTAGTGTGATCATTGGAGTGAGTTGTTGGAATGTAGTTCTGATGGCCATTCTGTTCTTTTTCTTTTCTTTTGGTTGACAGGTATCTCCTCCCCTTTTGCCACTGCCATCTGTATGCCACTCCTGCAGATGGGTTTTACTCCCGACACCTGCTGCTTCGTGTTAATCAGTGGAGCAGCATTACGATCTTATGGGACGATCGCCAATGGGCCACATGCCCTTACGCAGTACTGGTGGCTCGGAGCAACATTTCGGCCTTTCAGCTGGACTAGTGCCTCCCCATTGGGCCGGCCCTGCGGATCTGTGCGCTTCCATGTTGCCTTTTCGTACGTGAATGTGGCTCTGTGTACCATGATGGAACAGGGCGTCACACAAGTAGTGGCTGGTCATTTCTTGCGGATGCAGCCCACAATGGTGAAAAGTGTTTTGGAGTTCATGGCCTGATGGCTGTATGGGCTTGGTGATTTTGATGTGCATTAGATTACTATTCTGATTTGGCCCGTGTAGCGTTTTTCTTTGCAAGTGATGTGGCATGTGCCTATTTGGGGGGCGATGTATTGTGAGGAGATCTGCATTGGGTTCCAGCTTCGGAGTTTAGTTGCGTGGTACTGTACTGGGCGCGTTTGCCTACGAAGCCCGTGTGGTCAGGGATGGGGGCTGCCAATATGACAGTTTGAATGTTGTCATGCTCAGGGGCGGGGGATTGGGTTTTGTGTAACAGATGCCGGTCAGCCAGGTGGACTGGTGGAATGATGTTATTCTCGGAATATTGCTGGTCACAGGTGCCTGTGTTTGCGTGCGTTTCTTGGTGGGGGACTGTGGTCATGTCCATTGGGATGGCTTCTGTATTCGTGCCATCTGTGCCCTGCAGCTCCCATTGGCCCCTCTTGTGTTTCTTTTGTTCGTTGGCATGCATGGGTGACTTGTACATTTCACTGGTTGCATTGTAGCTTCATTGCACCTACGGGGAGTTGTGCTTTGTGGGCAGGGAGCGGTGTACAGGAACTCAGTGGGGCCGTTTACGGTTGATTCGCGATGCCGTACTTCTCACCATGGCGGAATGGTACATTCCGCCATGCTTGATGGCGTTAGGTACATGTCCGCTAGGGTCGGAATTGGCGTACCCTTGCGCCATGGTGGTGTTTGCGGTTTGGCATGGCGCGCGCGCGCGTGCTTGGTGCAGTTAGCGTTGGCGTTCACTACGGTGTCGCTAATGGCTTCGTACTTTGCGGTGACGGGTCATAGTCGCACCGAGCGCTATTCGATGGCGGTATTGCATTTCCGCCATCGTTTTCCGAATTCCGCCAGGGTCGTAATGAGGGCCAATGTCTTGAACTTTTCAAATACACTGCCATTCCAGGCAGGTTACACCTTAGAAATAGTTTATGGTGGTGACTCCATAATCTTTTCGACCCACTCTGCCCCCCCCCTCACCCCCAAGAAACCAGGAAGAAAACGAATTTGCCTCACATGCCAAAATGACTTGCTAAGGTTCAGACGAGCAGCAAACTTGCTGTGCTTGTTTCCCTGACAACACACGTTTCTAGATTCCATTAATCTTAAACATGTTTTTAAAAGTTGGTGGCAAAAGTTCTGTCCTCAAAGATAATAAAACTCCCCTTCTAAAGCTTAGTTATGATCTATATAAGCATTATGCATGTCCTTCACTGAAGTTCTGTTAAAACAAGCAGTGGAAAAGCCAACAGTTTTGGCTTGTTATGCACTGCCTTTATATAGCCAGGTACTCGCACCCTTTTGCACCTGCAACCATCAATATCCAGTTAATACCACTTCGGGAGTGCCTGGCAAGTGCCTTTCTCATGCCTACTCAAAAGCTCAAACTGTTGGCATTGCCAATGCTTGTGTGTTGTTGCTTCTAGGGGCATTGTGCATCTTCCTACACACTTATGTAAAGCCATTTATATATGTTCAAAATTACTGCTGCATAGCTCATTAAAGGGTGGCACTCTGAATGAATTATTTTTTTATATGCATAGTACAGCAATATCAAGTTCTTTCCATCTGTTTTATTTTGTAAGACCAAATAAGGCAATGTTCCTATGTTTAGATTTCAAAAGAAATATTTCTATACATATATTGACACATTTCTATTAGTAAACTACTATTCGGCTCACTATTCGGTTCCGGGAGAATATTTTGGCCAACTATTCGGTATTCGGCCGAATAGTAGATGTACTATTCGGTACACCCCTACCAGTGATACAAGCTAGACAGTGCCACTGGAAGGTGTTCTACAGGTATTACTGCCCAGTGATATCAGAAGTGTTCTACAGGTATTACTGTCCAGTGATACCAGCCAGGCAGTGCCATTGGAAGGTGTTCTGCAGGTATTACTGCCCAGTGATACCAGCCAGGCAATTCCACTGGAAGGTGTTCTGAAGGTATTACTGCCCAGTGACACCAGCCGGGCAGTGCCACTGGAAGGTTTTCTGCAGGTATTACTGCCCAGTGATACCAGAAGTGTTCTACAGGTATTACCGCCCAGTGATACCAGCCAGGCAGAGCCATGGGAGGTGTTCTACAGGTATTACTGCCCAGTGATACCAGAAGTGTTCTACAGGTATTACTGCCCAGTGATAGCAGCCAGGCAGTGCCACTGGAAGGTGTTCTGCAGGTATTACTTCCCAGTGATACCATCAGCCAGGCAGTGCCACTGGAAGGTGTTCTGCGGGTATTACTGCCCAGTGATACCAGCCAGGCAGTGCCACTGGAAGGTGTTCTGCAGGTATTACTGCCCAGTGATACCAGCCAGGCAGTGCCACTGGAAGGTGCTCTGAAGGTATTACTGCCCAGTGATACCAGCCAGGCAGTGCCACTGGAAGGTTTTCTGCAGGTATTACTTCCCAGTGATACCAGCCAGGCAGTGCCACTGGAAGGTGTTCTACAGGTATTACTGCAGGTATTACTGCCCAGTGATACCAGCCAGGCAGTGCCACTGGAATGTGTTCTGCAGGTATTACTGCCCAGTGCTACCAGCCAGGCAGTGTCACTGGAAGGTGTTATACAGGTATTACGGCCCAGTGATACCAGCCAGGCAGTGCCACTGGAAGGTGTTCTGAAGGCAATACTGCCCAGTGATACCAGCCAGGCAGTGCCACTGGAAGGTTTTCTGCAGGTATTACTTCCCAGTGATACCAGCCAGGCAGTGCCACTGGAAGGTGTTCTACAGGTATTACTGCAGGTATTACTGCCCAGTGATACCAGCCAGGCAGTGCCATTGGAATGTGTTCTGCAGGTATTACTGCCCAGTGCTACCAGCCAGACAGTGTCACTGGAAGGTGTTATAAAGGTATTACGGCCCAGTGATACCAGCCAGGCAGTGCCACTGGAAGGTGTTCTGAAGGCAATACTGCCCAATGATACCAGCCAGGCAGTGTCACTGGAAGGTGTTCTACAGGTACTACTGCCCAGTGATACCAGCCAGGCAGTGCTACTGGAAGGTGTTCTGAAGGTATTACTGCCCAGTGATACCAGCCAAGCAGTGCCACTGGAAGGTGTTCTACAGGTATTCCAGCCAGGCAGTGCCACTGGAAGGTGTTCTACAGGTATTACTGCCCAGTGATACCAGCCAGGCAGTGCCACTGGAAGGTGTTCTACAGGTATTACTGCCCAGTGATACCAGCCAGGCAGTGCTACTGGAAGGTGTTCTGAAGGTATTACTGCCCAGTGATACCAGCCAAGCAGTGCCACTGGAAGGTGTTCTACAGGTATTACTGCCCAGTGATACCAGCCAGGCAGTGCCACTGGAAGGTGTTCTACAGGTATTACTGCCCAGTGATACCAGCCAGGCAGTGCCACTGGAAGGTGTTCTACAGGTATTACTGCCCAGTGATACCAGCCAGGCAGTGCCACTGGAAGGTGTTCTGAAGGTATTACTGCCCAGTGATACCAGCCAGGCAGTGCCACTGGAAGGTGTTCTACAGGTATTACTGCCCAGTGATACCAGCCAGGCAGTGCCACTGGAAGGTGTTCTACAGGTATTACTGCCCAGTGATACCAGCCTGGCAGTGCCACTGGAAGGTGTTCTGAAGGTATTACTGCCCAGTGATACCAGCCAGGCAGTGCCACTGGAAGGTGTTCTACATGCATTACTGCCCAGTGATACCAGCCAGGCAGTGCCACTGGAAGGTGTTCTACAGGTATTACTGCCCAGTGATACCAGCCAGGCAGTGCCACTGGAAGGTGTTCTACAGGTACTACTGCCCAGTGATACCAGCCAGGCAGTGCCACTGGAAGGTGTTCTACAGGTATTACTGCTGACCTGTAGAGAGACGGTAAAGAAAAGGTAAAATAAAGATACATATTTACACAGGTGGAGTAGAGGTTCATTGAGCTGCGAGGCAATACCACTCGTGCACATGTGGAAATGTAATGGTGCATTTCCATCTAAAATTAAAGTGTTGTGACTGTAATGATATTATAGCCATTCTGTCTGAATCCCAAGAAGGAATACTGGAAAAAAGTGTTTATCAAATTAAATTTATCCAGGATAAGCTGACATGCCAAATGTATACCTTGGCCACTTGTGTTTGTAATCTAGATGAAATACTGACTAAAAGATTATTGCGGTTCAGCCAATATGCCACTGTTAACACAAATGCATTCTTAGTAGTACCGTCATTTGTATGCTAAATATATTTATTTTTTCTTGCTTTAATTTAAAGTAAACTGATTCCTGCAACAGAGGCGTTTAATCTATTTTAAGTAGTCAGGTGACCTACTTGATTTTGGTTTTGTGTTAGCTTGAATGTGATATTCAACTTCTTAAACTTTGTTTGCATTTCAATTTTCCTTGAGGTTACACAACTCTGACCACAGCAGGAGTAATTGTATCGTTTTTTTTAATGCAACAATGTTCCATGCACCATATTTAGATGCTCATGCTGGCTGCTAGGGGCTGTGACGGCTGGTACATCACATGGCACACAGCGCCATCTCAATCTACTGTCAGAATCTGGCTATGTGGTTTTGTGTTAGCTAAAGAAAGATCTCAAAAATGAATCTGGAGAAACAGAAAGAAAGAGGCAATCTGAGACCCTGTCAGAATATGATGTGGGATGGTTCAGGTATGTATAACAGAGGGTGCTCTTAAAATACAGATGAAGATTATTCTGTGGCAACTCCCAAAGGTCTGCACACCCTCTGTTCCCCTATAAAAGCACTTCACTCCTTATAGCAATGACAGGAAGTGTGATAGGTGAGGTGGATATGACTGTAGTGAGAGTAAATGACACACAGTGGGACACACCAGCTGATACTTCTGGCTGATTTACCTTCTGTTCCCTGCAATCTAATTGGCAGACAGGACGCAGCAATCTGCTACTTTGTATATCAAACCAAACATAACCAGCCATATCTGACACAGCTCGACTTGTGACAGCACTTTCTACTCACCCATCCAGATGGAAAAGGTGTCCCAACAGAAACCAACCCAGCCAGCTACCGGCCATTTCGAACTTCTGTGTGAAATATTGGAAAAGGTAATTGCTACAGAACTACCCGCCACAATCAAACTATTGCACCTCCTAAATGACGATCAGTCCGCTTTTCACCCCAAGTGTAGCATAGAGACAGCCGCCATCCAGGTGGTGGATGATGCCCTCCAAATCATGGATACTAGCGACTCATGCCTCAACATCCTCCTTGATATGTCGGTTGCATTTGACACAGTCGACTACTGCATCCTCCGCTCTCTCCTTGACAATATAACTGGACTCCCTGGCACTGTCCTGAATTGGTGTAGCTGTTTTGTTTTTTTACATGCAGACTCCAAGCAGACCAGATGTAGATGTGTTTTAATCGATGCCCAGTCTCTGGCAGAGTCCCCAATTCTCCATCCATGCACCAATCTTTTTGAACCTTTACATTGAGCCTCTGGGCACTCTTCTAAAAGATCCCAATGCAGCCATCCATCAATACAGGAACTAAACTCAGTTTTTTATGAAAGTTAGAAGCCCAAAGACATCAAACATCTCTGAAATTACATCTCCATCATTGAGTCCTGGAAGTTAACTGCCTACCTCAACCTTACCCCATTCCTCATCAATCATCCCGCTAAACAACAACTTGTCTAACAATGGCTCAATGATATGCA